>NC_044575.1:32378844-32978844 GCF_901933205.1 Camarhynchus parvulus
AAAATATCCATAGCCATAATTAATCCCACTTTTATTTGAGATGTCTTACTCTACATTGGATGTTTTATTCACATTCTCTTTATTCTACAAGCTTAGCCACATAAACGAGGTAATCAGTTCTGTCTTTGGCAGACATGAGTGTTTCTGACCTAAGAAACACAGGAATAATTATTGTTATAAAGAGAGTGAGAGCTTTTTTTTTGATTACTTTCTTCTAAAAAATGTGTTTTTAGGCATTTCTAGTCCTATTGTTTCATCTCACAAATGCCAGAAGATGACCAGTATCATAAAAGCATAGGTTTAAAAATGTTATATTAGACCAAATTGCACCTTCAGCTGTTATACTGACTGTCTTAGATTTGGCTTTGTGATAACCAGAAATAAAGACCGAAGTCAAAAACTGTCACTGAGAGAAGTGCTTTAGCTTCAATGCCCAAGTAATGGTTAAGCGGGAACAGCAAAAGACACAGTTGTGATCATAAACCATGAGGAATGTGTCTGACGCTAATGTAAAAAGTTTTCCACAGAGAACAAGAGACTTTCTCCACAGATTCCGCAGCAGAATGAGCCTATTGACAAACAGCCTTATAGTATTTTGCAGTGCCTCTGTAGAAGCGCTATAGTAGTCTATAAGCCCATATGCCACCGCAGGATGGGACATGCTTGAAGCTTTAAAAGAAAAAGACCAAAGTTCTGAAAAATTTAAATACATATCTCTATTTTCCCATTAGAACAACTACATTGTCACTATTCTCAACTGTACCAGATTTTATAGAACAGTAAAATGAATATAGCCCCGCCATATATAAACCAACCCTTTAATTGGCTGCATTGAAAAATGGTTTCTAAATAATTATACCATGATATCATGGCATATCTGACATATACAGATGCAAAAGTTATCTTGACTGGAAATTTAGACTCTTTTATTGGTTTCAACCACAAATTCAGTAAATATCAACTTTCTGCCAAGCCATCTTTGGAATGTTTCTGCATAAATATTATTTTCCTGGATGTTATCATCAGTTACTTGACTGTTATGTAAAAACTTCGATATATATATAGAAAAACCATGAGTCCACCTATTTCCATAAAACAAAAATCTGTGCCAAACTGTTAAAAGATGCAATATACAATCAGACCCTTATATAAAACGTTTGTTCTAAGCAGAACACGTGACATGTCTCAGTCATCTAAAATGAGTTTTTAATCAATAGAACCTCTTCTGTGAAAAAACCCACACAAATATAGTATTAGTAAATAATTTGTTGTCACAGTCTGTCCATTGAATTTTTAAAACTTCATTACACATTTATAGTTATAACAGAAAAAAGATCCTACTTTGGGAAAAAAGAAATCTTTCTAGAAAAATCTTCTCAGAACCATCCACCCTGGTGTTCAAACAGCCCTCTAGCCTTGCTGAGCTTGTCAGTAGAAGCAAATGGTGTGCAACACCAAATACACTTAATGGGTAAAGAGTGTGCCTAAGCATGAAATGTAAAACTTGCCAAGACATCTCTAAAGTAAATAATCCCTGCAGCAGACCTATTAAATGTCTTTGTATTCTATAACAGCACTTCCAGGATTGTAATATATTGTCAGTGTTTTCATGGTAACTTTTCAAGTGAAACTGAGCCACCAGTATGCTCCAGATTGAATTGTACAGGAAGTCTTTAGAGAACAAAAAATTACCCAGGTAAGCATTTCTAATACTACAATCATTTTGTAATCTCTGAGTATTGATTCTTAAGGGAAATTCATAAAAATATCTTCAGAAGGTAAGAATAAGGACTCAAATCAGTAATTCTACTCTAATTTTGAAAAAGTAATTCTACTATAAAGATGCTGTTGTTGACACTATTATCTTTCTTAACTTCTATATGCTTTAGAGGCTATAACCTACCAGTTTTGATGTCTCTCCTAGGTAGTATTTTCTCTTTTCCTCCTTTGCCTCCTCTCCTAAAATGTCCTCTTCTTCATAGTTTTCACTGTTCTTGTAAAGATAGTACAACTGATACCTTGGTAGGTATACTTACCTCGTATTTAGCTTCAAAAGCTGTTGCATTTTTCAGACCAGTCACCCACATTATTTCCTACCAACATGCACATTATTCATTCTTTTTCCTTTTCTATTTCGCTGTGTTTTACAGGAATGGTCCTAGTTGGAGTTCAGACATCTTTTTTAAGATTATGTATTCACTATTGGCAAATTTATTTGAGTCCACTACATTATCTTAGCATTTTGGCACCACATATCTTTCCATCCCCCACCCCAGTTTGTTTTCGTCTGTGAATTTGATGCATGAGAGCCTGAGGGTTGAGCTCAGTAACTGAAACATTGTCTCTTTCTCTAGAGGTTCAGTTATGTGATTATTGTGACAGGTTTGAAGTGCTCATGTTCCTTCCCTTAGAATTTTCACTAGGTTAACTGTTTGTGAGCCATGCTATGCCCTAGATAATTCATCCCTAGACATTCATTAACATATACAGAAACAATGACGTGGTTTCTTGTGTAGCTGATATTTCTGCTGGCTTAGGTTTGCCCAATTTCCACTTGTAAGGATGACTTGTGTTGCTGTGTACTACTGGACACACACATGAACCCTTCTTTCCTCCTCACTTTTTTCCTACAGTTCATAATAGACACTTTCTACTGTAACCCAGATTTACAGTTATATGAGAAGATATTAAAAACTTACTAGACGATTCAAGGCATCAATTTAGGCATTTCTGTACCTTTACTTCTGTGGAGAAACTCTCTTTCACTGAGACACCAACATCTCCAGATTAAGCGTAGCTTTATTTTTATTGTAGTACTGAAAGTAAGTTCAAGGTGAACTGATTGTGATAAATTAGTGCCTTGCATATCATTACACACTGAAATACTGATGAACCTCAAAAATGTGTCAAGCTCTTTTTTTTCCAACCAGGTTTTGGTCTGTGTTCTGTCATCTATTTTACATATGAAACCTCATTTCTTTTAGCTGGTTTTGCCGCTGAAACCACAGACTATTGAGTTGGGGAATTGAAGCACTGTGCTCTTCAGACTGTTCCCCTACTTGAACTTCTTCAGCGCAAATAAACTACATGGGATCTATCTCCCACAGGCAGTGCAATCAAGTTGAGTGGTTGTCTTGAAAGTAGGGGATTTTTTTCCATGGATCTTGAAGAGACATCTACTCTTTAATGTAGATTATTAGTTGCTTTCCCATTTCCCCACCCTTTCCTTTTGAATCCAAGGGATCACAAATAATTTTCATCCTTCTATTTCTGTTGACTAAGTTTCATTTTACCACCATAAAGACTTGGAAAAAGTAATTATTTTAAGCCGGCATTATCTTATGCTTTCTACTGTTGGAGAGGAACAGCTTTCATCTCAATTCTAAGTAACATTTCAGAGATTGAACACATTTTATCTCTGAATTCAACTGTACTGTTTCTCACCACAAACTCTCTCAACTTAACAAAAAAAGTCAACCTTGAAATCCTGTGAGAGAATCCTGTTTCAGAACATTCTCTTAGTAGCTTTTTGTAATGAGACAGGACAACATTTTCAATACAAGGGAAAATATCTGAGTCAACCTGACTGTTGCATTTTAGGGTAGTTGAAAATGGAAAAACCAAACTTACATGCATGCCTATGGCCAGATTCTTGTTTTAGGCTTAAAGAGCCAGGATTTGATATCTCTGCACCAAAAAACAATTTTTGACATCCCTTTCTTACAATACAATCAGGGTTAAATATGAGTGTTAGCTCCAAGGTTCTGATCAAGTTTGTGTTTTATAAATAGATACACATTTTTAGAGAAAGTTCCATATTCACTGTCTTCTAGGTAAGATTCTATTTTTAATACACAGTGTTAGTGACCTGTTTCTTCTCTTTGCAGTTAGAGCTTTATATCAGCATTGAATTTATTCTCCCCGAAATATGCTAAAAACTGTGATTTATTTTGTCGTCCTAGGGGATGAGAAGTGTGACTTGTTTGTATTAGGCAGCAAGATATATTATTTTTAGGTTTTTTTCATATTTCTTGCACTATGATTTTTTGCACTTATATTTGGTAAGGAAGGTTAGGGGGGTTTTTGTACTGCTATGCTTTATTTCCTTCCTTCCTTCCTTCCTGGATATTGAAAATAGTTCCAGTTTAGAAACATCTTAATTTTCAAATATTGCAGTTTCTAATATGTACATATTGTAGTTTTGTCTTCAGTTCTTAAAATTGCTTTAAGAACACTCCTATATACTTTTGTTAAAACCTAATTCATTTCTGTGAAAAGATTTGTTATAATTTCTCAAAAGGATGTCTTACATACTTCATCTATAAATTCTGTAACTTTTCAGAATTTCATTATATTAAATATTTGTGTCTATAATTCCTATGTTTGTGATAATTATTTCCAAGCCATCCACTAACAGATCATTAAAACTGGAGATTATAAATGAAAAATATTGTTTGATTGTGTAGGAAATATTTTATAAATATTTGCAAAACAGAATAACAATCCTGAAGCAATTGTTTACAAAGAATTTTGATAGGAGGTCATGGTAGTTACATGAAAGAAAAAGAAGTACAAAAAGGTACAGAACAATTAGAATATTATTTAAATGTCAGTCCTGATCTCTTGATCCTACTTTATGAAGTACTGCAATATACTGTAATGTTTGTTTTTTAAATGTTGCTCTGATAATACTCTCCATCTTTTTTTTTTAATGTCAAATCTCTTACTAAAGAAGGGTAGGATAATCACTGGCATATCTGTAGGGACATCACAATTTTAAGGATAGAATTTTAATGCTAATCTGAATCCAAATCTTAAAGTTGATCTGGGTTACCCACATGCATAACTTTTAATTTAATGTTTATTCCTAGTATATATGCCAAGAGTTATATATAACTTTCATTTGTACGTACTTACCACAACCTAAAATAATCAATATATGTAGATGAAATATGTGAGGTCACTGCTGTATCCATTATATTTCTGCTTCATCTTCCTCATAATGCACCATGGACCTGTAATTGTAGTACAGTGCAGTCCCATAATTTATACATCATTCCATCAAAGAAATACCATGAATACTGATCATGTAAACACCAACAATTGCTGCTTGTGCTGGATACACTGAGGTTGGTAGTATATCAGGGCTAAATACTTGCATTAGAGCATACTCATATTGTAGTCAATGAAATTTTTCTCTTAACTTCGGTTGGAAGAGGAGCTGGCAAAGGTGCAAAAGTGAAGGAAAGAATGAAATGGAAAAGAGCAAAGAATAAAATTAAGAGAGATAAGGTTGAAAAGAAAAAAAAAAGAACCAAATAAGTAGATACTGAAAAGGTTAAAACTGTGGTTAAAAAGGGAATGTTTGCGAAGGTCGGTTAAGAAGAGGTTAGCTGTAGAATCATAAACAAAAAAAAAGAAATGGAGAAAAAAAAAGGAGAAACTAAAATGAGTCAGACAGAAAGTAGGCAAAGTGTAGAGAAATGAAGAGAGAGAAGGAAATTCATCCTGCTGGAGATAGTTTCTCCTGTCACTCACAGATAAGTATTGCCTCTAGAAAGGTCAGTTCAGGCATAGCCAAATGACAGAAGTGATAGGGGAGAACCACATCATCTGATGTAAGGTGAATAAAATAGGGCTCAAGAAGTAATTTTTATCATTGATAGGACAGTGTTTACTTTGACAAATCAATTAATTCCCCCTTGAAATATTTGGGGAATTCTGGTGAATACAACTAACCTTTTTTAAATCCTACCATTTCTGATGTCAAATTTCTCACACGCATATATGCATGGTATAGCCTATTCTTACGTGGGCAGAATGTTGAAGCCTTAGAAAGAAACTGATCTTGAAAGAGGTAGTGAATACCAGGACAATACTTTAAGAAATTAAGTAATGTAACTAAGAAAATGGTTTGTGAAATCCTAACTTATTTGAAAACTCTGGTTTGAGAAGCAGATCAGGTCTTCTGTAAAGAAAACACATCTTGTTTCAGTGATGTCCCCAACTTTAATATTGTGACTAAAATACAACTGCTGTTCCAGGTTCTTTTTTCTAAGTTTATGTATCCTTTCATCCTGTAACTGATTGTTAGGAATTTAGAGTCTGTGGGTTTTTATAAAAATTAGTAGTGCTGACTACTAATTTTAATTTAGTAACAATGGGAAAAACAACCAAGTGCCAAATTATCTATAAAGCTTCAGGATTTACTTTTCATGGTGTAAAACTTACCATATATATATTTAATCCAGTAGATGATGTTATAAATCAGATGAATACTTATCTCATGTTGAAGCATATTCCATGTGTAATTGGCAGAATAGTTAGTGAATCCTTCAGACCAGTTTGGTTTGCTCTTTTTGTGGTTGTTATTAGTAACATGAGGTAATGTTGCATTTATAGTTAATTTCCTTTTACTTGAACAAAACTGTTTTACAGAATAATTTCATATTATATTAACAAATAAAAAGGGCATGACAGAAAGAAAAGAAAGCAGCATGATAAACGTTGTGACCTTCTAGTGAGAAACAGTATGGCATGCATAAAGGACTGCTGCATTAAGTGGACAAGGGGGGAGAAGGAAGTGGGTAATTATTTGTAGCAGTGCTTTTACTGTTGTTGGAATGAGACAGACTAACAGTGGCAGCAGTCATTTTGCTGAATCAAAGTCCATGTTAGTCGCATTATACACTGCCACAAAAGGTTGTTAAGGCTGGTATTAGCATGTACCACTGAGGACATTGGAAGGACTCGATCTGTCACACTAAATCGCCTTCTTGCCCTCAACCATTGAAGTCTCCAGCTCCTCTGACATGTTCTTTCATTAATGGCCTGGCCTTGACAACTGATCCTAATTGCCTCTGAACCGCACTTCATGTATTATTGGTGTCTGCCTGCCCTGGTTCTTGTCAACAAGCCACAGCATGCACAGGGTGTGCCCGGTGCCTTTTGCTGAAATGATGCTCACATAGTCGTTTACCTCTGAGGGTTTGGGTCTCGCTGGGAATGAAGTATAAAGCTAAAGATCTTCCTGTCTCTTCTTAGTAATACTTTAATGTGGATCTGTGCTATGTACTTATTAGGCATGTATGAAGACTCAGTGTAGCATCAGGCCAATTATGCAAGATTCCATTAAAGGAGAGACTGTAAATGCAAAACAAAACTTGCCTGCATTTTGGTTACTGAGTGTTTGTTTATTCCTTCTGAAAAGCTTATTGAACTAGAATATATGGCTTACACTACATTTTTCATGAATAAAAATTCTGGGTTTATTTGAAGTAACAATATAGAAGAAATATTATCTGTAATATTGACAGTTTCTGTTGATTGAAATGTTCTGACTATAGAAATAGATAGGAAAAGGATTCCATTAGTTGAAATGTTAAAGTAAGGAAAATTAAGGCAAAAGCTATTCTAAAATCTTAATGTCCTTTCTTTTTCCATGGAGCAGTTTCATAAACATATTTATTAATATTTCTGACAAAATGTTTACAAATGTTTACAAATGTACATTTTATTTCATAAAGCTTTTCCTGTTTCTCAACTCTTTTAATTTTCAGTCTTGCAGATTGTCAAAATTATATAGATTTTAATTCTACTTCTGCAGTATGCATTGTTTTTACAGTGAAATTTTATTTTTAAATCTGAAGTCCCATATCTGCCTACCCAAAACATTTATATGTTTTGAGACTATGATTTAAGACTTTTATAATTTTTATAAGATTTTCGATGATTACCTCAGTCATCAAGAAGACTGAATAATTTGAATGGGAAGCCTTTTAAGCATGCAAGTTCTACCAGTGATAATAAAAAATAAATCACAGAAGCTTTTTGGTGCTAGGTATCATTTAGCCTAATCTAGACAGTGACATTTGGGCCACTAACGGCATAATCATAGTTATTGCTACAAATTGCTCCATGTTTGAGTTTTAGTGTTATAAGTAAATTATGCCACAGGATAAAATATATGCTTCTTTGGGAATTAAACATGTTTATTTCAGCAATGTGTATGTGGAATACTAGGAAAAGGCAAATTTCTTTCATGTGGTAATACTGCCACCTTCTGAGCCAGTGAAGAATGATTCAGAGATGCAGCAGTTTTCTGTCTTGCATACTTTCTGAGGAATGTGCTGCAGGTTGGTGGTTTGCTTGGAGACAGCAGCCTAAGGTCCCAAAGACAAAAGTGCTCTAGACTGGAAATGACCTGAAACCTATAGCTGAAATTGTTTCAAAATCCACTCTGGGAGGCAGTTTAACTTGGAGATTGCACTCCTACTGTGAAAGTCTGACAGGCTAGAAGAAATAGGAAGAAGAGTCTATGATGAAACTTTTAATAAAAATGCTTTTCTAAAGATCTACTGCCATTGAAGCCCAAAATCAAAAATCATTCTTATTCCCTATACTTTGTCAAATGATTGATCCTGAATTAATTCTGATGCAAGAATGACTATAGAAAGTTCAGTGGTTTTAGGACAGAGGTGGCCACAGCTGGGATTAGAAGATGAAGGGGATTGTGGATGTTCTTTCACCATCATTCATTCAGACAACGTGCCCTTCAGCAGAACAGCAAGCCCTTCTGATTTTCTCGAATTAGGAAGATTAGCATGAAGCGCATAATGCGGGATGATGGAATTTGTCATAATTTGCATTGTCCTGGAAAGATTCAGTTTGATAGAGCGATGCATCTCAGAGCATGTCATGTCCCACGGGCAGGTCATGGAGGAAACTCGGCAGAAATAATTCCGCGATATGTGCATCAGTTGTAAATGCCTCATAACCAATTTGTCAAAAAAGAAAAAATAAAAGAAGAAAAAAAGAAAGAGGGGAGGTCAGGAGAGTTGAAGGAGGTGGGCATTTGCCCAAACACACATGGAAGTTATATATGGTAATGGTAAATTAGACTTGAGTCATTTTGGAATAAGACAGAATTACATGCAAGTAATGAACACATTGACTAGGTACTTGCCAAGTTACTGGTACAGTTTTTTTCTGTAGTATATAAGAAAGGTGGATCTTTCACCAATTGCATAGTGAATTTTATTTATGAAAATTCCTTACAGAAATTATCAGACACAAGAGCTTCAGGATCAGTTTTCTGAGCGATTGCTTCTGACCTTGGTAATGTTCCCAAACTGCAGATAGAAAAGGATAATCAGCATGTAGTTGACAAAACGGACATGACAGTGTTACTTACATGCTGCGGCATTTCTGGAAATAGGCATGTAGAATTCAGACAGGCAAGGGGAACACACTTATTTACAGTAGCATAGCAAGAAGAAAAGGTCCAATGTCATGAATTGACCATGGTTTATTTATGGACCATCTGACAATGAAGCAACAGTCTTTGATATTTAGAAATCTTTTTTTGCCCAAGAACATTATAACTAGCGCTCATAGGCTATGTTATTTATCATTTCAATATCTGGTTCTACTTGAGGAAGACATTTTGCAGTGTCTCCTGTGTTTGTCTTTCTTTATACATTTCAAACAACAGATTAATGCCGGTGGTTCAGTAACACTGATCATTTGTGACAGTTGAGCATTTGTGAGTTGAGGGTCTAATAACAAAAACAAAATAAAAGAGAGAAAAATAAATAGGCAATTGTCACTTCTAAGGACCTACTTTACTGTCTGTGGGATCCAAATAATTCTTCCTACCTGAGGTTGATTGTCAGGCTGCTGTCTTTCAGATGGTTAATGTTGTAGAATACTAATTTTTGAAAACTGATTTACCTTAGGGTACAACTCAACATAAATAAATCTTTCAACACCCTGTACCTAAAATCAAGATGCATATGAAACTAGTAGCACTGCACAGTTACAATTTGATCTAGTCTGTTGATGTGGGGGTTTGGAACTAAGTATTTATAGGGTTCTGTGTAAAAAGAAATGTGTTTTAATAATGTCAGGCCAAATCAGTCAAAATATTTTTTGTCTGCAGAATATTAGCTCTCTGTATAGATTCTGTGAGGTTTTGATCTCTTCTTTTTTGCAGTTTACAGCTTTAAGTTTGCAGACAAATTGCTATGCTAGTCAGGAATCATAATTGATGTGTGGTACCAGTGAAGAAAAATGCAATTTCTGTAACAAGTAAAGGCTCCTATATCTTGTCTATAGATTGAAAAAAAACGGACTGTATCTTTTATTGCATCAAAACCTCAGATCCTGTATTATTTACTATTGCACTGTACATGCGAAGAAAAAGAATGTTTAGAAGCCTGAGTGTGGTTTTATTTCTTTGCTGGGTTATACATGCTGATTATGTTTTTTAATGACAGAATAAGTAATCTTTGCATTTCTGTATTTAACAGTTGGTTGGTATTTTATTCTTAAAATATGGTCTGGTAACTTCTGAGTGAAAAGCAACAAGTGTCTCATTTTTCTATAGCTGTTTTACTGATGTTTTTCTGAAAATATTTTGCACTGTCTTCTGGTCACTTCACTAATATAGCTTGACTTTGAGTTTTGCAGCCTGATCGTGATGAGTGAATATTTTGGTTTAGTAAGTAATATTTAAAAAATTCAGAGCAAAAGATCACTATTTTCCTGTGTGACCTAACTATAGAATATAGAAATACAACATCTGGTGGTATGAGAGCAGAGCTCAAAACACAGAACTGATTGAAAAATACAGAAGCTTTGTAACTTTCTGTTTATGACTGCTGCTTAATACTTCTATTAACTCAATCTTGATAAAGACCTTCTAATTTTTTTTTTTTCATTTGCCCTCTTTGTGAAGTTTACTGCTATCTGGTGACATATTTAAAACATGTCCATAGGATTCCCCTTTCTGAAACAGGAGCTATGTAAAATGCTTAAATTATGATAGGCTCTTCACATGACATTTTGTGAGAGTATCCCCAGTGAATGATGAGGCTGTGGAAGTATACAGGAAATAGGTGATATTATTTGTTTGGTAAATTTTTCTCCTTATTTGCCATATCTGATGGTGAGGGTTCATTTAACACATTTTATAGGGTCCATGTGCTGTCACCATTCAGTAGCTTATTATGTTGGGTAAAATTCACAAATTTCTGGTTTTTTATCACCTTTGGAGAAAGGCAGTATGTAATATGAGATATTTGGTGTAATTTTCTTTTAAGTAGGGGACATTCTAAAATACATAAATGACTGAAATAAGGATAGTGTTCAAAAGGAAGAATAGAAGCCCATAAAAAGAAAACTGCAAAGTTTTTTTCTAAATTTATAAGGATTTCAGAGAGAAAAACAAACTGCTTCCACATCTGGAAGTCTTCAGAAAAATGAATGTAAAGAAGACTTTGCTCATGCATAGAAACTTGTTCTTTGAAAATTACTTTGCTCTAAAGGAATTTCGTCTACTGATTTTTGGTGACTTTCAGTGTAGTTTATCAGCATGTAGGAAAAAAAACCCCAGTTTTGTTTCTCCAGTTACTCATGGCACAGATTCAATCTAGAAATTGCTGGTTGATCTGTGTTCCTTCTATTCTTAGAATTCTTAAATTAAAAGATTCTTCAGATTCAGTTCTTCTGTAATATAACGTGTGTATCCCTGTCTCCTTCTGATTCCTTAGAGCTTCCAGTGTAGTTTTTAGCTTCTGAACATCTGAAAATCCCTGTTTGCAGGCAGACATTGGAATAATCTGTCGTTTTAGCATCCTTAGTATGTTGTGGCAGTCACCCAACTCAAGAGAAGGTAGAGAGAAAGGAAAGCAAGAGAACAACATGGATCTTTATTTTGATATCAGATATGGATATATAAACCTTAAACTTTATGATACCATATAATAAGTAATTTTTACAGGGGGAAAATTATATAAATAATAGCTCTGTAATTATATAACTATGAAACACCAAAGAGAACCTAAATATTTTAGCAATTTTCTTTGTTGGGAATTCATAACAAAGCATCTGTTTAAAATTGTTAGACTATTTGTGAATTCGCTAGAAATTTAGAATAATATTTTATAAAATTTTATTACTGTAGCTCTTAGGCTTAGGAAGAGGAGGAGGCAGTCATTCCTCTTCTGGTAGACAGGACAAAAATACAGTTAAGTCAGATAGTACTTTACAAAGAGTTTGTCCTCTGCATCTTCTTTTCAACTGGTCTGTAAAAAAGGGAAAAGGATTGAGAAAAATAGTAGTGCAGAAGTAATATCATTTGTATGTGAGACACAGTGAACATAGTGACAGCATTACAGTAAAACTATTTAGAGAATCTGGAAAAGGAAAGACACAATCCTTAGATTGGAAATTGAGTCTAGACTGCACTCACACAACTAAATTGTATGGTACTCAGTCTGTTGGCATTTCAACTACTTCTGTATTGCATTGTTCTGAGAAGGAAAAAGAAATGGAAAGTAAAACAGAAGATATTAGCACTGAGAGGAATAGCAAATAGACAAGGAAACAAGGGGAAAACTATTCTTAGTGACTAGGAATGTCTGAGGCATGTTCATTCAAATGTGGAATGGTGTGGGATGGCGCTGTGAATTACATAGATGTCCTGCTCATCTGCCAGTCCACACAGACATTCCACAGAATCAGAGAATGGTTGGGGTTGGAATGGACCTCTAGAGGTTATATTGTCCAACCTCCTGCTCAAGCAGGGCCACCCTGAGCAGATTGCTAAGGACATTGCCCAGATGCCTTTTAAACAATTTCAAGGACATTTAAAAGTTACTCCACAACCTCTCTGAGTGACCCCTGCCAGTGCTCAGTCCCACACAGTAAAAAAGTCTTTCCTGATGTTCAGAGGGAACATCCTGTGTCTCATTTGGTGCCCATTGCCTTCAGTCCTGTCACTGGGCACCACTGCTGAAGCCTGTCTCCATCTTCTCTGCAATGTCCTTCCAATTATTTATATATACTAATGAGGTGCACTTCCTGAGCCTGCTTTTCTCTAAAACCGAAATAATCCAAGTTCTCTCAGCCTTTCCTAATAGGTGAGATGCTTCAGTCTTTTAATCATTTGTGTGGCCCTTTGTTGAACACTGTCTCTTGTACTGGGGAGCCCAGAACCAAGCACAGCACTCCAGGTGTGGCAACAATACCAAGCAGAGGGGAAGGATCAACTCCCTCAACCTGCTGGCAATGTTCCTCTGAATGCAGCTCAAGATACCATCTCTCTATTACATTGCCATTACTATTACTAGACATTACTACTATTACAATTTGTGAAGTGAAAAGTAAGGACTTTGCTCAGACTCCTGAGCAATGAAAGATGTCCCTTTCCCACAGATCTTCCTGTGTCCTCAAACAAAATAGCAAAAAGAAGTGGAACAGTGTAGCTCTAGGTTGTAGCAAGGATGACATTTTCAACATTTATGCTTGTTTGAATAAAGAGTATGTAATTTGTGCAAAAAAAAAGTTAATTCGTTGAACTGACTTAGATGTATTTTTAATTTAGCTCTTGAGACTTTGGAGAAAAGAAGCAAGTAATGCCAAGGTTTAATTTGGCAAAATTTTTAAAAGCTGTTACTTTTTTTTTTTTCTGAACTAGAATCTTTTTTTTAACCTAAAAATTTGGAAGAAATTTCCAGAAAATAAATAACTTTTGATTTATTCTTATAACATGGATACACCATAAAATAGTTATTTAAGTGTGAGTTTTCTCAGCAATGTTGCAGGAAATAAAGATGTCAACCATACTTGCAGACATCTCATTTACTGGATCTGAAGTGTTATTCTGGGAAGTACTTGATGTAGGGCATGGAAAACTGTAAATTGAAAAAAGAGTAAGATGAGGAAGCAGAGAGAGCTATGGATGAGTGAGACCTCCGGTATGACTGGTGGTGTTTTCTCGTCCCAAGTGGGAAGACCAAAGCGGATTAAAGATGAGCAGGTTCCAAGTGATTAGTTCAGTTTATTACACTCTCAGCTGAATCCGTCTTTGTCTGTGTGCTTCCCCAGCCTTACCTCCTGTTCAGAGTATCAAAAAGTTAATTACTGTAATTTAAAAAATGTGCATACAGGGACTCGGTACATATAAATCATGGAGGAGGATCTGAAACGCTGCTTGCTTGCCTTGGCACCTCACTGCCACTTTTGCCATTCTTCTTTAGTTTAGCTCTATGCAATATGTCTGATCACAATTCTGTTGTTTTCTATGCTAAGCAGGAAGAGTGGCCATTCATATTTGTTTCCTAGCCCTAAACACAATTTTTATTCCTGCATCAATTCTTTTTCCCTTCCTTTTGATTATAGAAAAGGTTTCTCTGCAAAAAGAATTAAATACCTTCATCATTTAACTAGCATTCAGAAGGGCTCAGCATGACAGTAATATAAAACAAAAATCCTTTCTTTTCACCATACTGGTAATTAACTAACTGCATTTTCATATTAAGATTGCAGTTCTTAACATTTTCTATTTTTCAAAGCTCTCCATTTCTCCATGGGAGCTGCTAGCTGCTAAGCAACTTTGAAACTCTGGTTGTCTGTAAGAGAGACTCAAAACTTTAGAAGTATGCATGTATAATACAGATACTGATATTTTCTAAAAAATGGGATTTCATGTGGAAGTTGAATAACTAATAGCAGTTATTGTGGTCTCTATTTTTCATTTTGTTCATCAGTGTTACATCTGCACTTTCTGCATATTGAATGTGATTTGATAATAAAATTCTGCTCTAAGCTACACTTACATAAGTAAACTTAAGATTGAAACTTTGGTCCATTATATGCCAGTTGAGTCCTAAACTGCTATTAGTGATATGCTGGCAGTGGTTGGGAAAGAAATTCACCCAGGGTATAAGAATCTTTTTACTGACTGCAATTCTTGTGTGCTATGAAGTGCTAAAAAATATTAATGAAGTGTCACCCTGAAAAACACTGTTGTTTCATATGCAACAGTTTCATATAGAGAATGCTGGAATACAAAAATTGAATGCAACCTTTAAAAGGAGTTGGAGAGATAAAGATTCAATGCAAAACCTAGAGTTTTAATGCTAGGGTTTATTTGTTTCATACTCATGTTCTAGCTTTACCAGGGTGTATTCTGATATGGTAATTCCATTTGAACTAAAAGTTTACAGCAGTAATTACAACAGCAGCCACTTAACTGAGATTTCTTTCAGTATATTTATTCATTTACTTAATTTTTATTTTCTGAATAGCTTTTCCAATTAATTGGTGTCCTTTAAGCACGTAAATATGCTTGAAGGTCAAGTTGAAGGCAACCCCATTAAAAGAATTCAGAAGAACTTCAAACAAACCTGAAGGACTCCCATAATTGTTGGAGTTCTTACGTTCTAGGGAAGTCTTACAGTAGAAGTCTCTTCTGTGTGTGCATCTTAGGCTTGATACATCCTTGTGTTGTGGGCATGTCTGAGGTGTGAATAGTCACAAGTGCGTGTGAAGTTTCTACTCTGGATGAGCTGACAGATGTCTGGAGATGTATAAATACAGAATAAAATTTATGGACAGAAGAAAGTGAAAAAAAAAAACCCCAAAGTTAAAAAATGATACGTCTGTTTATGTAATTTGACTTTTTTTTCTGCTCCCATCCCATTCAAATGACTTGCATATTCTTCTGAAATTTATATCAGCCTGTGAATCACTTCAAGGATTTGTTCAAAGCCTTCTAAAGATTCAGAGGAATTTCATAGGAAACGAACTCTCTTTCCTCAAAAATTTAGTACCTAGGATTCTACTGAATTGTTTTTGGCAAGAGATTGTTTTCTCAGAAAAAAATGCATTTATCTTGTAGTGGTTTAATAATAGCTCAAAACTGAGAAATCTCAAATAAATTTTTTTTTCAGATTTCTCTTTTCACATTTGTCTCACATTTCTTGCATAGGAAGGTATAAAATAGTCTGTATTAATGTTGCAGGTTTTCTGATACCTACATGTATGCTACCTCATTTAAGATTTTGATTATCCATATGTCTTGATGCAACTGTGGCCCTCAAAAAAAGTGGTAAAAATATAGCCATTTAAGTGCTAAATAAAAATAAATATTCATTTCAGCTGTAGTGGTGTTAAAGATACTGCCTTCAAAATATATTCACAAAATAAACAGTAGATGGAAGATCCATAAAGATACTGTTTGTAAGCTTCACTTTGAAAAGCTCATGGTTAGGCGAAACCAGAAATTTATATTCTGTCTTTAACTCAGGCTTTCAGATCAAATACCTATATAGTTATAATAATTAGTTATTAAAAACTTTCAAAGTTTATCATAATTGCAGTACTTTTCAGCAGTAGTATCCTGAAAGATTTGGGATATTTTTGAATTATTTGAACTGTTTTAAAGATATTCATTGTTTTGTAATGGGGACTGAGGCATACACTTGTGAGATTTACTTATAATTGAAATCATAATTTTAACTCATGTAGAGGCCAATTGATTACTATGTTTAATTTCAAGAAGTCTGTGTTTGCAACTGAAAATATTTTATTAGTTTGACAGAGATTCCTCATAGCACTCACTTAAAATTAGAAATTAAATTTCTGCTATACATATAGATTTGAGGGAAACTTCCCCATGGCACTGTACTAGGTGATGCCACAGATGTAATTTTCATTTCATTGTCTGTGGTTATTTCAGTTTTTTGTTCCAGTTGGAAAAGCAACTACACCAAAGACTGTGTTGCTCCATAGAATTGAACCATGGAACTGAGTTCAGTAAGTACACTTTAGGTCAGTTTTCTCCAGTTTGCTGTCTTGTAATAAGCTTTTTTAAGTCAGTTAAACAAAGACATTAATATATTGTGAAATTATTGTGGCAGAAGACACAGAGAACTCATAGTTTGTACATCATGTCGCCACTTAGATATAGGGAGTGTCCAGAGATGTTTAGCATAGGCAGGTCTGAAGCATGTGCATATGAGCAAGGCCTGAGTGCTGAGGGCAACTTACAATGAAACTTATGCAGTTTTCAGACTTCAGGCAGGAATTTCAGGTGTGATAGTCTTTCGCTTCAAAAATCTAATTTCTGCTAAAGACAAATATGAGATACACACTGGACAACAACATTTCATAGGTTATTTTTATGTATTCTTTAGGTGATGGATTCTAAACCTCAGGTATCAGGAGGATCAAACTAATACAAACTGATGTTACTTGTGGGCTTGCATTTTAGCACATCATAGTGATTTAGGCTGTATGAGCAGTGAGTATCTCACAGAGATCATGCTGTCAGATCCATGGATATTGCTAGGCTTGGGGTTTCATCATTATAGGACCTTTGTTTACTTCTACTGTGATTCTATAAAAAAGTTTAAAACTACTATGTTATGTCCTTTTCTCAAACTGGGTTACTGCCTTTATTATGCATAACAATTCTGACTTAACTGTGAGATTTCAGACTACACTGCAGTACTCTGTCAGCTGTGAAGCGAATGACTCAGCTGTCCTGGAGACTAAACTCTGATGTCCCCTTAGAACAACTTCAAGCTTTACTGACAGAGTGACTTCAGGGGCTCTGGATGATGCTGTATACATTTGTAAATAAACATTCTGTGCGAGTCTCCAGAGCTATTAGTCACACAACCTTCCAGATGAGCTTCCTGACTATGAAATCCTTGCTATGAATTAAAATGTTTTTAATTTACTTGAATAAATTACAACCAAATATCTTTTTGAGGACAAAAGAAGAAAGTAATCTGATTAGGGCTGTCGCCTGCCATGTTTCAAAACACACGATGTTACTTTTACTAGACTCATCTTAGACATCTATACATTGTTTTACTGCTAATTCAGACAGTCCGGGCTAAAAGATCTAACTGGGTAAGGTGGGACATGAAAGGTTAAAAAATCTTGGGATGCTCACTGAAATCATCTGATTATCTGTTTTAAATACAAGACTTCCTTTCCAGACCTGGGCAAATTGTTTAATTGTACTGGTTCTTTTTCTGCAAATTTGTATCTCACTATATTTCCCTCATTGTTAATTTTTCTTTAGATAGAGTCTCAGAACTCTAGAAAAATGGCCAATTTGTAATTACGGAGATGGATTAAAACCACAATTAACCTTTTAGGACCACAGTTGCATCAAGTTTTAGAGTTGTTTGTGAGACACTGTAAATTCCATGGCAGACTTAGTTTGTGCAAGAAAGCAGACTAGTTCTTTTGAGGTCTAATATATGCATTTTTTGCACCTGCAGGTAGTAATCTTTAGGTTCATTCAGATTTTTCCATTTAGGACAGGCAAACCCAGTGCCTCTGTGATAGGAAGACACCCTCTTAGCTTGTAGAGGAGAAAGAGTCCCTCTTCAGTGTCTTAGCAATCCAAGGTCAAACAGAGCTGATGCAGATGATCAACATCACTTTGGGATCTCTAACATGCAAGACTTATACAATAGTCTAATTTCATGGCAGTAAAAGTCATGAATATATATATGAAGAAATATATAAAGAAAGGAATATATTAAGAAAGAAATTGTAATGACATTCTTCCTGTAGAAAATTGGGCTTTATAAGCCCTAAATTGTTGAGATTTTTCTCTTGGGGGTTGACCTGACAACTACTCCTATCAAGGTCAAATACCCAGTAAGCAAGATTGGCAATGTTGAGACTAATCCATGAGCAGAAGAGGCTTCTGTTTACTTCTTTGCATACATGCCAGTTGCCTGCCTCTGCAGAAAGGGGATTGTCATAATCATAATTGAACAGGATGGGATTCCTGCAAAGGCTGGGGTGAGGGCAGTAAATAATATATTAGCACTAAGGGCAACTGTATTACTGAGTAATGTTTGATTTACTTTTTGTCATGTTGGGGTCATACGACTTGCAATTGTTGCAACTGTTACTTGATACACACTCAGTTGAGATACTCTTGATTTTATTTCCTGCTGGTTTAACTTTGTTAAAATTTTATTAGTCATCTAAATTGTACTTCGACAAATGTGTTATCAAATATATATAAATTCCGGAGTTTTCAGATTGATCTCAGCCCTTGGACAAAGGGCACATTGAAGTTAAAAAAGGAGATTTATAAGATATGTTTATTTGGGACTTGGTCCTCTAAAGACAGTCACAGCAGACTTCTACTAGAGGAATGGAAAGGATTTGAGTATTCCTCAAATGAGTAGCTTACTAAACATTTGCCAAATATTTTCTTTCCAGGCCTTTTCCTCATGTGAAAGAATCTGTCAGGTCTTATTCTGTATTTGAGGAATTGCCTTAAGAATCTAAGTCAGCTCTGCCTGTGGCTCAGCTTGGGCGAAGTTCCAGCTTTCTTCGTAACAGTGACAAGTCTGCAAGGTTATTTTTTTCAGAAATTCCGAAGAGGTATCAATAAATTTGAATTCAATAAATTAAATGTGAAGTTAGGTGAAGATAGGATGATGGCAAGTTTTCAGTGGCTACAAAACATCCTTTGTCTCAACTTTATCCTATAAAATGCCTGATAAACCCTGTACTGAAATATGTTGTTTACTTATTTCTCATAATTGCTGAGTAAGTTTCAGAAAAAAATTTAAAAATCACTTACCTATACAGTGAGTTGCAGACCCTTCAGAAGAAAAGTGTTACAGATAGAGGTAATATGAATCAGAGGTAGCTGCAGGTAGAAACTTCAAATTTGCCTTTTTGTAACTCATCTCAGGAAATATCCCTTATATATTAAGAAGATTAAGTGTAGCAATTGGAAAGCAATATCATGAAGGTATCAGGATTTCTTTGGAGAAAAATAAAAGGTCTTCTAACATTAAAGTTAAGGAAGAAAACTTAGCAGAAGTTTTTTAATTTGATCGTTTTACTGTGTTTGTCCTAACTTTAAATGTCCTACTAAGTTTGGGTAACTCTTCCTAAATATAAATGTGTACTTACAATGCAAATGCATTCGTATTTCACTTATCCAATCTACCTGAAGTTTCCATATGTATCCTGAATTTTGGTGTTTTCTGATCAGTGCTAAAGTTTTAATCTCAAATATGTTAATATTATGTATATGTGAGTGTTTACTTCTCTCTCTATGTGATAATACTAAAATTGAAGTTGCAATCATTGATAATTTAGTTTCTTGCTTATGCTACTCCTACTTTCTCAGTAATTAACCAGCATTAAAACTATGTTTTTAATACAAGGCATATTCTAGCTTTATGAAATTGCTTCTTTATTCCTCCTGCACTCTCCTTGGCACCTGTATGTGAGAAGAAAGTATAAGCCAATGTGCTAATATTGTTGTAGTTTCACACCCAAAATGAGGACTGATATTGCACAACTGCTCAGGAACCTGGAAGACCTTATGCCTTTAATATTTTCTTCTTTTAAATCAAACTGGGGGAACCATTTAATATAAATTTTTATTTACTCTATTTTTAAGAGCTGCAATAGTGATTTAGTGTTTCTTCTGTGGAAGTGGGAAGAGGACTGTAATGTAAGCTAGAATATCTTTGTTAGGCATCTAATCCACTAAAATTTTCTAGTTCTTTATTTGTTACAATAAATTTGTTACAATCATTTTTTTACTTGTTCATTTTAAATTTTCTGTAATAAATGGCAAATGCGGACAGGTTTATGTTAAGCTGCTTGTTGTTTTGTCACAAACTTGGAATAAGGTTATTTGGTTGAATCCCTCTACCTCTGCAGTACAGTATAATACAAGTCCTGATTTTGCCATTAATCACACAGCAACTGACAGTAATGCATTCAGCAAAAACCCTGGTTACACCTTTCTTATACGCGCCATCCTCATACAAAACAAATGGTCTAGTGCAGCTCAGTATTTGTTTGACTTAAGCCTTTTTGTCCTATAAAATGTCCATAATGTTTTCTGAGCTTTCTACAGACAGCTAAATTTGAGGAGCCTGCCATCCAATTAAAAGATAACAATCATGAGTTCTGTAATAATCAAGTTTTGTGTCCAAATTAGTTTTCTAGTCTCATGCTGATCTTCAAGAAAGCACCATTTCCCACATGGATGAGAATTCATCTGCATAATAGAAAGTTTTATTCTTCCCAAGAACAGGAGTTTTTATCCCACCTACAAAAGCTATGCTGGCTGCAGGCTATTTAGGGTCTCAGAGATTTCAGCTAATATGGTGAAGATTTCACTGAAAATGTTTATTTGAGTAAATTAGAATGTCACTATTTCAAATGTAAATTTTGAAGCACTGCATACAAACTGTAGCTTCTTATAATTAATCAAGTGTCTTTTTGAAACATGAACATACATCACACCATTTCTGTTACAGTAATATTTATATGTGCATGTATTTTTGCTGTGTATATGTATATATTTTATGATCAAAGTTTATAAATCTTGGAGCATGAATTACTGAATTCACTGTAGTTGTGTATTACTATTAGCAGCAGTAATAAATGACCAGCTCCTTCAAATGTGGCTGGATTTATAGATGCTACATCCTTTGAGTAATAAGCTGTTCTTTACCTTGACATTTTTCATGTCTTAAATGCTTTTAATCACATACTGCTTATATTACATTGATTATCTGAAAGAATGTTGAAGCTTTAATGATCCTTGTTTTGTCAGTGTAAGAACTTAGCAGTACCCATCATATGATGTTATTCAGTATGACAGTTACTCAGCTTATACTTCAGGGAAAATATCAAAGCTAATATCTAGTTTGTAGTATAAGTAATCTTTCATGATTACCAGTTAGGATGATTTGGGACTGCCATCACCCCAGTGGCTCCTATATTCAGTTTTTCTAAAGATTTTATATTTCCATTTGTTAGTCTTTCTACTCTTCAATTGCAGGTGCTAGAACAATAAATGTGAATATTTTTTGCTTCTCAGTCTTACAAATAATAAAATCTAAAATATAGCAGCTCACCTAGGTAGCAGAGAAATTGTCCTCTGATATTGTTTATCTGAAAGGAAATGCAGGAGAAGATTGCCATGACTGCAGATTTATTGGACGTTTATATCATATCTGTATGGTTATGCTGGTGTGTAGTGCTTGGCTCTTTCTTGCAATAACTTTAAAGCCAGGGAAGTGACTGTTGGATTGACAGGGTGAAAGTAGTAGTAATAAAAGAGGGGAAAAGAAGACAACGTGCATTTTCAGTTGATACGTTTAAAACTTATACTACCTCCAGGTCATACAGATATAGAGGGAACGTGACTGACCTGACAGTTATGGAATTTTTGATCAATTACTACTTAGCTTTCAGTGGAACACTTTCAGACCCACAAGACTTAATCCTCATTTATGACATTTCTGTTTAGCTTTATTTCTCCAATTCTCAAAGTGACTGAGATATTACTATTTCTATATAAACAGTGACAAATATGCCAATAGGATTTCAAGAACAAATAAAAACAAATTTCTTCTTTCATATCTTCATTATATGGTTAAGGCATACAAATTGATATTCATGCATGCAGTCATTAATGACAGCAGTTGAAGGCTTCTCTGTTAGTTTAGATAGAACTGTGTTTTTCGGTAAGCAGAAGTGCAAGCTATTAAGTGTTGCAGGATTGGATATTAACCAGAAAAATGAAGGGATTTCATTTGCCTCTGCCTTTTATTGGGAATTCTTTGTGTCATTTTCCTTCTATTATCAGCCCTTGGTTATTTCTGCTGGATAGATATGTGCAGAAATATGGTAGCACCACAAGCACTTTTGCTCTCAACTCCTATGATTTGTGACTTTGCTCAGAGTATGTCTGACTAACCATTTGGCTAAAATGGCAGCACTATCACAACCATTTCAGCTACTATCACTGTCAATCCCAATGAAACTGAATGGGTGTAATGATGAGATATTTTTAGGAAACATACTTTATATAGACAGGACCTCTGAGAGCAGTAAATTCTAGGACACAGGGAAGGATGTGTGAGAACAGTACTTTCCACTTTAAATTACATGTTTCAATGTCTAATTAGAAAGTTTCAGTGGTTTCACTGCTGTCATCTGCTTTGTGTCATAGCAAGGAAATAGTACATATTTTCATTCACTTTGGTTTTTTACAGATTTACTCTGTATTTTAATGATATTTACACTTCACAGAACCAAAGCAAGAAAAATTTTACATCACCTTGTGTGCCTCATATATTGTGGACCAGTTAAACATCTAGAGTTAAAAACAATGGTTGCAAACTAGGTTGCAAACAAATTTTGCCTAAGGCATCAACCATAAATTAAAGTAATAATCATCCCCGTAAGAGACAACTTTTTCCACTGCTCTTTTAAAATAAAAAAGAAAGTAGGTCAGAGAAATTTTGGATATTTTAGAGTATGTACAGTATTGTATTGTTTGCCAGCACCTAATTTACAATTACAGAGCTGCATGAATATTGAAATGATTCAGCTTCCCATTATAAATGTATGTGGCAGTTTGGTTGTTGATCAGTTTATGAAGTTAATGCAAATGAAACTGTCTTCCTGTCAGCATTTGAAATATATAATGCAGTCATGTTGTATATTCAGGGACAGGCCATTGACAGTCAATTAACAAGTTTGATTGGTATGTCAACTCATTCTTTTGAATTGTTAATAGTATGTTAATAGCATTCATTTCTTTGTGCAGTCCCATTTGCAGCTTCACAGTTACAGCTATTTTTTATGATTCTGAGTAACCTAAAATAGTGCCTTAATAATAGATTATTAAACACCTGTCTGGTGTAGCTTAGGGAGGTTTTTCTAGACTGGGAGTTTGCAGTGGATCCCTTTGATATTCAAATCAACAAATGATAGCCTTTTTATTCAAAACGTAAGTTCTTTTGATGGTTAGCTTGTTAAGAAATATTCAGCTCCAGTCTGACCTGATCTGGTTTCCCATGGAAAAGATCTGATGCTGTCTGAAGTTTCATAAATGGAATGCCAATGACAATTTGTTGTTGACGTTTTGCTGCCTCAGCCTTCAGATGCTGCTGGTTGATGTGCCGCTTTAGCTTCACCAAATAATGCTTGCAGGTAAATGATCTTCTGATTGATCAGATAGTTTCAAAGCAAAGAGTTCTCTTCTGTGGTCTGTAGTCATGGTTTTTAGGCTTGGAGGGGTACTTTAAAAGACGCATCAAAGTTGACAGATGAATCTCGAGGCAAGGAATTATGGGAGACAGCAGAATTATGGGAATATTTTTGAGAGAATAACATATTAGCAAGAGTTTTGAAGACCTTCAAAGGTCTATCAAAGCAGCTCCCTATAGCAGTTTTATTCCTCCTTTAAAAAAATTAAAATTGAGTACAGTGGTTAACTCTCAGTTTCCTGTGTTGGGAAGGTGTTGAAGTGATTTATTGTTTTCTAAGGATGTTTTAAATGGCATATTTCATTTGAATTTCACTATTATCTTGTTCTGCATTCAGACCCTCATCCTGCAAGTTGCAATTTCTGCTTTTACTGAAGTTTGCATAAAATCAAAGCATTACATCTCCTTACAAGGCCAGGGTATACAGTGAAAAACATTCCTTTACATAAACATCTATGACATTTAGTTAGCATTAAAATCAAGACATAAAAATAGCAGGTGGAATAGCCCTTTTTCTCTACCTTTCTTCATATACAGGCATTATTCTTTTGTACCCTTCTCCATTCCCCATTAGTGCTCTTCCTGATTGTAACACAGCTATTTTTCTGAAGAATCAGACTAGCTATTAGAAGTTCAAAACATACATCATGGAAACAGTTCATTTCTCTTTGGTTTGAACATTTAATTATTCAGTATCAGCATGTGATAGTTTTTCTGCAAAAACATGTAATTGTTTTTTGTTGGAGTTAACTCATGGAGATGTGAATGTCAGAAGCTCTGAGGTTTGGAGTCAAATGCTGTGAGCCAAACGTGAACTCTGGAATCACTCATAGAAAGATGCTGTGTGTTAACTATGCCTCACTGGACTTGGTAACAAATCATTTGTGCTGATTGAACTTAGGCCAAACTTTTTTTAACAACAAAACCCAGTCTTTTTGCAAAATCCTAAAATACAACTTAAAAAAGCTAGGTGAATGGTCAAGTCAGGCAACTTCAATCTTTATGTCATATAAATAGAATGTAAAGTTTATATGAGATAGTTTCCATCACTGAAAATTTTGGCATTTTTTCATACTTTTCAAATACTGTGCATTGTTTAGCTGATAATTTGAAGCTCATTCTGTTGGGCTGAACAAGCAAAATATTAGACATTTTTGTTGTCATACAAGGTTATGTTTTCAGTAACATACCTATAATTTCCCTTAGCTCAAAATGCAATATTAGACATTTAAAGTGTTTTCTGTTTGTAGAATTTGACACAGCCTTACAGCCTCTGTTTTTGAAGAGATACTCTATTGGTTATTTGTACAATTCAAGTTAAAATTTAAAGCTTTTCTGATAGTAATGTCATCAATATTGTTTCTAATTCATTATTTCTGTGCTTAAGTTTTAACCATTATACATCCAAGAGGACTTCTTGATCCCATTTCATGTTCATATTAGGCATATATAAGCATTTTTATTTTATTTTCAAAAATGTGGTAAAAACTCCTTCCCCAGTGTGGTTTTTATTTTGTCATCTTGCATCTTTTGAAGTAGCCTAAATATTTCACAAAATCTCTGTTCATACAGAATTATCTGCCTGAATGTTCTGTAGTGCAAGGCTTACCTTGAGTGACTTTCATAGTGTTAAAAGTCAATCATTTAAAAAACTGTAAGGTAACAATGACCAGCTCATAGCAGTTTGGAATGCTTGTCATTTCCTTTTTGGATAATGTTAGGCTATCAAGATAGAAATCCTAATCAGTCATGTACCAGTTTTGACTTCATGTTCATTACAAAGATTTTGCACATCATAACCAATGCTTTTCATCATAGAGCAGGATCATGCCATTCTATGCTATCGTAGATCATGAATTTATTTAAACAAATCAGAACAGGTTCCAGTAGAAGATATTAAGAGATGTGCTTCCTGGAGTGCCCATTGTCACAACAGCACTGTCATTAACAGGCAAAAAGAAAATACTAAAGAAGGGATTTGAGCCTGGGTCTCAGCAATATTGCAGCTGATTAACCTAATTGCTGGATTATTCTTTGCTGCAGTCTGCCCCTCCTTTCCTCTTATTTAGCCTCTTTTTGTTTCAACACTTGGCTTTCTACCCATTTTTCTATATCAGAGGGCTTGACTCTGCAATTATAATTACTTTTATAATAATGCAAACAAAACAGCTAAGCACACAGTAAATTTGCAGGCAGTGGTTCATGACGTTGCTTAGTGATATGAGATGGATACAAACATGGCTGCAGCTTGAATGGGACAATATGAGATACGTATTTTATTAGTAACTTTGTACTCACTATGTTGTCAGTATAGTGCAATTTCCAGTACTCAACGTTTATCCTTTTAAACCACTTAGAAAATTCCATGAAAATGAGTACTAAAAGGAACAAGTTGAACATACTCAAAAACCAAAATCTACCCCCCGCAAAAAAACGTAATTGTATAATGCAAGATAGTGACTCCATACCCAGATGAATATGTATTCCTGTACAGAATATAATTACAATACAGTTAGAGTCTAGTTATGAATCAGAATTAAAATAAAATTTGTTACAGAAATTTAATTTTTAAATGCAAGTTACCACTTTATCAATAGGTAAGTTCTTTACTTGAACTGCTGCCAATCTAAGTGAGTGTCTGCCCACTGAAAGCTCCATAGTAAACTGCCTCATTGCATGGTTAGGAATTTAATCTTACTTTATATAAGGATGTTGTCCACACTGCAATTCTGATAAAAGGTCATTATTTAAGCATACAACAAATAAAAGAATAGTAAGTATATATGTAGATCTTTGTTGAAACTTGCAGTTTCTGTAAGTATAATCAGAACTTGACTTGCAAATTTGTATGGAAAGATGTATCCCTAGAGAAAGATATTTGCTGTTTAAGGAAGTATTATCACTGAAATATGAATAAATAAGCAGAGGATTGTGGTAAATACTGTATGTCATGTAGGTTCTGTTGTATATATTGTACAGGTATATCTAGCTGCACAAACAAGTCTCCTTTCATTTCCACTGGGAAATGGTGGTTATATGTATTATAAATTGGACTTCTGCACTAAATAATCTTTGTCATATGTTAAGCTGTTTTAGTGTTGGTTATTGCTTAGGTAGTCGTAGATGTAAGTAAAATCCATATGAGTGTAGGTATACATAGAGGATGGGCAAAAGCAAAAAAAAAAAAAAAAAACAAACCGCACTCTATGGCTAGAATAAGAACTATTACTTTTAGCTTACTGTAGTTACAGTTAACTTGTTATCTGATTCTTGGTTTTATGCAAGTGCTTCTTTCTCATCTCCCAGTTATCACAAACCCTCTTAAAGTAGCCAGTGACAATCATGCACAGCATATTTCAAGTGAGAATATTAAGCCAAGTGAAGGCTGGGAACAAAATCTTTTCTGTAAGAATAGAATGTCACGGTGTTAATGTGTTTCATACACTGTGAATTACTGTCGTGTGATGAACAGCTTTCACTTTTCAGTACAGAGTATTTTCTCTGCCTATCTGTCCCTCTTCTGTTTATAATCACATTAAGCTATTTGACAGTTGGCATGAATAAGGACTGTAGACAGGTAGGAAAGGGAAAAAAACCAACTCAGTCTTTATAGGATTTTATGACTGCAGTCTTGATTCTCCTTGGATGCTGAATTCCACAACAGTACTGCAGCTTTAAGCAGTACCACCCTTATTGTTAATAGAAACTTAAATCTAGACATTTCTACTGTGCTTCCTTGTTTTATTTTATCACTGCAGTGATAGTTGAACTGGTGATTTAGTTTACTGTAAGTGGAAATTGTCAGTAAAAGCTTCAGTTAATGTGGGGAGGAAATCATGAGATCCCTAAGTAGACTGTATGTTTAAGAATAAAAGTAGAAGAGACAAAGTCTGTAATATAAACACCTATAGGTAGCTAAGGAAATCACATCACTTCATCTTTTGTCTTTATGTTCCTTTAGATATTATGTGTATGGATACAGTTACCCTGTAACCGCTCTCCCTTATATGCTATCTAGTTCCCTAGAACTGTAGAGAAACTGTAGACAAGAATAGAGGAAAAATGTAGAAGTGGAGGAGGGAGAATTGTCTTGTGTATATGCCAGCTACATCTTTCTCTGGTGATATTTTATAAACCTGTTATTGTGAAAATAAATTTAGGATTAAATAGTAAAACCACAAACGAGCTGTGTGGGAACCCCAAATAAATGCTTAGGTAACCTCATGTAAGTTGTAGACATTTTCTGCTTAGCAAAGGAGGGTAAAAACAGAGGGGAGTTAATTTTACATCTTTACCCAGGCAGATTAAGATGCTTATCATAATTTGAATACTGCTATGCTGAGCTATAAACTGAAAAAAAGTGTTAATGAAGAAATCTAAAAACTCTTGGAAAAAAGAGTTAGCTCTGAAGAATCATCTGAAGCTTTGATATCACCGGAACTTTTACAGACTTCACTTTGAACTATGGAAATCATATCATACTTTTTGTAAAGGTTATGATACCAGTTTGGGGAATTGTAACAAATTTTACTGTTTGATTAGACCAGTGTCATGGGAACAGAGACTGCAACTTCTTTTGTCCTATACTGAATGTGCTTCTAGTAAAGAGCAGTTATTTTTTAATATAAACTGTTCAGCAATTCTCCAGTCAGGTTTTCTCCCTTGTTCTGAATATCTGTATTTCAGAATATTTTTGCCATATGTTCTGGCATGAGTTTTCAGTTTTCCTAAGCTGTCTCGTTTTCTTATTTGCTGCCTTTATTTCAAACCTGTGTCCATTTTTATTATTTCTACTGATGCAAATTCCAATTTAGTATCCTCTGTGGGTTTCATTATCATGCTGTTAATCCCTTCTTCCACTGACTTAATGAAGATGTTAAACAAAATCAAGCCTAATACCAATCCCTACGGCACCCCACTTCAGTTACATTGGCATTTTCATTACTCTCTCCTCACAGGCGATCAGCTAGTTAACAGCATTTATATTTAGGAGAGTTAAAAAATTATTTCCAGATATGCCTTATCAGATATTTTAAGAATCCCTATGAATTATAAACATTGTCCTCCCTTATCTCTGCATATATAATTCACTAAAAAACACAATCACCTGCAGCAGACATAATATGCATTTTCTAAAAATGTGGTATCCATTGCTCGAGAGTTCATGTCCACATTTCTCTCACTTTACACTGTTGGATACTAGTCTTTTCTACCTTTTTGTCTGGACCCTGACAAGGCCTTTAGTTTCATTAGTAAATACCAATTTAAATGGCTCATTCCCAATCCCAACCCCAATTTTTAGGAATAGACTTATCTGAGTATATTTTTTAAAATTTTGTTGTGTTTGACATCTTTATTTGAAGTGACATGAATAATAAATGAGGAAGTGTTAATCAGTTTGGAGGTTTTACTCCATCTTTTAGATAAGGTATGTTCATAAAGCTAAGTGTTCTGCAATTTTTCACAGTTGGCAGATTTGCTAATGTGCTTGTGTGAGAACTTGTGATTTTTTTCAAAAGCTTGAGAGGAATGATAGGCTTTGTAAAAGGTGGCGGATTAATAGTCATGAAGACTAGAATTCCACTGTCCCAAGGAAGAAATGCATCAAAGATTAATACTCTTGTTAGCTTGCTCATTTTAAAATAGGGAGACTGCTCTTTTTATATTTAGGAAAAAGCGCCCTGCAGAATGTGGAGAACAGTTTATCCTCTATGCAATTAAGTCTTTAAGCTGTCTACTGTAATTTTCCAGGAAGACACAATATGTACCCTGGGCACTAGCACAGCACACAGGCCAAAATATGCGAATCAAGTAAAGAATATTTTACCTCCATTTTGTTCATTTCTTCTCTCTCTCTATTGGAGATTCCAAGTTGACTAAAACAAGAATTGTGGAGATGCTTTCAGACTAGCTGTCTGTCATGCCCACATGGATGTATTAGATGGGAAGCCTTTCTCACCCACTTTATTGGAATCTTTCTAGATGTTTATAACTATAGGTTCTGACTTTAAAAGCTGCATTTATTTTTGATTTTTGATTTGGAATATGAATAACAGTTTGTGAGGTGGGCTTTCTTTGTGAAAATTTCAGTTTTTGAATCTTTGTCTTCTGTAAATCGGAAGTGTGGGGGTTTTATTTCTGTCAGTTGCAGAGCAGAACAAAATTGATTTGACATTGATCAGTATTTAAAAACAACCAACACACTGCCAAAAATATGTGTGCAACTACTACAATTTTCTTTGATAGAACAGTTTTTAAAATATTAGTTTCAAGCTAATACTTTGGTCTTACCTTAAGTTTTTGACCTGATCATCCCTGTCAAGTCTCTACCTTTAGCATTTTGTTAATCTTCAAGGTACTACAGGCCTTCAGGAATGTATTAGATGAGATTGCCTACTGTAAACCCAGCACTGTCAAAAGGCTCATTTTGAGGTATTTGACTTTTAGAGGATTGCAGAGATGTTTACAATTGGGAAGTATAGAGTATGATTAGGAGATATTCATTATGTTGGTTTAGTATTCATAGCAGTATTGTGGCTTCTTCAGATGCACTGTTGAGTTTAAAGGACTGCCAGATTTTGTGCTGCTTGGTGTTTGTATACTGTGTGACATGGTACTTCTCCTTGGTATAATTTAAATTAGGACATACACAAAAGTTTTAGGTGTGTTGATAATGTTATGACACTGTGTTCAATGTCAAATATGGCTTTGTGGGACATGATGTATTTAATTTTTCTAAACTACCTTGAAAGAAAAATACACCCTAGGTTAGCATTCATGAAATTGCAAAGTTTCAATTGAAACTTTGTCACTCCTTGTTAAAAAAAATTCTATGAATTTTCAACCCCCAAATATATGAATTCAAGGAGAAAAATTTAAAACACACATTGATAAAATAAATTTTAATAGTGAAGAGCAATACAAAATTATGAGAGCTTTGTAGTCTTGTAGCTCAGGTGATCAGATCCATATTGAAACATCCATCCCAAAATGAAAACTAACAAAATGGACTCACAGCATCTGATAACTGAATTATAAAACCTTTAAAACTGTGGGAATGTTACACCTAGTTCAATAAAATAGCCATAATATGCTGCTGATTGTTAACGGGTTTTTTGACCTTACTAGGAAGAAAAAATTATCCAAAGGGAAGTTCTGAAGTTTTGAGTATGATGTGCAAACTAATTTGACTAAGCTATATGTGGAGTCTTAGCAATTTAAAAATTTTTAGTCAAAGGTAATAATAAATAGTAGTAGTAGTAGTAGTAGTAGTAGTAGTTAGGAATATATCCTTCATACTTTAGCTATTGATAAAGCTACTAATGCACATTTTTTTCTCAGAAGAAAGCCTGCATCAAACTCACCTATGTGTTGTGAAGTCATTCCTGGAATTTTCAGACTATAAATTTGTAACAGTTCAAGAAAAACATGAATTATATTGAAGGTCAGGTGTATTAGAATCATGTTAGTCAGATACAATTTGTTTTCATAGTATGAACTTCAAGCTTTTCAATTGCTGTTGTCTAAATGCTGCCTTTAAAAAGTTTATTCATACTAGTCAGTTGAATAAAAGATGTCACATTACAAAAAGCAATTTTGCCATCATTAGCTAAAACAAGAGGGGCCCTCGGAGAAAAGGATTATCATATATTGAATAAAAAGTTCACCACCTTGCAGCTTTAATCCCGTTAGAAAAGATTATTTCTATCTAACTTAATCAGCCAGAGGTCTTTATTGCCTGGAGTATTAATTGATTTAGGTCTTCATTAAGGTCAGAGGTACCCGTGGCTGACCAGAGGCAGCCTATTAGTGTGTTGTCAGTTCTGCTTATTTACATTGACTCAGCCTAATAGTGGGTCGTGTCACTGTTGGGTCAGGGGGTCACTGAGCCTTTTGTGCAGCCTGACCTGCTAAAGGGCAGCAGTCACTCAGACACCAAACTGCATTCATAACAAAGATTTGCCTGATTGCATATTGACTCCTGCCTTCCAAGAAACATGCATTTGTGGTGCAACTATTAGGATTTGCCTAAGTGTCTGTGGGTGAATGTTTGAGATCCCTCTGTTAGAAGTTTCCAGCAAGTTTTATATTGTCGGTTAATCACAAGTTTTAATAATATCAGCAGGAACAGTTTCATAAACTTTCCATAGTTGCTTTTGGCCTTTAATAAAAACTCAGTGCATATCTATAGGTATCCTATCACTTCTGTTTCTTTCTAGGCAATAATAGTTGCAGCTTTTCCTTTCTAATTAGCAGCTTAAGTTAGACCTCAGTCAATTAAGTCTGGTTTTCTCATTGTTTCTTTAGCTGATACATATATATGGGAGATATTTTGTGTCCTTTTGGTAACTTAGAATACTGGTTAAAACTATTTCATAGTATAGAACAGCTCCAAGTGGCACCAAGTGAGTTCTGACTGTTCCTTTCCATGATACCATAGATGGTTTCCTTCTGTTTTCTGGTAAGTGAAAGCAATTTAGAAAAAAAAAAAAAAAAAGAAAAAAGCTGCTATACAGCTTTCCATTGGTATAAGCCATGCCCTAGGGCGAAATTATACTTGTCCCTGCAAGACAGCTACACTGTGAAAAATAGTAATTCTCAAATAATCTCTTAGCTTTCTATCTGTGAGAGCATGCATTGCATCCTCTGAGGTTCTGATTGTCCACTGAAATCCCCTGATTATTTACAGTTGTGCTGACTGAGCAAAAGAGCTGCTAAACTATTAGATTAACTTGTAAGGACTCACCTTTCATTTAACTTGCAATGATACAAATGAAAATAAAAAGGGAAGAAATGTGGAATCACATGATGTCCCATTTATAACCTGCTTACTGCTGTGAAACAATATTGGAAATAAACTTGTACAAGTGAGCATCTCAGCAGTATGAAGCTTGAGTTTTCAGGGTTGTCTTTGGTTCAAGTCTTTATTTAAATTTTAGCACTGGAAATATGTGTATGGTCTACATTGAAAATCAAAATACCAGTGAGACATCCACTGTATACATATAGATCCTCTAAGGATCAATATAGATCCTTTATACTGCAGTTTTGTTTCTATGCTGAGTTTCCTGTATAATGCAAGTCGGCCAGTCTGGATGCGCTGTGAATCTGCACCCTGAAAGATCTTCTGTTATCCTCGTAAGTGCTCCAAAAAGATAAACTGTTGCAAGGCTCTAGCAGGGTTTTGCGGAACACTTTCACAACACAAGTACTGACACCATACATTGTGACAGCTCCTCTTGTAAGATTTCAGTACTGTGAACAAGATAGTATGATGACTTCCCTGTTTTAAATGCCTTTTACTCTGCTAACAATTTTCTGTATAGTGCTTCAAACATTCCAGAGACAATGTCTTGAAATCTGCTAAAACAGTGTTTGTACTGGTTTGCTGCTTTGTCCTTGCTGATTATTTATGCTTGCTTTTCATGACTGAGTCACTGGGAAAGAGAAGAGAGATAGCCCTCCTCCTTCCCTTATTCTAAATTATGTCCCCCTGCAACAGAGCTGCTGCAAATCTGTGGCCATTCTTTATCCTTTTCCCCTCTTTTCCCCTTGCATCCACCCTTCCATAATATGGTGGCTTGTTGGAAACATTGTTTTTCTATTAATTGCATCTTAAGATACAAACAAGTATGTTTGGAACAGAGGGATTTTTTCAATTGGTTTTTAAAAAACTGCAAAATTCCCACTGAATCTTAGCCAAAAGTGGTGCCAATTTTGCTCAAATACTTCTGAGATTTTTTTATGACCTTGCTTATGACCAGTGGGGCTAATTGTATCAGAACTGTCCAGGATACTTTAAGAAAGTGCTATCTTGGTCTGTATTTCAAAACACTGACAGATATTTTATCGTTAATTAGTATTCATATTATGTCTCAAACAATCTGTTCAAGAATAGGGGAAGTGAACTGGTTGAACAGCTCTTCTGTCTACCTAATAATTAACATGGGTGATGCATGGAAAACCAGCAGCTCAACAGGGGATAAAAAGGAAGAAATACCATCAGTGTGATTTTTTTTTCCTGTAGGAGTATAAACTACCTGCATTGGAGTTTTTGACTTATGCATGGATTTCACTTTGCAGAGGTGAAAATGAATGGTTTGCTTTAAAAACAAACCTGTGCCCCTCTGAATCATATCTTTCTGAATTTGTTTCTCATCTTGTCAGTATGCCACTTGGTAGCTGGCTGGACTCCCTTGTTCAGTGGCACATATTTTAAAATAGCACTGTAAAAAAAAAAAAAAGACCATTTGTTCCTGTAAAACAAAATATTGCTTTCATAGATTTTTTTCCAAATTCGGGATTATATATAGCATTATCAAACAATATTTCAGGTATTTTAAACCATTTAAATAGTTGATGTGTGTCAGTTGATATATTGTTTCCTCTCTGCCTCCTCCCCCTCTTCAGCTGCTAATCATAGAACTTGTATGCCAAATTGTATAAGATACTCTTCCAATAGTTACATGTGTGAGTCTTTTGTGAGACACAGACAGTTATGAGGACAGATTTGGAGTTGCATATGGGTCTGTCACATGGTTTGATTGCCATGTCTTCTAGGACACAGATTTCTTTTTTAATTATTCTTAATTCTGAGGATTTTTTACAGTTTATACAGTAAGTTCTGCAAATTCTTCTGAAAGATTCCTTTCTCTGTCGTTACTCCTAGCAAAATTCTTCCTGTGCTGACTTCAAAGCTGCTTACACCCACCTTACTTCCCACTTCTATACTTAGTTTTCTTTTGATAGTGAATAAAATTTACTGTTTCACTGATTAGGATATGCACAGACATTCTAGAGAAGTGCAGCATAAGATGATGAAAAGTTTTGATATTTACATTAAGATTTTATAAAAAAAAATCTTTGAGATGTCTGAATAATAAGAATAAATGTTTCCTTTCCTGGCTGCTGTTAAAAAAAGTAGGTCTTCAGAGTGTTGCTGGGAAGATTTTGGAAAATAAGCCCAAAGTAACTGCATTGCAGTAGTAAGTCTGGCCACCCATTAAAGTCCATTTTCAAAAGGTGACCCATCTCTTTGTTCAAGTAGCATCTCTTTGTTCAAGTAGCATTCTTCAGCATTTTATTTTCAATCTGCAATTTGCTTTTACCTTCTGGTGGAATAACATCAGTTTTTGTTCATACACGGTCATTTAGGTGTTCTGCTAATATATTTTTACAGTGTTTTTAAATTAGTTTACTAAAGATGTTACAGGTGTGTACTGACAAATTCTTATATGGCTTTGTATAAAACAAAACTTAAGACATAGAAGATTAAAAAAATAGTATTGAAGATAATATGCATCATCACTCAAAAGAAAAGAAAACAAGAGCATATTTAACCATGGCATCAGTGTGATCCAGCAGCTGTAACAGTCCACATCAGATTATTGTTCTGAGTTGCCACCAGCTAATCCATGCATTATATTTAGACTGGCATGTTTGCTCTATTTGTAACAAATTATGGCAAAGAACAGTACTATTGAAAGATACCAGCTGGAAGAGAGGAAGGTGCTTCCCTTGTCTTCTGTAAACTCCCAGACTGTTATGTACTGAATCTGATTCTCTCCTAGGTTGGTGATGTTCTCTACTGTGCTGGACAGATTGCTCTGGTGCCCTGCACGATGCAGCTGGTGAGGGGTGGCATCCGCGCCGAGGCCAGCCTGTCCCTGCGGCACATTGGGCGAGTTCTGGGAGCCATGAGCCAGAACACTGTGCTCCACCATGTCATCTCAGCCAGCTGCTACGTAACCGACAGCAAGAGCATTCCTATCGCTCGCTCCGTGTGGCAGAGGAAATTAGGAGAATGCAGAAAGGTAGCTGCCCTATCCATTTTCTTCTTTCTGGGCTGTCTTTTTTTCCTTTCTAGGCCTTGCAGTAATATCAGAATTTCACAGTACATTTCAGAAGGGTTCAAGTAAAGGTTTGATTGAGCTGTTATGTTCTGGCTCATAAATGGTTGAGCACAACTGAGAAAGAAAACTGCTTAATAGAAAGTTATATTCACCACTAACTTTGTCTTAATTCACCAAAGCATTGTGTTAAAGAACTCTTAAAGAACAGTCAATTTCTCTAACAAAATTGTGAACAATACCTTGTTTGAATTACTTCCGTTCGTATATTTTTTGCATAATGAGAAATGGGCATTTTAGTTCAACTTTTTGTCAGTTGTTTTGTTGAGGATTTTCCCCCCACTTGCTTGCAAACAGTATTGTTATGATAACTGAGTTTAGCAATTTACTGCTCATTATTGCTTTATATTCAGCTGGACTTCTAAGACCACATCTGGACATGCATATTTTTTGATTAGTAGGGGTTTATGTACAAAGCAAAGCAGAGAAAAATACTTATCAAATAGTTTTGTTACAAGGGAAGGTTGGGGTAAATTACCCTGCCCTGAAAATACAGTTGTCCTGTTAATGACAAATTGTTAATGAAAATAGAGATTTTGTATTGAAAAATGATAAACTGTTCTTCAGTTGTACTTCTGTCTCAGTTATTCCATAGTAACAGTGAAAACAAGTAATGCAGTTTTTGTTTGGAGCAGCCTTCCAGATCCTGTAAGATACTGCCTTTCTCTGTGGAAGACAGAATTTGGCAGCCTTACTCTGAAGGCAGATTCCTTACCTGTGTGGTTTTGTTCAGGTTTTGGTATTCCAGTGCTGCTACAAACAGTTCTGTTAAACACCATGACATGACATAATGGTCAGTTTTTGCCAAGTGACCTAAATCAACCAGACCAAAAGTATTTTATTATTCTTTATTTTAAGCAGTGGCCAAAGGCCTGAACCAGTAGGAACCTACATATGACTTAATAAGAACAAATGGTTTGTCAGTTGAAACTATTCTCTTCCTCTCATCCATGAAAAAAGGAGTTTGTGCAAATAAAACACAATGTTCAGCTCAGAACTCATTTTTGGTAAGCTATGCATCATAAAACATAGAATTAATTATGTTTCAAAGATGGGATTTAGATTGTATTTCTGTTTGTTGAGAGTTCTGTATTTAGTAACAAAGTGATAGCATATTAAGATAATTGTATTTAAAATGGTGACTAAATCATATGCATCAGGACTGCCAAAGGTGTTTTTCTTTAGAGCATGAGAAATTTAGCGTTCTGTCATGTGGTGATACCTGGTCAATATCTTCTACATAAATAATACTGTTTGGCAACTTCCCTTGAATCCTATATGTTTGATGGCAGTAGTAAGTAAAGCACAAAAAGATTATATAAATTGTTAAGGAGACCAATGAATTGGACCTAACAGCACATAATATAAAGAGAAATATGAGAATTGTTTTCTGGATATGTTTACATAGCACAAAATATTTACTTCTAAGAGATGGATATGGACATGCAGTTGCTCAAAGCTTCATTTGAGATAAGGCTGCAGGGTCAGACACTTTTAGCTAGACTTTAGAAGACTTCTTGTAATATTACTAGTGACAATTGTCTTTTAGGAGCTTCTTGAGTTACAAAGAGAAAGATCAATTATATTTAAATAAATTGAAATATTTTTTTAAATCTAGATAAATTATAAAAAGTATATTTTGGAATAATCTATTTTTTTCCAGAGGAAATATCTCATATGTTATTAACAGAGAAGTGTTCTAGTGAGGATGGGAGGGGACTGTAAGAGAGGGAGCAAACAGTAACAGCGAGTAGGTTGGACCCCCTAGAAACTTCTAAGTTGTTTCAGTCACCCAGGCTCTGGTCCCTTCCTTATTCAAGCATCAATCCTTCCTTCTTACACAACTCCTTTCTACGCCCGTCATCCCGATTTCTCTCACTCCTTATGGCAGCTCAGTATCTGTGCTCCCAGCATCATTCCTGCAGCCTCAACCCTACAGTATAACCCCCTGAGCCTCCCTGAGCTCCAGTTACCCACAGGCATCAAGGGTTGTGTCCTTAGAGCTGGAAACCAGGCCCTGTTCCTCTTTTTCCTTCATATGTCCCTTTGGGTCGCAGTGTCATTGGAAAAGCCATTCAGGGTGACAGAGGAAACAAATTTGGTGCAGGGATCTAAGGTAGTAGTAGAAAAGAAAAAATAGTGGGGAGGAAAGGATAAGAAAGCAGCCCCACCATGGGTTCACTCAAAAGAACATCACCTAAATCACTGAGCTAAAGATCTTTGGATTGACATTTTGAATGTAAGCAAGAGAGATTTCCTTTTTTAAAACTTAAAAGGTATTGTAAAAATTGAGATCTAGAGTGAAGAAGATGAAGTTAGCACTTAATTCCATAGGTGCATAAAATTGCACTTTTATTGCTGGAGAAACTAAAATATAGTTAAGGGAAGCAGTGGTTAAAATTTAAAAAAAGAAAACAGAGGCTGCAAAAATAGCATAAAGACAATTAGGCAAATGAATAATCAAACCCAATACATAGGAAGACTTATTGGAATTAACAAATACAAGTGTCAGCCATCATTATCTTTCTTCCACTCTATTTTTAAGTTACATTCCTTCCACAGTTTCTTTGTGATTGCTAGGCATACTTAGGGACATTCTGACTCTTGAGGAGATAAATTGAGGGACCTTCTCTAGCATACCCAATAGCAGTTGTGTGCTAGAACAATTTCAGTCTAATCCAGTTGTTAGCATTTAGGAGGTTTTGGGGCTTTGTGTCTTCTTGGTGCTTTTTTTAAGTGGCCAAAAAAAAAAAAAAAAGAAAGAAGCTTATAGCATTGCTAAAACTTTCTGGAAGAAGGACTGACAGTTTTCCAATTAAGTCTCATCTTGTGTTTTTCTTTACTTCACATCTTTTAATGACAGTGTCATGTAATATGATGATTTTATAAGCGGTTTTGCTAACTCATTCAGCAGAGTAATCAATAGAAAAAAGTAAGCCAGATGGGTTGTAGTCCATTTGTATTGGGTGGGACAGATGGCATTATTGATAGATGGAAATATTCCAAATAATTATTGTATAATGATATAACAGTGACTGTGTCTGCAAAATTTTATTAATTTACTTTGTGAATGCACTTTATTCAGTCGGGCTTGAGTTGTACCATTTAGACAGTACTCCCAATATATTTAGCTGGGAGCTGAGTCTACACCCTAACTTCTCCTTCCCCTACCCATGGGATTTCTATGCAGAGACATCCCTGTACTATTTTGTTAGACTGTTTCAAGTGGTGCATTGTACTGCTGCCTATACAACAGATTCCCCTAGGCTAACTGCAGTGGCATGATCATGATTACATTTTTTTTTCTACCTCTGAATGCTTGTTTTTTGCTTCCTTTTGTTATCTTCACCAATACAAAGAAGAAACATGCTGTGCTGTCTCAAGATTTCAGGCATTCCATCTTGCTCAACTGCTGTGTTTTCTTTTTTTTACATCTCACTAATCCCTGACAAAACTTGGTATAGCTAGATTAATAAAATATATAAATCCTGATAAACTGTGTAGTAAATACTCATTTAGACTGTTGTTTTTTAGTTGTATATTCCATGGAAAATACTGTGAATTAATTCTTTCTGTGAGATAAGAGCACATTAACTTTCTAGCTGAAAAATTTTGAGGCCGTTTGCTGCTTTTGAAATAAATTTGATTATAAAATGTCTGAATGCTAAAGATTAGTTTCAGTTATTTTGGTTGGATGAAATATATACAAAACTTGGAGGCAGATTTTCCAGTACTCTCTGAAAATCTCTCTCTGATTTCTTCGTTATAAAAAGAAAAAATTATAGGGAAATACTTTAGTGTATTTAGTACTCAATGTTTTGTTATCAACAGAAAGTTTCGAATTGGTTGTGTTTGTAAGTGAACCCAAAACATTGGTGAAGGGAGATTTTGAGACAGTGAAAACAATATATTTTGTTAAGATTAGAAGACTGAGTTGCACAGAAAGATGATATTTAATGTAATAGCAAGATGTATTAATAGCACTAAGGTCCTTGTATGTTTTTCTTAAAATCTGATATTATAGATCAGTTCCCCTCTAGTTGTTGTAATAGGCAGCTGCCAATGTTTTTTCCATCCTCAGTAATGAAAAATCTACTTAGTGAAATACTTCCTGTGACATAAAAAATATATCATTTTACTTTTATAACACCACTTCCATTTGGATATTAGTTGTCTGGTACTCTCCCACCAATAATTTTCCAAGCAAACATTCTGCAAACTTTAAAAGTTCACCAGCCCATCTTCTTCTGACAGAAGCTTTCTTTTTTTTTATGGTGAGAATTCAGGATGAGTGGCTGTGATCCCATGATTGTTTCAAATCCAGCAAAGAGTGCTGCAGTTGACTTTCATTCTGTCAGGAATGCCAGTCAGATTGTTGACAGTGTGTGTCTTAATAGTGTGTAATGCAGAAGCGATGGAAAAAAGATTCACAGTGTTTTATCTGATATATATTGTGAATGGGTTCCACACTTACTTCAGCACTCGAGTAACTTGATGCCAAATTTTAAAATCTAAATTAAAACCTTTTGGACCAGAATTAAAAACTGTTTAGATTTCAAAAGATGTAAGTACACCCAAACTAGGATTTTTTAAAGACATCTATCTAAGAGCAGTTATCGAGGGCACTGGGCCCCTTCCAGGGAGCCCCTGCATCATATCTTCTTTGACACTCCTGCAAATGTCATTGGTGCTCTCCTGTGCCTTTTCACTTTGCCTTACAAATAATGTACAGGTCCCAAGTTATAAACAAGTTAAATCTTGAACAAGAATCTGTCTAGCTACGTGCAGTTGTTTCCTGGATTAATTAGTGTGTTTTCATGGCAGTCATTTAGAATGGCATCATGCATCTGTAACAGCAGTCTGTGCATTGTTCAGAAATTCCTGTGCTATTTGAAGTATACAGACTGTCATGAATTTAAATAAAATTCATGCATTCTCTAACACTTTATCCTAAGCACAAGAGAAGTAGCTTATGCTCAAATAGTGGAAGTTGAAGATTTTTCTTGCTGCAAAGGATTGGACAAAGGTTTAAGATCCTATTTTGCCCATAGTGAAAATGACTTTAAAACTTAAAATGGAATATGAAAAACTTTCACAGATTTCTGTGAGAAAATACATATTTTTTCACCATTATGAACAGATGTTTCTAAGCCAGTAATATTCAGGTACACTTTTTTGTCTGACCTATTATATATATTGGTTAATATCTTAATTTAATGCAATTGTTAGATTTCCAAAAATTGTTGTAAATTCTGTGTCCTATAGATAATACTATAAGTAATATTAACTTAATTGGTCTCCTTTTACTAGTTTCTTGAACAAAATAGTCAAAATATGAGTAGTAGAAGTAAACAAGTATTATAAAGGTTAAATGACAGATTAGATCACTGCTACATTTACATTGCAGTAAAGCCTCACATAGATTAACTAATATGATGTGTAATATCACCAGAAGAAAAAGAAATATTTTTGAAAACCGTTGCTAACAGCCAGTACCTATAGCTATCAAAAATTCAGTAGGAAGAATATGCATGTTACTGTTTCCCCTTTTTTGTCCCATCAGCTTCATAACATCTATTTTGCAACTAGATGCTATTTTGAATTTTCTACATTTTGATATATAAACCCAGGCTTCTTTTATGGCCCACGTTCAGAACACACAGTGCATTAAACTGCACAGTGCTAGTGTGTCTTTCATCTCGTGCCTAGTGTATTTCATTTCCCCTGTGTTCAGATTAGGCAAAGCTTTTCTATTCATTTGAAGCAACTGTAATGAGAATATTTAACACAGATCAAATGCAGATAGTGGAAATCCAGAGGTCCTTGGAAATAGTCTGCCATTTGACACTGGGCAACAATAGGAGGTGAAAGGTTTGCCACTTGAACTTTTTCTTAGAAGATTATAATACTCTATTTGTAACATTAGCAGAGCCTTTAAAATGTTTAAAATTAGTATAGTCAACTAAAAGAACATGACTTTAACTAAAGCCATTTTTTAGAAAGGGAATGTATGTGTATAAAAATCATATGATTGCATAATAGTCTAAGGAGTATGCATGAATTTAACTTGTAGAATATAAACAAAAATATGAACAATAGAAAATAAGAAAGGAGAGCATTTCTTTTGTGATCATTTGTGGAGAGATCTACAGATACCATCAAATCCTGAACTGGTATAAGTAAGCACAATTCTGTGATTTCCATTAACTGATTTACACTATCTTATTTGCCATTTACAGGTAATATATCCATGCATTTGAATGTTGTTTTTCAGGTAGACAGAGTGAAGAAATGCATGTCAGGTTATTCAGGGTGGTAAACAGCCTGGTTCATGCAGGCTGACTGATCTTCCCCTGCAGCAGTTCCCTTATAAGACTGGTTTTGAGGGATTCTTCATCTCCTTTGCTGAAAACACTAGTTCTGTTTTGAGCCTGTCACTTCTGTGCTAAGAGTGCAAGAGTGCATGTATGCATCCACTGTTTGCTTAGGCCAGAACCTCTGGTCAAAAGTCTGATGTGTGATGACTGTGAAAGCCATTAACAGAATTACATCCCTGAAGCAAGTACCTGTTGTCACTGTCCTCATTATAGAGGGAAAAATGCCATTTTGGTCTAAAAGTGATCATGGTCCAACTTTCATGCAGGAAATTTCCCTATAAAACTGTAGTCCAAATTGCATGTAGGACCCTTTAAATTCCTACAATAAAGGATAGAATTTCAGAATTTCATCACCTTCAAAGATTTTTTGTTCTCCTTTGGATGAGATAATCCTGTTGATCAGGACTGAAAGAAGAGCCATATTACCACCTCAACCTACATAAACAGTCTTGTTAACTACTCATCCTTCCTGAAACTGTAGCAGGTTAATCTCTTTCAGACCACAAAGATCCCTTCCAATTTACTGCTTCCAACAAGTAGTTTGATACTTAATACTAAGAAGCTACTCTAGATCTTGGTCTTTTCCAGGGAGGATACTTTAATTTGTCTCATCAATCTTTACTATTTTATAGTATGGTCCAAGGGATCCTACTAAATTTCAGTACTTGATTAGCCTCATCTCTGGTTCTGTGCACTGGTCATAATAATAATTTCATTTCCTCTTCTTCCTCCTCTTCTCTGAAGGATATCACATGGTCTTCAAAATTAGTAAAATATATTAATTTTCTTATTCATAAAGGCCAAATAACCCAAAAATTATTTATGCTTTCCTGTACTCCACTTTCAAAAAAGCACATAAGACAGTGTGAAAGTGACCTATCTTATTTTGAAACCTCTTTAAATTTTTGCATAGCAAAAAGGAGCAGTGCTCCCTGGTCAATGTCCAGTTACATGCCTGCTATTAGCAGTGAATAATCACTTTCAGCTTCCTCCCTGTTTTTATTCAGCTTCACTGATGAAAAATAAAAATGCATCCAGCTGATATGATACCTGTTTAGTTCTCATCAGTCCTTTGGAAGTAACACCATAAACACCAGTGGTAACACTGGAAATATAACTTTGATTTTATCTTAGACATTATTCAGTGTCAATATTACGCAGGTCTTTATGCATCTCACTTATAAGCACCTTCATGGAAACACCCTGGCCATCTTCTGTAGGTGACCAAAATAATTGCTTTTGCATATATAGATATATATATATATCTAAACAAAGAAGAAAGTCTGAAAGAGGATAATGTAACTGTTAGCTGAAGAAAATACTAATTGTCAACCATTTTTAATTAAGATGGTGATTTTGGTAAAGGATCATTGTAATTTGTCAAATGAGTGTTTGTGTGGAGTTGCAGATAGCAACTCTGTATTGCATAGTCTCACAGTCTGTGCATGTTCTGCAGAGCTACATGGAGGAGACATACACATCTACAGATTTTTCTCCCTCCCTTCTTTATATGAATACATGCATATAGACATTATATATGTGTGTGTATATATAGACACATTACACGCATATCCATGAATATATATTTGTATTTTTTCTTAGTATAACAACTTGTAACAAGGATATATATTAATACATGTCACTTAAAGGCCATTTACTGAAAACCTTCCATTCTAATTTTCTGTTCATGGAGTCACCTGCTTTCAGAAGTGTGATTTAAGATCCCATTATATATTTCAGTAGTAATCTGCAAGATGCATCTTCATGTTCAGAAGAACAAATTTGCTTTCCATGTAGCTCATTGCAGTGACTGCTGAGAATGGCTACACATTAACTAAAACTTGCCTCAGAACTTAGGTTATTGTGAACTTTCTCTCACGGTGAGTCTGGCTGGGGTGGAGTTAATTTTCTTTACAGCAGCCCCTATAGTGGATTTGTGGCTAATACTGTGTTAATAGCAGATCAATATTGGCTGTTGCTGGACAGTGTCTGCACAGCATTAAGACTTTCTCTTTCTCCTACTTTACCCAGCAAGAAGGTTGGGGTTTGGCAGAGCTTGGAGGGGATGTAGTTGAGACACCAAAGTATTATATGGTTTTATATATCATATAGATTCATGCTTGACAGTAAAAACTGGAGCAGGGGTGAGGTTTTTTCCTAACTTTTTGGGCAGCCCACTATAGTGGATTTTAAGGAATCACCTGAATTGCAATCATCTGAGTTTGACTTCTGTAAAACTGAACTGGGAGAAAACTGGTCCTGCAAAATCCAAGTTCCAAACTGTACGAAGGACATTATTGGTCAATGTAAATGGCTTGAGTTAAAATAAAAGACACGTGAAGCCCTAATAGTCATATGCTATGCCATTTATCCAACCTTGTTTTGCAGTCATACCATATTAAAAAATGAAAGTAACTGACTAGTCTGTTGAAAACAATATTTGCCTCAAAAATATTCATATACATAAGATGGAATGAAAAATGTGTTTTCCAGTAAAAATTTGTGTACTATAAAACATCACATTCAAAATAAAATTGCTTGCCAGAAAGCCAATCATATCCTAAGCTGCATCAGAAGAAGTATGGGCAGCAGGTTGAAGGAGACGATTCTGCTCCTCTCCTCTGCTCTGGTGAGACCCTACCATGAGGACTGCATCCAGCTCTGGAGTCCTCAGCATAGGAAGGATATGGATTTGCTGTTGAAGCAAGCTTGGAAAAGAGAGGGCTTCAGGGTGACTGTAGCCTTCCAGTACCTTGAAAGAACTTACAGGAAAGATGGGGCAAGACTGCTTATATGAGCATGTAGGGACAGGGCAAGAGGAAGTGGCTTCTCATTGGAAGAGAGTGGGTTGAGATTAGATATTAGTAAAGAATTTTTTTCTGTGATGTTGGTGAGGGGCTGGCAAAGGCTCCCCATGGAAATTGTGGATGCTCTTTCCCTAGAGGTCCCTTCAAGGCCTGGCTGAGCAAACTGGTCTAGTGGAAGGTGTCCCTGCCCATGGCAGGGTGTATGGAACTAGATAATCTTCAAGGTCCCAACTCAACCCATTCTGTGATTTTTATTAAATTATTTTTATGATATCTTTATATCATCTTACTAATCAAGGTGGCTACTGCAATGAGGGAGAGCCTGACAGTTGGTGGAAGTTTAGTAGTACCAGCAGAGTTTTCAAATTGTTTTTCTTCTGCCTCCTGCAGTATCAAAATTTTCTTCCTTGCATTCTACAATATTTAGTTATAGGTTTGACAAGAGTAGCTAGTGGTCCTGTACGTGTACAGATGAACAGATGACGTAATTAGAACAATGGAGTTGAAAGCAGATATTTCATTTGAAAATTGGTTCCAGAGCTCATTGTCTAAGTTCAGAAGGAAGCAGACTTTCAAAGAAAAGCTCTTTGCACTAAATATCCAAAATTCAAATACTATCACTAAATCTGTTATCCATAATGCCTACAAAGTAGATTTTGACCATTAACTTTGCTCATTTTCTGTCCCATTTGGGTACACACTCACAGATGATTTTCAACTGAAATCTTTCCATCTTGAACATCCTTACTTCAGTTCAACTCTTTTTCCTAAGTGCTTATTTTTGACACTACACATGAAGACTAAAAACCCTCAGAGTGACAGTCTGTGATCATGTTTCATGTGGCAGACTTCATTTGCTTTCAGTTTGTATTACTATCAATTTATGACTTTGTTCCTTAAATACTTATCTTTTTTTTTTCCACATTGTAACTGATATATTGAATGATGTATGTTTGAGAGGTATTTCAAGGATCTTAACTTCAGTCATTAACTGGTTATGTCTTGGCTCAGAAATCTTTAGTTCATTGAGGGAAAGTTACTATTTTTTAAGCAAATAAAACAGCTTTTCAGTATGTAATTATTTTCTTATCAATTTTACATTTTCATGCCCTTTTGAGCATCTAGCATGCGGTGCTTGAATTTACATTTAGCTCTGCAGGAACTGCTTTAAATATTATTATTAAGAAGGAAGAAATCAAAAATCAAAGTGAATTTTTAGTACAATAGCAAAGTATAGGAAGGTACAATTGCAGCAACAGCAGCCTGGATTAGTGTATAGAACTAACTCACAGCTTGACAGAAAATCCCTGCTGGGGAGGAAATGTACGGGAACTGGCAGAATTCTGCTACATCTGCTCCCTACTGCTAATAAGCTTTAACCCATTTCATTTTTATTGCGCTTGGTGTTTAGATATTTTGCTTCCAAAATTATATCTGTAACTATGAGAACACATAAAAGGAAGCTCGACAGGTAGGACTGTTTAAAAATTTAAAGCTATCAGCAAGGGATGTTAAAGGCCATAATGACTAAGATGGTTGCCTTCTCAGTGTGGGATTTTAGGGCTCTGGCACTTCAGTGCTGGTAGAAAGGCTGAGCAGAAGTATTGGGTAAAACTGATTTCATAGCTTGAGTGGCTTGTACAGCCAGAAGGCACCATTAGATTATTTATTCTGACCTGTATATCACAGACCATTACATTTCACCCAGAAATTCCCATTTTGAACTCTGTGAGTATACTTGCACTAAAATATATCAGACCTTAGGAGTTCCAAATACTTCATGCCACAGGGTGAGAATGAAAAGGCTGAGCTTCACATGCAGTAGGAAGAGGGTTTGTCAGGTTGATAAGTACACATGGTAGCATGACTACTTCTGCAGAGTAGGGCAAACAAACAAAGGCTTTTATGGACTTTAAAAAGGTGAAAATCCTTTCTTGACTCCTTTGAATTAGGGGAAAAAGATATAGGTATTCATATTGTATCAGAGCACTTGTATCAGAGTTCTGCTGAAACCATAAGCAGTTCTCTAAAATAAAATAAAAATTAAAAAATTGAACCCCCACTCCCTAAATCAGCTATAATAAACAAAATGTAAGACTTTATCTGCCTCATGACACATCAGCGGGTGTAATTAAGAGGGAAAATCAGAGTCATGTCCATTTTTAAAATTAATAATTATTGTCTAATTCTGCCTTTCAGGTATTTTGCCCCTTTGGCAGCTCTGCTGGCAGTCCTGTACTTCTCAGTTTCTCAGTCCAGACACTTCCACTGCAGTACTTTGAACATGCTTTTATCTGAATAATCAGTGCTATAACTAATATCTATAACTATCTATAAATGCTGGGGAAATTGTACTGTATATTTTCCATTTGATATATCACATGCTTACCCTAGCTGATTATAAATTTTAAAATCTTTCTTTTACTCTGGTTGTGGCATGATTGTCACATACAAATATAAACTGTATTTTGAAGAGAGATTGAAATGTATAAAATTCATTGAGTGGTTGAAAACTTGATGTCTTGGGGCTGATGAGACTGTGCTTTTAGATAATGGGTTAGACCAAGATTGTGATACTTACCTGAGGAATGATGCAAAAATGGAAGTCTCAGTCTTTCAGTAGGAGATGCTTCTCCATTACTGTGCTTGCAGAAGTGCAGAAGCCTGTGTCTGTCTTTCAGCAGGCCAGTTTACATTTTCTGTTTTTCTTTCAATTTATTCTAACAAGAAATTATTTGAGCTTCCTTTGCAAGAAAAGTTCCAGGCTGATAAGTCCAGAAAACAGAGGTGTTAGCCTAGTTATTGCAGACTCTGTGTATGTTTTTCAGGCTTTCAAGTGTTTATTTCTTCTAGACACTTGTTCAAAGCTGATTATGTCTTCATAAAAATGTGATACTGATTGCTCTTGTTTTGATCCTATCAGAGCTTCTCAGTTTTTGAAATAAAAGGATAAAAACACAGTGATCCAACAATAGAAAAGAGAAACAAAATTAACAAGCAAATGATATCCTTCTGTACTAAATATAATCAAAAGAGAGCTTGTAAGGTTATGTCTTAAATTTCAATAGAACCCTTTTTTCTATCACACAGAAATGATGAAAATTTGTACCACTTCTTGGCCTCCGTTGACAATCATGGTAAAAGATAGAATAGCAAGTTGTTAAATTATTCTGTTTGAGCAATATAAGCTATAGATCATGTAAAGTTATTGAACTGGTTTCTTATGAACTCTCTATTTTCATGAGTTCTATATTTGCTTTGCTTTTTTATGTAATGCTTACCTATTCTTCCAGTGGCACTATTCAGAGACCATTCATCATGAAATTTTTGATTCTGGAGCGGTTTCAATATATCCGTTATGCACCAGAAAGCTGTCTCAACTTATAAATCAAATTTACTGTATGGGATTTGGGCCCTCAGAGTGTTGTTACTTAATTTTTCTGGTAGTGTGTTCTGACATACTTGGTTGACTACCATAAAATTTTAGCCCATCACCTTGTCTATTCCTAATAATAGCCATCAATATATTGTAGAAATTTCAAATTTTCTTTACTCCCACTAAAATAACTTGGGATATGGTCATTTCATCGTCCTGTAAAATGCATCTCTGAGAAAAGTTAAGCTCTTATTCTTGGCATGTTAATTGCTGACTATTTCATATCTAATAATTAATTTTGCATCATTGCTATAGCTACATGCAGGGGTTTTTCTCAAAATTATTAAGCTGAAATTTTAATTTGTATTTTTCTCTAATATGTGCAGGCATAATTATAATCATTATATCAAAAGAATAAATTGATTAGAAATCCATTTAAATTACAAAAATTGATTCAAAGCACCCTGAGAAATAGTACTACCTCTAAATTTCTATACTCATATTTGTTCCCCTGTATCTGTTTTTCCTTTTTCATGTTTCTGTTTTCTAAAGATAGCTAAAGGCTGCACAAAAAAGAAATTACTCTCAAAAATGTGCTATCAGATGCTGCTACAAAAATTAAAGATCCACTTGGTTAGCTCTAAATTTTCCATGGCTCAGTAACAACCAAAGTAAGTACAGGTTCAGTTTCCCATCTGACATTGTACAAAATAATTTCTACATGACACAATGGTTACTGAACTGCCTCCAGCTTTGTCCAACATGTTGAGGAGTGAGTAGAGAGGACTAAAATTTCTGAAGAACTTGTTTCTTTTTATATTTACAGTGTTTATTCTATGACAAATATTCAGTTTATAAAACTTCGTTTTTAGTCTGCCAGTTTTGTGATAGTCTTTTTTATATACACCAAATAATGTGTTTTATTTCAGAAAGAAATTCTAAATATCTGACTTTCTCATTTTTGTAAGCTTTCCAAAAGGAAAATTCTTAGCAATTTTATTATTATAAAACACTGTGGTATTCATTATTTGAATTCAGATGTGTTATACTAGGAATGCATGTGGCCTATTTATTAGACAAACTAGGATGTTGAAAAGAATTGCTTCTATCCCACTTTCTTTAGGAACTGACATTTTTATTCTTATGCAGTTTTCCTAGTGGAATCTTTACTTTTTAAAGTCATAAACCTATTGTTGTAAGAGACTCTAGCAAAGCTTAAACTGGATCTCAAGAGTTTGATGCACTCTGTTTAATGCCAGCAGTGTAAAAGAAATTTTAAATGTATTATTTAAAGGCATGTTAATCTTGCCACTGTAATGGTGTAATAATGCATACCATATAAGGTTTTCATAAACTCATCTTCTAAAAGTAACATCACAGTATCTTTCCTTTTGTTCTCCAAGTCACTTCTTTGTAGAGATAGCAATTATGCATTCATCTCTTCCTCTTATAGCCTGATTCCATATTCAGCTGAGAGATAGGTAGTCCTTAGTCCTTACTAACACAACAGAAAGAATATTTCTCATTTGGAACAAAGGGAGGATAGTCAAACAAATTTATATAATAAATGTTAAAGGCCGAAGTGTGTGCCTTTTCAGTTTAATTAAGCAAAACAGTTAAATACTTATATAATGGACTGAAGATACGTTTGTCTTTAACTCATAATTCCTTTGTTTTCATTGCAATTTTAACAGTTCTGCCTTGGATTAGTTTTTGTATTACAAAAAAAAAAAGAATTCTATTTATAAGATTAGTACCTTTAAAACAAAACTTTGTGTTTTGTTTTAAACAACCCTAACAACCGTTACTTCCAAGTGTTTTCCATTTAACTCTTCTCATTCCATTGGATTCTGGTTTGGTTTGTAGCAGTATTGTGAATGCATCAGGCCTTCATTAGCATGAGAGTATTTTGTGGCTCTCTGAATATGGACAATGAAAATTGGGTGAATCTTTACCAAGAACTGAGTCACAGAAAATGCAAAGATTTGGTAATATTATGAACCAGTGTGATAATTTCTTGTATCAGTGCAATGGTCAGGAGAGTATTATGCGTGCAGCAGTTCAGATAACACTTTTCTATTTATGTAGGGTTAATTACAAGTTTAAAAACCCACTGACAACCTTGGCTTTTTGGAATATGAAAGAGCTATTTCTGAAGTAAACATTGATAAAATGTTAGCTAAGGAATGTTTCTACCAAGCTGCCTTTTCACTTCAGTTTAGGCACAAAGTCCAGAAAGTTCTTATTCTCATTTCTCATTATTAGATACTTTACTGAACTGTATGTTCCTTAATAACTGTAGTACTGTGGCCTTCAGCAAGTATTCAGTCAAGACTTTTGACCCTTTCTATTTCTACCAAAACATCCTTACACTTTTGCAGATTTGGATTGAGCATCCATCACAGAACCGCTTTAGAGGGGTTAACACAGAGCAGTCTGTCTGGGTGGCTCCACTGTGAGGCAGCTCCAAACCCCTGTTCCTGTGGCAGGTGCCTAAAGCAGACAAACCTCCTGCTTGGCACTGTCTGGGACTGTTGTGTTTTAGGTGTCCGTGCTGTCTCTATCAGTTAAGGCAGAAATGAAGAAATGTATGTCCTCCTAAAAGTAGCATGACAGTTCTGTATGTGATTCTCCTTTTGGAAAAAGGACAAGAGGCACATTTCTTCCTTCAGAAGGAGTAACCACATTGAACTCCCACTTCTTCCAGCCCAATATTCTGGTGCTAGTACCTCTGCTGAAGAAGCTTAAGCTCTCAAATCTGTTACCTGCATTCATCTATTTGACTCAGTGTTCACAATTCATCTATAAAATTGGTATGGAATATCACAGATGAGCATAAAATTCCTTTAGAATCATGGAAATGTTGGAAGGGATTAATTGTGAAAAATGTGTGAGTTCAAACAAGAAATTCCAGTTCTTTACCAAACACGCTGCTATTATCAGCCTAAATGCTTATTTAAGAATGTAACAATAACATCATGGCATAGACTTTGCTTGGCATTTTGACTCCAAACAGCAGCCCTAAGCAGAAGTGAATAGTAAAACCAGTAAAAGCATAAATCTACTGTAATATTCTCCTAACCTCAAACTATTTTAATTAATATTTAAATTGATCAAATCAATTTTGTTATATAAAACATAAACTTTATATAAATTAGTAACATATAAATTAAAAATAATCTAGGAATTTTATTATGTCTCTTTTTAATGCCCACTGAATCTGTGTTCTAGGAACTTGTTCAGGCTCCCCTTGAATCCCTGTAAAGTTCTTGCAACCAGGGCATTCTCCATCAAGGAGTTGTAGGTGTCACCACCATTGTTCATTTTGAAACCATGCTCTTACTAATGTCATTTGATGGTCCATAGGTCTTAGTACAGAAAGACAAGTGTGCAAAATCAGTTCTTATCCCTATCCACTCTTTTTATGTCATGTATGACTTTATAAGCCTCTGTCTTCTCATTAAGAAGGCTGCAGAACATTTCCAATCAGACCCTCCAGAGCTTTTGATCATACTTGTCCTCCTCTGAATATATTTTGGATCTAGTATGTCCTTTTTCAGTTGAGATATACAGAGTTGTTTATCTTACTCAAGATGTTGGTGAATTATGGATTTTTACAGAGGCATAAAGTTACCCACATTGTTTTCTTTCTTTACTTGTTTTCTTAACTGTTGTCAGCTTCTGTAATTCTTTATTAACCAGTCCAGAAGACTTTCCAACATGTCACTTAGCTTGGCATGGCAGTTTTCTCAGTGTTTACAATAGAAGAAAAGAGTCACTTTCTCAGTCATCCTTAAATGTACTCTGTACCTTTGATTTCTCCAGTGAGTTATTGAAAGATGCATTGTATCGCCAGAAGAGTATTTGTATTTTCTTCAGGGTGGGAAAAGTCCTTTGTTGAGTTTATGGGGGTTTTGTAAAGCAACGTCTTAAAAAATGTTTGTAGTCCTTCTCTGGATATGGCATGATATAGATGCAATGCATATATGGAATGATATAGATACAATGCATGTATTTAGAAAAATCTGCCCTTTGGCTTCCTTTTTCAAATTTTCTGGATCTAAGTCATTTACATCTTTGATAAATTAAGTAGAAATGATCCTGTTGGTAAAGGGGAGACATTATGAAACATGTTTGGAGGACAGTCTAATGTGAGATTCAGTTGGAGCTAAATCACTTGTCTTATCAAATCTTTGTCCAAGGTTTTGGGATCTACCATTTCCTAGCATGACAGAATTGGAATTCTGTCATATTGTGGTCTCTGAGATGATCCAGATTACATTTATTCCTGAAAACAGTCATTGTAGAACCATTTATTTTCAGAGAGTGTCTCCTGCGTGTGGAACAGATGTTACCTGCTGTCTTTCTCCAGCCCTCTTTAAATCAGATCATGTAAAAGTATAGAACATAATTAGAATCTTTCTCCATATAATCTCAGCAGTCAGCCATTGAACCTCTAGATCTCCTTATTTTACCCTGTGACATTCAAACTTCTCTTAGTGCAGAGCTACCTTGTAGTATTTTTTCCTTGAAATTATTAAATCCAGTGGAAAGGAAAAGTGGAAATTAGAAACTTCAACACGCTTTTCCCATGAAATGAAAATAATTTGAAAACTGATCACTAGAAAAAAAGGGTTAAAGGGCAAATATCTTTAGATGGCTACTACACCTACAGATAAATGAAATTCATAAAGAGTTGTAAAATTCGGGTAATGCATACTTTTAAGGAATCCCTGCTTTCAACAGCGTTTGCCCCAGTAGATTTCAATTCTTTCAATAAAAAATTTAGAGCTTCTCCAAGAATTATTTGATAGTTCTTTTTCAAAAATTATAACCCAAGCTATATGCTCTTCTACCTCATTTTTTTCTGATCAGGACTTGAAGCTGTAGAACAAAGACTAGCCCAAAACATGTGCTCCTTTATAGAACAGTCTAACAGTATCCTTGGGGAAGAACTCTAAAAACAAGTTTTTATTCAAAGTACCACAGCTGTCTGCCAGAAGTGATAAATCTCATTGATGAGAGTGCAGAATCAATTGTAAAAACAATTTCGCCAACAAAATAATTCATCTTTGTTTTCACTCTTAATACTTACTTATACTGTTTTAGCATCATATAATTTCTTAGCAGACCTTATGTAGTCATCTTCATTTACTAGATAGGCAAGATATTCAGTTATAAAGGTATTTAGTTCTTTAAGAAAATTGTAAATTTCTGAAAGGGAAATCATAAGTGCAGTATCCAAGTATAACACAAATGTCAGTGATTTCTTGAAAATAACTCAGAAGAGGTCACTTTAAAGTATTTCTATATGATTCTGTAGCCACTGATGAAAGATTATTAGTCCCCAGTAACTCTATCATTTATGCTTTGTGCAAACTCTAAAGTTAAAGGTTATGAGTGTTATGGTACCATACAGGTGCACTGTGAGTAGTTTTTCACACAGAATGATTCTCATTTGTTAAATTTGGAAATGTACTTTCTTCTGGCCTTAATTTTCATGTAGTTCTTCATATTCTAAATGACAGCTGAAGGCAAGCAGAAATAGCGAGTAATTGATTTAACAACCTAAGACAAGTACAGGGAAGTAGAAAAGTTTGTCTTAGTGCTTGATGTGACCTGAGAGATCTTCTTTAGACTGTTTTTTTCTAACCAGTACCTCAGCACCTTGGGCCAGCAAAATGGCCTTTAAGCCTGAATGAGCATGACTTTTTTTTTTTCCTCGGTGCAAAGCTCCAGTATTTCATCTTTTCAAACTGTTTTACAGCACTCAGAGCAGAATTATATTGACAAGGTTAGAATTCATCTCCTAGAGGAGAATACTGTGCTCCTGTTAAGTGCTAATATAACATTTATGTGTAGCTACCTTAATAACAGCCCTGGCCAGCCTAATGAAAGTACTGAAAGCAAACAGTGCTCTGTGAGATTTTATTATGACTGAAGTGATTGCAATTTGAGACAAATTGTCCCTATTTCTGTTACCATATCAAAACCAGAAATGCTAAGCAATTGCTACATGTTTGGGGTAGAATTGGCACTCCACTATCGTTAATATAGAAGTAAGTGAATTTTTCATGTAAACAACTCACAAGGGTCAAGAATCAAAGATATTCTGTGCAAAATTCTTGTCAATAACTTTGTGAGTGAATTTTGAAATAAAGTGCCTGGAACATGTCATTTTTTCTTCCACTCAAAGTTGAGAGCAAGTGGTTGAAAATTGAGCTTGTGAATTGAAGGTACTGTGAGTTATATGGTCTTATCGACTCCAGACAAAATGACAGGTTTGCCTTGTTATTATTTTTCCTTTCAGAGGTCAGGCAATGGACAATATTAAAAGTATATACTGGAATGTAAGCAAACTGGTATATAAAAAAGTTTTTATCTGTGTACAGAAGATGGTATAAGACACTAATATTAAAAATTGCTAATATACTGTCTCTTCATAAAAATTGAGGGAAAAGCAAGGAAAAAAGTAATCCACTGGTCAAAAATTTCAGATGCTCAGGTATTTGAAAGCTATTTAAAACCATCAGAAGAAAAGGAACTCAGTTACTCAGATGTAGCTGACCAAGTTATCTAATTAGACATGCGGGTTGATGTGAAAGCAAATTAAATATACGTTCTCAATGAGCTCTGCTATTTAAAAACCACATTCTATCTTCTAAGAGGGTTTGGTCAGGTAATTCTGCTGTTTAGAACTATCTGAACTATATTTTTGCTGTATCTGAACTGAATCTTTCATACTCCAGTTTTTAAAATAAAACTTATGTAATTTACTTGTTCATTTCTGTAATTTTAGTAGTTCCTAACATTTTTTTATTCTTCAAAACCTTTGCTACAAACAAAAGTCACCATATGCAAAAAGACTTCTCTTGACTGCAGAATGAGTGCTAAATAAATTATGATCAGTTGGTTTTTTTTAATGGTACAGGAATAGTAATGGTTTGAGATTGAAAAAATGAGGACATACTGTCAGCTAAATTCATAATTGCTCAAGATGACTTTTCAATAAGGAAAGTTGAGGGTGAAAAGCAATTTCCGTGAAATAACTGTACTGCATATACTTTTTTAGTATTTTAACTGAATATGAGCAACATTGATTTCTACAACTCTGTAATATGGACAATATTTTGCTTATCTTTTAGGCTGAAGATTCAGAGATGTATCATGATGAAACTGCAGTATGTGGGTTGCTTGCTGTGGTTGTAATATCTCACCTACCCAGAGATGCTGCCATTGAATGGCATGTTGTTGCAGTAGTTGATGATCCACTCCAAAGAAAACATTTTGCAATGAAGATGTTGTCAGAGGGCTTCCAAATTGACTGTGAATCTGTGGAGTCTAGTTCTGCATCTTGTGCATCAATCTCGGTACGCATGAGCTTGATTTCCTCATCTACTTCTCACCTTGATTTAGAAGGACCTCTTCATGATTTAGCTGCTATGTTTAAGCAAGCTGTCGACAAACTTTCAGAAGACTGCAGTGCCAGTCCTTTGTCCTTCAGAGCTTTCTTCAAGGAGCAAGTCTTTGATGCTGAAACACTGCAAAAAGGTAAGACTTACCGTGACAGGAACCAGGTGTAATACTAAGCATAAGGTACTTCTTGTTTACTTCTACATCAAATTTCATTGGAAAATAAAAAAATTTATAGGAGTGCTTCAAGGACAGGTGGCCAAGAAGGCCAGTGGCATCCTGGCCTGTATCAGCATTAGTGTTGCAAACAGGACCTGGACAGTGATTTTCCCCCTGTACTCAGCACTGGTGAGGCCACACCTCAAGTCCTGTGTTTGGTTTTGGGGCCCTCACTGCAAATGAAGTTCTGGAGCATGTCTAGAGAAAGACAACAGAGCTAGTGAAGGGTCTAGAGAGTAAGTTATATAAGGACAGGGTGAGGAAGCTGGGGGGTTTTAGCCTGGAGAAAAAGAGGCTCAGAAGACCCTATTGGCCTCTACAACTGCCTGAAAGGAGCTTGTAGCCAGTTGGGGGCTGAGCTCTTCTCACAGGTAACAAGTGACAGAACAAGAGGAAGAGCCTCAAGTTGCTCTAAGGGAGGCTGAGCTTGAATATTGGGAATAATTTCTTCACCAAAAGGGTTATCAAGCATTGGAACAGGCTGCCCAGGGAAGTGGTGGAGTGACCACCCCTAGAGATATTTGAAAGGTGTGTAGTAGACTTGGTTCTCAGTGGTAAACGTGGCAGTGTTAGATTTACAACTGGACTCAATGATCTTGGAAGCCTTTTGCAACTGAAATAATTTACAGTTCTACAATTACGATATATTTTTTTCTTTTTCTGGCTACCAGGCATGGTTCTCATATTGAAAGGCTCTGTTCTTGAACTTCCTGAAGTCCAAACAGGATAAAATCTTGGATTACTTTTGTTCTAATATCACATCTGGTTTTGAGTAGGAGGTTGGATTATATGATCTTGCTATAATCTGAGTTATCCTGTGATTCCATGCAAGAGAAATCCAGCCACCTTAGAATTCAGTGTAGGAGAATGAATCTTTTGCTTAGAAGTGTTTGAACAGTTGTGCAATTGGTAGCTTCTTTTTGTCACAGAGTAGAACCATGTTCAAATAACCAATTTCTGTCTTCTAGCAGGAACTCTTTTGAGAATGAATAATGAAATATTAATGTTTTAAAATAAAGACATGGTGTTGTATCCTCTGGAATAGAGGGCATCTAGTTTTAAACATGGGCTGATTTCTAACTAACTTATTTAAATAGAACTTGCTATCCAAACAAATTTGTTGGATTTTCCCCCAATGTTTATTTTCTCAGAATCTCATTCCCTTACCAAGTGAAGAGAACACAGAGCAATAAATGTAATATTACAACTACGATTTATTTCTTATGTTGCAGATGTGCATTTTGGGCTATGCTCTATTTGGGACAGCTAACATTTTGCAAGAGCACAAAAGCTTATTTTATCTGTTAGATGTACAAAACTGGTAGACCATACTTGTATTGAAATCAGTAAGAACTTTATTATCAATTCGGGAAGAAACAAAATCAGATCCTTAGTCTATATTTATCTCAAACATGCATGCACTTTAAAAATCCTTGCAGACCACAACTGATCCATATTAATTAGCTGACATAAATGTTAGCCCTCAAATATTCTACTGTCCTATTTTTTTTCCTTAACCTGCAGCAGTTTTTGAAGGAAATTCAACTTGACATTGTTTAATAGATTTAAAGTACAGGAATTGAAAGCTATAAAAATGTGGCATAGAATAAGCATATTTAATCCAGGAAGCAAAGAATGAACATATAGTCTGACAGAATGTTGTTGTTTTTACTACATCTTGTTTAAGAGCTAAAAGGAAACCTGATAAAACATGTTTCTGGCATGGGATTAACATTACTGTTTCGCCTGCTTTCTTTCTGATATTTCTCAGACCATAGAATTATTACTTCCAAACAAATTTCATTTGCTTTATAAAATATATTTCTCAATATAATGTATTAATTGTGAGCATAAAAATTTGATTCTGTTCCATTCATTTTATACTACCAATAGCATAGACATTGAAAGATTTGTGTGATTGTCATATATTCATTCTTGTTATGTTCAGATCTCTGCCCTGTCATAATAATTCCTGTCATTATACCAATTTTATCATTATCCCCACTGGTAAGAAATACATGCTTGCAAATCTGTAGAATATATAGAATACATTAAATTTACAAGGAGCACTAATTCACTGATGAAGAATTTAAAAATAAAATTTTTCTTTTTAGGAAAAATTTCTAGAAAGTTCATGCAATGGAAGAGTAATCATGATGTATATTCAAAAATAATTTCTCAAATTAAAGCTGTTGTTGCTGATGTCTTGCTGATAATTTCTATCTGGTAGAAGACTATTTTGTATATGTGTATATACACACACACACACACACACACATACACTTTTTCTGGTTCAAAATCAGAAGTCTAATTATTAATATATTGTTAAGACACAGGACATATTCAAGTGTACTGGCAATATGTGTTCTTGGACCATTGTAAAATACGCAGTCTCCAGTGAAGCATCATCAGCTTTCAAAACAATGCAGCATATTAGTGAATGATGTCCTTGACTGTCTTTTGCACTAGTAGTATAATTCTACTTCTCATAATTTAAAATATACTCACAAAAATATATTAACTGTCACTTTAAAAAGTGTGGTGTGAGGTGTCCAATTTGTTCCCATTAATTTCAGTATCCCATTGGCAGTGTCCATAAGCAAGATGACATAAATCTCTGTTTTATCTTCTCTGTTATTACTGGCAGTCTTTAATTTTGACAGGCAAGACTACTGCAACTCTATGTGTCCTTTAGTGTGTTTCCCAGTTTTAGTATACCAGAGATAGTATCATGTCTTTCTTCTGAATCCCAAGATATTTTTAACCTTTCTATGAGACCAGATCAAGGTATTAGAGATTGTTAAGTTCTGATAACAATAGCTCCTTCCATTTTCCAATCCAGCTTTTTCAGTTTATTCCTGTTCCTTCAATAGCTCCTTCCAGTTTTTTCCTGTTTTCCTCTTGGCCTGTCCTGTTGCAGAATGCATGTATCTGAATGGGGCAGATCCCAAGAGGGAACAGTACTGGTTTCCACAGTAGCAGTGGCTGTGTCTTGTCTGCTCTGAGCTGGCTAAAACTTGCTCATACTTTCTTCTGTAGACTCATCCTAAGATATTATGAGTATTTGGATGTCTCAGTGGTGATTTCTACTAACTCCAAAGGTTGCTTTCTGTTGCAGAGTAGGTCTGGGTGGGTAACAGAATTTACTTATGCTACTGCCTTTCAAACACAGAATACCATTTTACTGGGACAGAAGATAAAGCAGGAAATTACTGATCTTCATTTGTAAATCTGCAGACCTAATACGCAGACTTTTAAAAAATTTTGTTTCCTTGATGTGGATGCCAGAAAGCAAATTATATTGAGAGACCAGTTTTTCAATTGCCATTTATTAATTCAGCTCAGGTAGTAGAGGTTTCTAACCATCTGTATTGGGATCCTTTAGTGACACATTTGATCTCTGACTTGTGTTAGACATTGTTAATCCGACAAGTAGATCTGTCCTTTTGGGTCTTCATCTGCCAGCAGATACATTTTCTGCTGAAGAAAAATAATATTAATAATGTAGCAGGGAATAATAGACACTTTTTTTCAAATATTTTTAATGTGAAACACATAAGACATGTATCTGTAATAGAAAAAGTAGAAATTATGATGTTCAGAAATCAAGAAAGATGGTTAAAGAGATAGTCATTTCAGTTTAGTGGATTCAGGAGGACTTCCATCATGTCATAATATTAGGAAATAGTCTTCAATAACTCTTGTAAGATCATGAATTGAAATGTATTGTCTCCTCTAGCAAAAGCACAGAAAAAAAATAAAGGTAGCATTTTTCTGATTAGAACTTAAAATCATTGGAGTGAAAGGAGAAAGTACTGCCACAGGCCTTCTCAAATGAGCCTCTGATTAGATAATACATGGGGTTTTGGTATAAAGAAGTTGTCATTTATTTAAAGTTGTCCAAGTAAATATTAGAAATGTGTTGTTACCTGACACAGTAAGATGAGAACCAGGAATATATCTACTCGGCATATTGTAACAGGTTATTGGAAATTATTACAGCTGGTCTTATGGATGTCAAAAGAAGCTAAAGGTTTGTAATGCAAATTGGAGACAGATAGCTTTCTGTCATCCTAAGACCAGATGTGAAGTTTTATTGAACAAAGTGTGGTACTGATGGTGAACTTCTCAGAGGCAATCCCTCATAACATGCAAGAGCATTATGGGCGCCGTGCTGAGACCACAGAACATATTAGAAGTAGGAGGATTAGATTAAGCTGACATATATACTTAGTAAGATGCTGTTAAGCCTTTAGAAGTCTTTAACATAAATTTGACTATTTCTTTCTTATTCTCATTCAAATGTGCATTAATATAAATGTGTCAGGATGATTTGCTATGCCATGCAGTTGACTAGATATACTTCCGTATAGGAATGATGAATGTTTTTAAGTCATCACATTATGATTTAACAAGTCTTGTTCACAAAATGTATGCAAAATATTTTTGAATATTTATTTGGGAATAGAGAACGTCCTGCTTTCACCAGACACCATATTACACAATGCCTTTTTAATACAAAATAAGAAATGGACTGGGAATATAAAAAGGCAAAAGAAAAGAGGAAAAGACTGTTGGGTAGGAACATTAAAATTGCTACATAATTAGTGTTTAAAGTGGCTCTGCTCTGTAAATGTATGTCTAAAAGGCCCGTAGTACTTATGAGTTTATCAAGTTTCAACAACAATATGTATTTTTTTTTAAATCTAATATGGGCTGAGTATAATTCAGCTCAACTGTAAAAAAATCTTACTTGTAATGGGACTTTTTATTCTGTTGCAAGAGAAGCCCTGGTGGTTAGGCACCCATTTAGAGTCCTTGCAATGGTAGGGTAACACCCTGACACATGTACAGCATGCAGCTTTGAAACTAAAGATTTTCCATCTGGTAAGATTTATTCTATTTGATAAGACATGGCATTATCAACACATTTTCCAGATGTTTTCCAAAACACAGTTTCCAGTACAGAGAGAATGCATTATGTAGTGTAAATCTGAGAGAGGAGGAAGAAGATCAATTGAAGGTACCAAGATGCATTTTTACAATAATGAATGTCTGTGTTCATTGAAGTTTAATATTTTTTTAGCAACATACTTTAAATTCACACTAGAAATTTATTTCAACTTAACTTTCTTGATGGATATGCCATTATACAATGGGAAAAAAATCCCCATGGGGACAACTGGAATCTGAACCTTCCCACATCTGTATGTAGGTCTACACATTCTCATGTGAGTAATTGAGATTTACTCAGCAGTTGTGGAGAGCTACTCACATGAGTAGAAACTAAACAGACATTAAGAATTCTTTACTGAGTAACACTGAAGCAGGTAAATAAATACTTTTAAAATCAAATTACAGTCACTACTCAAGCTTTGCAGGCACTAACTAAAATGAAGTATTTGTTGTGACTAACATATATAATTTGACTGAACAAAAATATTTTTAAATGTCATGATGCTGTCTGAAATGGACTGTAAAACTTAATTTCTATTGAATTCTATTAATTTATTCTCAATGGAAAATGTGAGAAGAATTTAGAACCTAAAAGAGGAAAATTTCAATTTTAATTTCTTGGGTTTCCTGTTAAGAAAATACAATTACCAGGTGTAATAGTTCAAGCAGAAAAAAAAAAGGTTTTATTAGTGCTTTGGGAAATTAATCAGCTTATAATATACTGAAGCAATTAGAAAATAGTGATTTGTGAGTATGTTTGAAATGGCATTTTAAAAAGATAAAACTAACTAAAATTGGTCTTGAGCCACAGAGGTGGCAATCTTGCTATTGCTACCTAAACTATCCAGTCAAGAGAACTGATTTATTAAATGGCTGTTAAAATGCTGAAATTTTTAACTTTTTCTATTTTTTTAAGGTTGAGCTGGTATTGTAGGTGCTGCAAGTCAATGTATATATATTTTTAGCAAAATATCTCATATGAAACTATTATTAAATATATATTATATATTATGAAAATATCTCATGAAAGGATTTTTTTGTTTGCTATCCAAGACATGGGGAATTGCTTTAATAGTAATGTTGTCTCTCAACTGAATTTGGATAGAGAAGTGATTTATACCTTTAAGGCAGCTTAAAGTATATTAGATCCTGCTTTAGGCTTTCTGTCCTTTAAGGTGGGAAATTTATTTTTTAAGTCTACAGATACTAACTGTATAAAAGTGCATAAAATTAATGAAGTACAAGCATCATACTACAACAACAAAATTAATTTTAAGAAACTTGGTTTAGTGCTTTGTTGACAGAGAAGAGCTGGTGTATCATCTGATGTTTAATATGGGAGCAATATATGACCTGTCTAGCTATCCAGAAACCATTTGTAGCAAACTTAATTTTTAGGGACACATCACAGATTACAGTTTACAATTACATAGAAGTTTTTCTCTGGGACTGTTTCAACATGCCAGCATTTTGGCCCAGATCTATCTGTTCAATATATCAGGTATCAAATAGGGCTATCAGGACTCTGCCAGCAACTCATCTGAACAGTCTCTGAGGATATCCAAAAAGTCTTGCCATTTGCTTGGAGACAGACATGATTTTTTTGTTATCAAATGCCATGGAATAATTACTTACAAAATTGTGAAGCTAAAAAGAAATTGACATAATATTCTGGTTCAAACTCCAAATTCAGGCAGCAGCTTAACAGCATGAGAAGATGGTGCTGCAGGCAGAGTTTGATTCAGTGGCCTGGATATTGTGGTTTGTCCATCTGGGTAATGGAAGCCAAAGAATCTACTTTCCTGAAGTCCAGAGGCATGTGGAACACAGGGATTATTTATTGATCAGAGTGAAAAGTGATCAGATGCCTTTGTGTTCCATTGTCCAGTTGTTTCCCCTGCCCTTGGCCCTTCTCCATAGTCTGACATGTTTCTTTTCAATATAGAGAGGGGGCCTGAAGACAGAAGACATAGTAAGGAAGCAAGGCCTGGCCTGTTTGTACTCCACAGAGATGGTTAGAGCAAAAAATTCTCCTGTGTTTACTGCCTCTGGTGCCTACTCAAAGTTGGACTGTGCAGCCAAACTTAACATCCTCAATACTCAGCTTACTGGTTTTATTATTACTCAATAGCATACCTTCTCTTTTTTTTTTTTATGCAAAGTAAAAGATACATATGTTTTTTGCTTGTGTTTTGTTTCTTTTGTTTCTTGGTTTGGTTTTGGTTTTTTTTCAAGGCTGCTAAAATGTGGATCTGGATTTTGTTGTTGTTGTTGTTATTATTATTCAGTCTTTTAAATTGTGGGAAAAGTTGTGACTGGAAAATGGTCTGAAGGATACAACATAATTATTATCTACATTTTAAAAGTGTCACAAATCAGCTTTATGTTTAAAATAATTTCAGCTTGCACTCATAAAGGACAGTTTCTTTGATTTTGAAATTCTCTGAAAATTATACTCTGAGGTAGAAGCAAATATATAAAAACTATGCTTAGAATCCATAAAAGTACTGTAATTTTGTTCAACCACTTTACTGCCCACAAACTGGGCTTGGGGTTTCATTTGGCTTCTCGGGTATAATGATTCCATGTCACATTAAAAAATGGAGAGGACGGTTGTTTTCTTGTTTTTGCCATCTGCACTGTAGCTTATAATCCAAGAACACAGCTGTAACTAACCATCAAAAGAAAGTATTTTGCCATTGTCACACTTCATGCAATTGGACTTTGCAAAATATATGCAGTTGTGCACTCAATAGCATATTTCTTCTTAAATTTCTGATAAATTCAGGTTTAAAACAGCATAAAGTTATTATGTATTAGTGAGTAATTTCAATCCTTATTAAAATAAGCAATGAAAAATCCACATTTTTTTAACTTGCTTTGGACGTTACTCAGCCTTTACAACTAATGTGTCATATCAGCTGGGTTAAAATCCAGTTAATAGTACTAATTCATTGACACTGAAAGCTCATTTATAGTACAGTCCCTTTAGTCATGTCTCTGCGACATGCACTTGAAGTTTGGAGTATCAACATCGGAAAAAGGTAACTTTTTCCATTCTAGCAAACTAGAACATTTCTTCTCATTCTACATTACTTCTGTATGGCAAGAGTGTAGCCAGTAGATAGAGGGATATCAGCTGGCATACCTGAAATACTAAGATAGGATAATCACAGAAGGAGATTACCAAACTGGAGAAAGTCCAAAGAAGAGCCACCAAAGTAAAAGTTCATGTGAGTGATACATAGAACAGAGGAAAAAGGAGTGAAGGAAGTGGCTTAGTTCCACCTAGAGAAGGTTCCACCTATGAAGGAAGCAAATTGCAGTCTTCCCTTACTTTAATAGGCATTGCAGAGAAGCAGAGGATGTTTTCAGAGATGAGCTACACCAGGATAAGGAGCAACAGTTATTAGTTGCAGCAGGAAATATTCCAGTTGGACACAAGGGTTGATTTTTTTCTCAACAAGAGTGAAACCCACAGGCTGTGACCATTCCACCTTGGAGATCCTGAAAACCTGACAGCACAAGCCCCTTAGAAAAGTGGTAAAATGTCTAAAGTTACTCTTGCTCTGATCATCAGGGAGATTGGGCTATATGGTTTTCTGAGAACCTTACCCCCCAATGTTAGTCTGTAATTCCCAAAATTTTTCTATGACTATATATTATTATTAAATTACAACGAATTGGCCAAAAATAGTGGCATTTAACTGCAGAGTCAGAAAGAAAAAAAACCTGTTTCTTTCTTTCTGTCATTAATACCCTACACTTTTAGAAAAGATTGCTCCCATTACCTACTTGAATAATAATTACTGAAAGCAGCATGCAGGTTTTTCCCATCGGAGAATATCTCTAAAAGATAAATATTTCTTTAGAAGCATCTGGACTCTTTGGTTTTGGTGTGAGTTCTTTTTAACTCATTTCTCTATAGTTTTCACATTTGAAATTTCTTCTTTCCATCTCTTTATCTTAACAGAACTCACACAACTTCAGAATTGCAATTATCATTGGGCTGTTATATAGCTAGAGTATTCCTACTAGTATTCACACTGGTCTAAAGCCAGTGTGCTTCTAGAGTCTAATCCATTTGATAATGATTGATTCATCTGAGTATGAGGAATCCTGTTGTGATGTTCAATATTTACATCATCAATAATGTCATATGTTCTATAGGAAAAAACTTTGTTTTGCTCATTTAAGCATATTGTTTATATCATTTTATATGGGGGCTAGATACTAATTTGACTGGGGTTTAGTAGGTTTTCTAAAAGAATTTTAAAATAATAATCTGCAAGATAAAAAAAAATTAAATTTTAAAACCCCTAGAGAACTTCAAAACTTTGTTCAAAACTTTTGCTTATTAGGACAAAAAGACTTTAGAAACTTTAATAATAAAAGTTTATTCTCTTCACCTAATAGTAATATTGCTGGACAAACAAAAGAAGTGTTTTGAAGCTGTTGTTTCTGACATTTACAGAGTCCTGGCTTGTTTTAATCATTATGCCAGGAATGTAAGCATTAGTATGCCAGATAATTGGGTAAAATTAGGTGTAAGAAAAATAAGAGTATCTCACCTCTTTTACAATTAATATATCACAGCTATATTGCATCCGTTTACTGATACTATGGATGCAAATTATTTTGAGATGTACAAACAAGTTCCTGTTTGTGGCACTGAAAAACTGGTGTTATAACTTCACACAAGATAGCAGAATTGTAGGGCTTTATTTTCTTGGAGCTCCTGGCTTAAGTTACAGCTCAGCACCTCTAAAATGAGCTTCTCTTTAGAGGCTGTACAATAGTGAGAACAGTTAAGTAGAACCCTGAAGAAGAAGAGTTTTTTGAAGTGCATGTCTTGTTCCAGAAAGGAGCCTGAGATCAAATCTGTTTTGAGATTGCTCTCCTAATGGCCATAACTTCATCATTTTAAAATAGTCCAGAGATCTTGTAATTTCCAAGCTTTTATTTTCTATAGCTATATATATGAAGATAAATGTATTCTAATTTAGCTGATTACTCTTCTTTTTTTCCTGTGCATTAACTACATAGAATGTGCTTTGAATTCTTTTGTATTATATCATGTATCATAACTTATCTGCTGTGATTTAATCAAGTATTTGGGTCACTCAAACTATACTAGCAACAGAAATAATAAGGATTTCTATATTTAGATGAGGCTTTTTAAATTTTTGTTTTCTTAGTATTTTGTCTTCTTGTGATTGTTTTTATCTGTGATGCATGCAAAGCAGATAAACTTTTGATCCTTTAAAAATGTGGAAACAGACACCTCAGCTGTTTAACAGTGCTTTCATTAAAAGCATTGCTTATTTTTCGCTTGTTTCAGAATACTTTATGTAGGAGTTTTTCAAACTTCTAAAGCATGTTAAAATTTCATTTTGATAGAAACCATGCTGCATAATACTTCCTCGCCACAGAATTAATACTTTTTCTGTAATAAGCTTAAGTATAGGAGGCATTTTAGAAAATGTCTTTGGCAAGTATGGATTGAAAGGAGCACTTTGGCGTTAGGCAGGAGTTAAGCACATTGTTTACAATATTCTTTTGCATTTTTTTCATGGGTTTTACATTTCATTTTTTGTGAATATACTGCAGAGAGACTGAAAAGCTTTTCAGGAGTTCTCATCACTTAAAACATACTCATTCACAGGCAATTATGATAACAAGACTTTATCAGTTCCAAGGTGCATTCATGTTATGCTATAATAGATCTGTTCTAAGAGATGGTATATTTTTAGCTCTGAGCTGGCTAGGAACCTCAATTGATTATTTTAATCATTGTAAGACACGTTTCAAAAATATCCGGTCATGCTTCCCACACTATCATTTAGGAGAAAAAGCAAACAGTACACTTTTTGCAAGACACTAAGACTTACATGTGATTGCCCAAACATAGGAAGATCGGTTTATTATTCAGGTACACAAAGGAAACCTGCCCAAGAGCTGATGGAAAAGCAGCACACAGCAGCCAGAAGAAGACATGGAATTAGAGGCAAGACCTTGGCCCATTTACACCAGAATAATTCTAGTGAGAGACTGCATCCAAAGGATGGTCCCTGCTCTGACGTGTAATTTGTCAAAACAAATAAAACAAGCTCAAGCTTGTTTCCAGCAAAGACTAAGAATCTGAGCTATGGAAATCAAGTCAAATGTCATTGGCTACTGTTCTTTTGGGTTTTAGGTAGAATGAAATCCAAACCAATTGAAATTAACAGAAATTAATGTTATTAACATCACTGAGCAAAAGCTCAAGCACAGTTGATCCAATTCAAAGGCACAATGTAATGCTTCATTTTCAAGAGAGATCATAGAAAATGTGAGGCTTCATCTTGAAGTACTCCACTTGCTTTATCTTTTATGCTCTTTCATTTTGGTGTCCTGGTTTTGTTCTTTCTTTTAACTTCCATTTGTCCCTTATTATGGACCACATAAATCATGTCTCAGCCTTGAGTCATGAAATACAAGAGTAAAACTTGAAGGCAGGCACAGTGAGCCTAAAATCAAGAGGAAGCATTCTAAAGTTTCTTGATCCAGAAAAAGAAAATGTGACTGACTCAAACCAGAGTATAGCAAACAGGATTATAAAGCCAGAGATTCTGTTATACAAACTTATTATTCTGTGCTGAAAATACAATTGGTAGCCAGAAGTACTAAGCAAAAATGTGTACAGAAATTCATAGCTTGGATTCTACTGGGTGTTATTTATTAAATCAGGAGCCAGTAATATGTTTCTTTGCCCCCGCTGCAGAAGGAAAATAGTGTCATGGAAACAAAAGAAACTTGATAGACCACGCACAGTCCACACAGGGCATGGACAGTGCAACACATTCACCCTGTTTATTGTTGCCAATATTTGAAAAAAGAACAGGTTTTGTATTAACAAAAGGAATCGAGAGATTGGAAAACAAAAAGAAATCTTTTTAGGTTCCTGATACTGTGAAGTGCTGAAGTGCTGTCCCCTGAGAAGTGCTGAGTGCTGTTAAGGGCCATTGGAATCTGCATGGAGATAGCTGGCCTACATTTAAGGTAGGGCTAGAGTCAGTGACCACAGCAGCACAGAAGATTTGATTCAGAAGAGAAGCTCAGCTTTGTGTTGGTATCAGGATTCCTAAGCAAACTGGAACTTTCTTCTGAAGCATTATTCAAGTCAGTTATTGTAATGGACCAGAGCTTGCATGATAAAGTCGAACATTTGGGTTTGATTTGTTGGGACATTACAAAAACAGTGTCACCTCTCATTATACAGCACAGTAACTTCATTTTTATTTTGTAATAATGAGCTTTTTTCAGTTAAAGAGAACACCTCAGCGCCATATGAAGTGCTCGCTGTCATTGACTGACTAGGTTTAGATTGTTGTCTCCTCTGTCACCGACCTTGAGCAGTTTGTCTGTGACTTCAATACATGTTTGTGCAAGATCAAGGGATTCCATAGAAAACTTGTAACTAAGTTGTGCTTAAGCACCAAGAACATTTCATGAATTCAAATAATTTTTCATTTATTCACATTTTATGGATGGTGTTCTGTCTTTCCTTTCATAAAGCAGTCCTATGCTGGGCTTGGTATTATTCAGGGCTTTGTCCTGTACAGAATAACCTTCTTTCATGTTGATTCCATGGTATCATAACATACATTTTAAAATTTAGCAAAATAGGAAAAGAAAGAGGAAAGACATGCAATACTTTTTCCTGGGTTCTTGGTGATGTGTCAGCTTTTAGTTTGAAAACAGAACATGAAGTAGCCTCTGTACATTCGCTTAATGGTACACCAATTTCACCCATAGCAGTGATAACTTAGCCTTTTACTTTATATAAAACCAACTGAGAAATAATATTATTACTTGTACAGTTCCTATACTAAACCACATGTTATCAATTAAGAACAGCAAGATGGTACAATTAGAAATACTTATGCTTTAGGTATTGCAAACCTCAAAATTAATGTGGTTTGTAATGTAAACCTGAATGATTTCTCTAGGACATGAAACAGCCATGAATTATTATGACATACTTCAGAGAAAGTCTTTCAGAATAAAAAAAGGCGATTGAACACTTAAGAAAGTATTTGGGAGCTGTAAGAAATACCATGTTATCCTTTATTAGATTATACTGGCATCAACAGGGGAAAAGCTTTAAAAGAACGGGCAAACTACAGCAGTAAATGTACACCATTATGAATTATTTATGTATGTGTACATGTACCATGTAAATGGATTAATTTGAAATAGTATTTATTTTTACGATATATAAATTAATATTTTATAGAAAATGGCACTAGGAAATGTGGCACCAGTTCAATACATATGCACATATCTAATCCACTCATATAAATGTTTGTCTGCTTTTCTGAACTGGAGCTCACATTTTAAATTATCTTGCTAAAGGTGGTCCCATAAAAAGACTAGGAAACAATAAAAATCCTTTAACAAATTTTATCAGGCCTGAAGAACTAAGTATTAAATAATCAGAGGACTGTGATAACTACATTGAATCAAAAGTGGAGATCAGAAAATAAAATTAAATGTAAATGTTTTTCATTGTCCACACAAACACAATTTATATACAGAAATATATATATCATTTATATAAAATTTATATAGAAATATATTCTGTGTAATTAAAGTATTTTGAGTAAATGATTATTATCAAAATTATCAGCTTCCATGCCACAGTAATGTACATAAAATATTCTCCTTTTCTTGTTTAGAAACATAGCGGGCGGGTGGGATTTCTGTGCTGCTTATGTCTGTATGATGCATTTTTTTAAATTCAGTGAATACTGACATACAATTGCCTGGCTTGATGCAGAGATAGAGTGTGCATCTAGGTAGATAGATGAAAGTAGATGCTTGGGAGAAACTTGATTTAGAGTGTATCATTTTCTTCCTTTCAAAAATCTGAGATAGCCTACAGCAAATTTCTTCACTGTCAATAATCCAGTTTTTTTAAATACAAAACTTCTTATCTACTTTTAAGTTGATTATGACACTACAGTAAAATAATATTTACAGACCTAGAATGTACAGCTTTAGGATATGGCTATTACTAAAGTTTAAAAATTATTTATAGTTCTTTACTTGTAATTAATGATACAAATTTAATTTTTAATAACTCTACTGGAAAAAATATGTGAAGCCACATTTGGTATTTTAAAAGATGCCAAAATTATTATATAGTATTTTATGTTGTTATCATTATATGAGTCAGTTTGATTTATCCCAGCTTGGAATATTAGACTAGACATGAATCTTACAAGTCAAAAAAGTATATATTCATATATATATGTATATGTATATGCACACAAATATCCTCTTGCTCTCTAGTCTCTTCCAAGCAAAGTTTCCCCTTGTCAGTCAGCTGATCCTAATATCATCTTAGAGTAGAGAAGATATATTGAAGTACAGGCTTCTTTTCCTTTATGTTGTTTTAGCTATAGTTTTATGTAGGTAAATACAAGCCCTTCGTGGTTATATTTAGCTTAAGTACTAAGCTTTTCTTTTTACCTTTGTCTTTTGCTGAACTACTTAACATTTTCTGGGTTTTTCATGTGTTCATTATTTGCCTAAGCAGCCTGCCATCATTTTCTTCTAAGCTAGGATTCAGGCTCAATGTTTTTAGAGACCATTTTAAGTTTCTAGTATTATGAAGTATATCTAAAAAATGTCATACTTCAGTTTTCATCCAAAATTTTATTTGCATCTGATTGTAATTCTGCACTCTTCTTGGCTTCTTCTTAGTTTTCGGAGTGCTGCATTGGAAGTGTTCTGTCTATTCATAAAGTGGGAACAGCATGGCAATAGCTGCTCAGGGGTCTCCAAACTCATTTTTCAATGTACCAGTTGGGGAGACCTTACCAAGACAGAAAAAACAAATTTTACCCTTACACTGCTGATATTGGACTTCACAGACCATATCTCATCTATTACTTTGCCACCTGTTATCTCACAGGAAACTGATGGGAAACGCATAATTTTTCTTGCAAAAGCTAAATTATATAGGAACTAAACAACTCTACTTGATTTTCATATAGTTGCAAGTTCAACTGCAATACAGTAAATTGGGAACAAGTACATTTTGCATCTTGAATGGTCAGATTCAACATTAGAGCTCTTGATGCAGTTCTCAGGGAACAACCCTTCTGCCAAATGTTCACCATCGCAAAAAACCAGACTCCCAGACACACTATAATCCTTAACAAGTATTTTGTCTAACAACTGCTGGTTTTCCTGCAGCAATACTTCTTAGTTTTACTAGTTGTGTTAAATTTGCAAAGTGACAATTCCATGTTAGCTCATTTGATAAATAGCCTCTGACCAGATATGAATCTTTTATCTCCTCCTAAAGGCTAAACATTTCTGCATGTTTGGAATTAATTGCATTAACTTCATTAATCTGTTTCATGATCTTAAAGCTCCTACGGGTGTTTTAATCTGGTGTTTGAGGTGACTTTCTTGATCATTCCCAAGCTTCATCCTTCAGTTGTGAACTGGAGTTGACTAGTTCACTAGGTTGACTTAAAGCTATTTGACTGTGATTGTTGTTGCTTGTCTTATTTATGGATCACAGAGTTTATGTTAGATAAACCCCTAAAAAGTCAAGTAATGAACAGGAAAGAAATAGAATTTGTCTAAAATTTGCTAAAACATTTTATTGTCCCTAAAAGCATAATCATGACCTTCTGTTGAAGTGGATGGAATTTGTAGCCCCCAGGAACCTTTCACACAGATTTCATTGCAAGATTGAAGCTAAAATGAAAGGCCAGATAGTCCACAGCCATTCTGCAGGCTTTAGACTGAAAAATCATAAGTACTGGAGTAAGTTCAGACTGTTAGCAATTAAAGAAAGGCTGTCAACATTATCAGTGTTCTGTCCATGCAGAGCTTGCTGGAAATTCATTAACTTCACCAGCATTAGTGTCATTTCCAGGGGAATATACAGTTTACTGTAGCAAAGAATTACCTGGAAGCAGTGATTCCAGTACTCAGATCTATTTCTAATAAACGCATTAATTGTATTGTGAATTTCCAGTTTTATTCCTCAGCTGTTTCCTTAGTAGTCATGTATTTACATATAAATATTTTTAATGTATACCACTATTACCAACCTAAAAGCTATTTTTTCTTTCTTACATATTCTCACTAAGAAACAGAAGGTTCTAAAATTCCCAGTTATCTATTTCATCTTGTGCCTTCAGAGGTATCACACTGGTGTGTTGTTGGGATTTTGTAAGCAGCAGTTTTACTGATGAAAAATAAAAAATATTCCTAGCTGTAGTACTTTTTATATTTTGATCTCAGGAGACCTTAGAAAGGAGTTTAGTTTCATCACCTGAATTTTACTGAGAAGTAACCTGGAGACAAGAGAGGGAGGTAATGACTTATTCACGTTTTCTCAGTAAGCCTGTGACAGAGACTGAACTTTTGTCTCCTGATTTCTAGCCAAATATTTTCTCAAGCCTACTCTCCTTCTGCACAGGAGCACAGATTCCAAAATGCCAAAAGACATAAACAGCAGACAATGTAAACAGGTGCAAATGAACACACAATTCATAAAATCCTGGCTCCACATAATTGGTGGCAAAACTTCTTTCAGCTTGTATGGAGTCAGGATTTTCATTAGGTCAGATCATCTTTTAAAGAAAATAGTTCCAAAATTTCATTAATGGGTCTTTTCAGATCTAATGTCTTTTTTTCCCCAAATACAGTTTGAGCTACCATACGTTCTCTAATTAAACTTGATACATAATGTGATGCCAGGTTATATTTCTGAACCAAACCTTAACCCTATTCTTTGAATTCCTTTTGCTTTAAAGAAAGAAAATATGTGCTGCTGTGTGTTTTGAAACACACTAAGCTTGGGTTTTTTTCATCATCCTTCTTGGCTTGGTTCCTCTGTATTTTCATTATATACATATTATTTTATCTGTTGGTGACAAATTTCACTGTTACTTATAGACACTGTTCAATTAAATACATTTTCATTGTGCTGTGGCCACAGAGTAGGATGAAGAGAGATGTGCTATTGAAACTTTTAAGTGTGTTTTGGATTTAGAGAGTACATGTTTGCTAAAAAAAATTAATGATAGCATTAAAAGTTACCACAAGTTAATTTCGCTCAGTAAGTAATGAACTTACTAATAATCTCTGAATTAGTAGTTAGAAGTTTATATGAAGAACATGTTTTGCTCCTGACATTAAAGTTTGGGGTAGTGCTATGGCTATTCAGTGTCTCTGATTTTATTTGTTGCTTTTATAAATTATTAAACTTAGCTTTCTCCTCCTTCAAATAATAATCTGTGGCAGTGGGTAATAAGAATGCACTGAGACATAGAAGGCAAGGAAGTGACTTTGAAAGGAAGCTTACAAATGGCTGAAATCCATAGAGTGAACCTTCATACAATCATAAAATAATCTCATGCAATATATTGATGCTGATTTACATAAAGTCACTCTGGAGAGCAAATGTTTTCTTGAACAAATTATTTCTGGAGGACTGTATTCCTTCCTTCTTCTTTTAAACTACTCATCACCTTCAGAGAATTCTGGCTAGTACCTTTCTTAATTAAAATGGTTCCAAAATTAATGTGGCTTATTGTTCCTCACAGGAGAGCCTACTCTGTTTGGAGAGCAGTGGTGGCCAGGATCTAAGAAAGGAAATGAGAGATGAGAGAAATGCCACTGACCATTGCATAAAATTGAAAAGGGAAAGTTAGAACAGGAAAAATCTGATGTATAATGGCCATTTTAAACTAGTGGTAGTTTCCTGAGAAGCTGCCTTCCTTTTCAAACTTCAGAGATGAAAAATATTGATGAAAAAAAACCTGCACCAAATCACAATATGCTTTCCAACATATCATCTGTAGAAATGTACTGCTCTAATGTTAGAACAGTAAACTGAAAAACAGCTGATACAGAAATTAAACACATCACTTTGTCCTGCAAAAGCTAAATTATTACTGATTCTGTGTGTTGTGCCATGGACTGTTCTGAGTATTTCATTTTTCTTCTGACAGCTTGGATTCAGGATTTTGCTCTGTTTTTAAACAACATTTTGCTATAGAAAATATTTCATTCTACTGAGCTGACATACTGCTGAGCAGTAAAACATCCTAGTTTACACAATCTGGGTAAAGCTGTGGTCAGTGTGGTAGATGCTGACCTGTCACATGGTAAAAGGAAGTTCAATATCCTGTAAATGAAACTACAGGTAAAGATATAATCTACTCTTACTATGAGAGAATTAAACCTTGCTTATTAAAATTGTTTTGATGGCTGTGATGAAGACTAAAGACAAAAACTAAGCTCCTTTGAAAATACTGTGGCTTTAGGCCAGACTAGTCATTTGTTGCATATATAAGACTAATTTTGCAAGTAAATCACCAGCAATGTATGCACATGACCTGTAGTCAAATTCATGGAAGAGAGCAGGAATGTGGAATTGCATGGGCTGTGCTCTAAGAATTCATAATTACAGTAGCGTAACCAGAGGAGCATTATCAAAAGTCACTGCTGTGATTATATTGCATATATCTAAGTCTTCTTGTCAGAACTAATGTTAAACTCATACTTCCATTATCCTTCCTAGTACAAGTATGTCAAACATAGTTTAATACAAACCTATGCCAAACTACCTTTCTCTACATAGAGAACACTGTCTGATATTTTTCCTTAATGTAACAGGCCAAGGCTGTCGATGTGAACAGTGTCCCAGTCATTGGCATTAGGTGAGGATATCATAAATTGTATCAGTACATACCAGAAGAAAACTGGTTTTACAGTGAGGGTAATGAAACACTTGAACAGGTTGACAAGGGAAGAGGAGGATTCCCCATCTCTGGAAACATTCACGGTCAGGTTGGACAGGGCTCTGAGCAACCTGATGTTGAAGATCTCCCTGTTCATTGCAGGAAAGTTAGTCTAGATAACCCTTGAATGTCACTTCCAACTCAAAAGTATTCTATGGTTCTATGATAAAAATGGAAAAATGGCTCTTGCTAAAAGCATTTAATTTCTACCAAGTAGTAAGTCCTAGTTAAGAAGGCGCATTATACTGTTTGTGCATTCAATGATTTAAAACCCTTTAGCTGAACCCCAGAATGCAAGTGGCAACCTCTTCCACCACAGTCTGTTCCCCACCTGCCAGCTCTGCAATGTCTAACAAGGTTCTGTGCCAGCAATCCTATAAGAGTAGGGAAGTATATTGCTGTGAGTTAGTGCCTCTTGCTTTCACCAAAGCAGACAAAAATTTATTTGGTGACCCTTTATTATTAATAATTGCATTAGCTAGAGGAGAACCAATATATTAATCTTAGTTACATTTGGTTCTTTAGGGTTAAAAGTATGTGCATTTATCTTACCTAACAGTGTGTATATGAAGTGCTTGCTCCATAAAAAAATTACTTTCTATGGTGCATCCATTTAACTACATCAGCTACACATTGCCCACCAAATGTCACCACTAACACTGCCAGTGACATGCATATCCTTGGGCAGATTTAAATAGCTTCCTTTATTTTAATTAACCTGTCAGAGAAAGCTTCTTCATTTCCAACACTTAAAATTAAGCTTGGCCTAAAGTCTAAATTTAGCCCTGCAGCCGTGATTGATTTGAAGACCGGTCCCTTTCACAAGGGTTTTCACAGTTGCAAACATAAGAGGAAATGCAGACTAAAAAGTAGCAGGTCTGAGTAAGAAGCTTCCAGTTTATATTGTTGCTTTTCTGATTATAACTGCTTCTAGTCTATTTCCTTTAAAATGTTTTCCAAGCCAGAATTACTGAGTGGCAAACTTCTGTATTCTGCATCTCTTTAAAATTAAACTCTTCTGAGCAATGGGAGTGACAAGGAAGAATTTACTAGACTAAGAGCTTGTAACATGTCTCCAAATAAAGTACGTCGAAATCATGCTGCTGTTACAACTGACACATTTTAACTTTGTCTTTTATGAACATCAATTGAATTTCTACTTGAAGCTGATGTTTTGAGACTGGAAAATCTTCGCAGAAGAATTTGAGCTAGGAAGGATTAGCTGACCATGTAATGTAAGGGACTGTGCGATGAAGTTGTTTGCAGTAATAACTCATTTAACCAGAGGCCTATTTAAATTCCGTGTTACTGTTATAAAAAAGAGTGATGCAATTCAGTTGCCTGGACAGCTCAGATAAGATCAATATTGTCTAACTGCCTAAAAGAAGTTAACTGTTTTGTTTAACCTAATGACCTAGGTTCTTTGTGTTGGTTGACAGACACCTCCAAGGGACCCTTCATTGTATTTTGAAATGGGATTAATAATCTTTTGGAATGGAGGGTTGTTTTTCATCAGATGTTTAGCTTTTAAACTGTTAAATTACATAAGAATAATTCCATCCTAAATTTAAAACAAAATCTGGTTTTGGTGCAAACCACTGGTTTTGAATTTGAATTTTCCTATTTTAGAAATGGTGTTTGCAACACTCATACTAATGAGTATGACTTATACTAATGAATCACCATAAATTCTTTTAAAGTAGTCCTCATAGATGCAGAAAAGTCAGAATTAAAGCAGTAATTTTGAATGGTGTGAATTGTGTCATTCATTTCAATGGACAAATAATTTTGGTAGATCTGTGCTGAAACATCAAGCTGTTGCTATAGATATCAGCCCTTCTTACTGTTCCATGTCTGATTCTTTTAGAGAAAAGCTCAGCTAATAACTTTATTCTGCATTTCAAACAGCCTAAGTGTTCTGTTTCTCATCTAGCTGCCACATTTCCCAGCCATTCTGACTGCTTGACAAAATTTTGTATAAGTAAAGAATACCCAAGTCCTAACAACATGGTAGCCATATAAATTGCATTAATTTTACACCTGACTTTTCTGTAGTGTATCTGACTCTTTATTTAGTAAGATAAAATAATATATTTCATTAAGGAGCTGCAGAATTCAAGGCTTGAGAATGTACTAGGTTTTTACAGGCTTATACAATCGATTTGTAACTATTTAATAGAAAAAAAATTAATCACTTTTAGCACATGAGTTATGTTCAGCCTGTAAACTCCTTATTATTCATATGCAGAGGGATGTGTCCAATGATTAAGACCCCAAGGATTTGATTGAAGAAATAATCTGCATTTCTAAAGAAAAAATAAGCAGTAGGGTATTTAATTCTTAACAAAAATGTTGTGATGCATGTCAAAGCATCACTAACTCTTAGTTTGAAAAACAGTATCTGCTACTTGCTTGTCCATTGGCTGGTTCACTGCTATATCTGTACTGTACAGTCTTGATCTAATAATTGCTTATTATGCAGTTGTTTATCTGCTTATTTGAAACCTTCTGAAATTCAGTCTAGCTCAGCAAATTGCTGTGCTTAAGGCATTTTTACATTCTAGGAAATTATAATATCCCCAGAAGGCAAAGAATTAATAATAAAAATCCTCTTTTGTAACAGATTATCATTGCAGAGCAAATGGAGCAGATCTTCCCTATCTTAGCACATTTAATATTCTCATTTTTTTCTATGAAAGTTTGATGGAAAGACTATGTGGGGATCACTGTTTTATTAACTTGTTAAAAGACAAATTTACTGAACCAATGCAGCATATTGATTTCAGTGTCTGCTGTATGGAAAAGAAGCAATAGCAATGGAGGACTTCTAAACATTTCCATATGGAAGTTAGTTCATTCTTTAGATATTTTGTGATCTTGATTTGTCTGTTTAGGCTGGAACTAAGGAGTTAATGATTCAGGTTACAAGGATGCTTTCTTTTTTATTACTTAGAAGTTTTTCCTACCTTCCAAATGATTTCTTCCTAGTATGCCCACCCTTATTGAATACTTTGCAAAGGATCCAATCTTGTCTCATTCTATTGGAAACAGTATTCTGGTGAGTAGATTTCTGGTTTGATAGGCAACAAACAGAAATTAGACCACTACATGCAGCACATTTTTCATCAGTTCTCAAATACCATTCAACTAATTAAGCATGCATCCATCTCTGGAGTGAGGGAGCTTAATCTAGTTCTTAAAATCCATCGCATAATACAGATGACTTGAACTAATTTCCTTTATAATTGCTAACATGCAAAGGTAAACATCATAGCTAAGATACTTAAAGAGAAGGAAAAAGCTAACCATCAAATGAAGCTGAGATGCAATCCTCTAGGTACTTTCCTCAAAGTTTTCAAGTTCATAGGCATACCTGTCTTCCAAGTTTTATTTTTCACTTTCTATTTTGAGGGGAAAAAAATCTTGCTGCTTAATCTAGGAGTTCAATGTGATTTCATTTCCATTATTCATTTTCACATTGCACCATTCAAGCATCAAGCAAAAACCAAAGATCTCAGAGAATATGCAGGCATCTGTGTTTCTTCACCCTATGAAATGAGTGATTCATGTAGGCAAGGGCTGAAATCATAGTAACACCATTCAGAAATTAACCTTCATATATCTGCACCCTTACCATATTTTTCTAAAACAGAAATGTTTGTAAGTTCCTTTCTCAGCTATGTTGTATCTCTTAGAGGTCACAAGCCTTTCTACTAAGAAATCCTAATCATCTATACAGAGTCTTTTCATTAGCAACATTAAGACTACACAGGTAAGTGGTTTATAGGAATTAATTATGTATTTTTGGGCCAAGCCATCAGAAATATCTTCTGGCTGTTTTTATCAATCCTTGGCTTAGAATCTCTACAACAGATAGTTTAAATTTTTATTCTGAGTTTTAAAAATATTAATAATTACAGAAATATAAAGATGAAAATTAAAATAGAAATGCATATAGCATTGCCAAGTATGTAAAATTTACTTCTGACATAAATTTAGAACACTATTTATTATTTTTATGTAAGCTATCAGCAAAGGGGTTTTAGAAGTAGCAGACTTATATGTTCTTGTGGATATACAGGATATTCAGTGACCTACTTTGTAGATGGACAGAACTGTGTCTGTAAAAATATTTAAAGTGGGTCTCTAATGTAAAACATAATTTTAAAGAGTCTTATTGAAGCAGCATCTTTTACATAAGCTCTTAGATATACTAAAGCAGTAACAATTATTCATCAAGAGATCTCAAAGCATTTCACAAAGACAGGAAAGTACGTTTTTTATTCTACAAAATGGAAGTATGAAATCTGGAGTTTTATTTTACAAAGGATCAAGTATTTCAGTTGCTTAGAAACAAAAACATGAGACAAAAAGGTCCTGCCTTACAGTTTAGGAGCATGTCTATACACCACTGAAGTTTTTGCAAAATTAAAAGGAGCGTAGCTCTATACATGTTCATGAAGCAAAATAAACTTCCCAGGGTCTTCCAGCAACTCAATGGCAGAGCTGGCAATGGCATTCCTGCCCTTTGGATCTTTATGAGGGACCCTTTCCCCTTGACCATCCCTTCATCAGTGCATTGACTGAAATGTGAAATCATTGTTTCACCTATATCAACATAGGAGTAACAGGCAAGAACTGAATATGAAGAGGTGGTTCATCTGAGGAACTTTGACAAGATGTGCAGAACACAAGTGAGTCAGAAGCACTTTATGACACGTTCAAAACCTGAATTACAGTTTTAGTAATCATCAGTTCCCTTTCTTCTCTGTCATTTCTTTATTTAATATATTGCATGCAAGAGACTTACCGTGCAAGTTTTATAAGCTTGCAATAAAAATATAACAACTGTTGTATTAAATTATTTAAGCTGTAAACCATTGTAAAAAGCAGAAAAAGTTATATCGATGTGGAGACAGAAAAAATTATTGTGATGGAGTATAAAATATATTGTGCTGATTACTACAGAATTTTTGCCCAGTTTAGCATATTGTAAATCCTTGGATGGCCTTAAGAGTGAAATTGCATGTAGATTTTTGTAAAGAATTGTGGAAAATGGTTAAAGAAATATTAATCTAAAATCAGATTTATAATTTACAAACAAATCATCAAAAATGTGACAGCAGACAAAAAATATGTAAGAGGTCGAAAAGAGAGAATTGTGGCAAAGCAAAGGATCAGTGTATTTAAAACTTCCAGATTTCCCCTGAGGGAAAGCTAGGATTCTGAAGAAAATGGATAACCAAGTTTTTATTTTAAGCAAGTAGAAGAGTATTTTATTCTGTAGTGCTATGCTTTACTAAAGAAATGTACCAATAACTTTGAATCTGGCTGTGTTTATATTAGTAGCATTTAAAAGTGCTAGATTTACCGAAATTAGTAGCTACAATGGGAAACAAATATATTTAGAATGAAGTTCTGACTATAAATTATAATAACCATTTATTTTTTCTTTATTCTGCTTCTTTACTCCTGGCAAGTCAAAAATGAAACCGATTAAATGATGGTGATTAATAATCATAGTAATCATCCTCCTCCTGTAGCATTTTCCTGTTCCACCTTTTGATCTTACCAGATTTTTGGGGACTTCTAATGGCTCTAGGTGTTCTTGTAGCAAGGTGCAAATGAGTTTTCTTTGCCCTGCATCATGATTTGGCAGAAATTCAGTTAGGCAGAGCATATTTTGTTGTCTTCTTTTCTACCAAAATGGGCTTTCTGCAAAAGAGAAAAGGAGGTGATGTCCTCATTCTATTGAATCCTCCTAGCAGTGATGTAATTGAAAAACCTCCTTGGAGAAATGTTTTAAAAAGAAAAGCCAACTCATTCAGCTAATGTAGAGTAGGAAATACTGGTAAGACCACTGTAGTGATGGTGTTCCAGGCATGAAATTCCCTGAGAAATTAAGGCCCAAGACATAAAGTATCAGTATTGACCAGAGAGAGGGCTGTGTGGGCCTCTTAGCTTTACTTTAAAACTGACATATTTTCTTAAACAATTTATTTCTCTCTACCTGTACTGCAAAATTGTCAAAAACAGATCTCATGCTGTTTAAAGATCACATCTTCAAACAGAATGAAGCCCAAGGATAACTTATGTTCTCACTGTGCCTGAGAGGTTGGGCTTCTGTTGGTAGAAAAGATAAAGGTCACCCTTCCATCACTTGCACTTCATGTTTCTTAAAAGTGGTTAAAGCACTACATACATTTTTCTTCTGAACATTTTCAATTTCATTAATCCAGTATCTCTTTAAGCTAACATAGTTCTTAATGGAAATGTAGCTTAAGGCTCCAGAAGCAGAAATGGCTGTCAAAAGAACCAGTGATCCAGCAGGGGAGGTGTCAGTGCTGCTGACTAACTGGTCACCTGTGGGTCCTGGCCCGCCTGACGGGTCTAGGGGCTGATCCACCTGGGTGAACCTGAAATTTCTAAGCAATAGACCAGATGTGGGCAGCTTTTCCATTTACTGCTGGGCTATGCTGTGTACTTTACCTGTCACACAAAATATAAGAGTTACACTGCAGTCTGTGTGATCCCAAAAGGCATTCTGCATAAGTTTTTGGGTTTTTTTAAAAAACGGATGTTTGAGACAATGTATTTTGGTGAAGAAACAATCTTCTTTTTTTAAAATCTATATTTTTGTGTGACAATTTAATTTCATTGTAGACTTTCCTGATACACTGTGGTATAAAATATATAGCAATGTTTAGTAAGAAATCATAATACAGTTAGATGTATAGCCTTATGACGGATATAATAGACAGTTTTGTCACAAAGGCCACAGGTAACTTTCAAATGACCTGTAAACAACCCCACCTACTAATGGTGGAAGAAGAGCAGAGGCCTCCAAGAAGTGAAGCTGCTTAACAACAGAGCAGGTGGAACATGTGCAGCACTGCTCTTCTGGGACTGTGATTTTAATTTCCAGAGATCCAAGAGCAGCCCAAGCAAAAGGATGATTCAGTTCTTTGCCACTGTACTGTTGTTTATGTGTCCTCACTCTGGTATGCTCTCAAGAGAAGGGCTGTATGCTGGGTCAGCATTTGGGGTCAGTTGTTGGCTTTTCTACAAATTACCTCAACAAATAATGTAATTCTTCCACCGTTTTCTATGGCTCAGTTTCCTACCTGTCCTGTGTTCCTTTTTCAGTTTGCAGGTTTTTTGTGTCAATGTAAACTCTTGGTGGTAGACTTTGTCTGTTATTTAGTGTTTATTTAGTGCCTGACGTAAGTCTTGCTGAAGGCTTCTGTAAATTATGCTATTAATAACTTCGAGTTAGAGCAAAAATGACTTGCAGCTCAGATCACTATGTGGCCAAGCTAGAGACCCTTTTTCTTTCATTCAGCTGTTGGCTGACACAGCTGAATGACTCTCCCAAGCCTCCTGTTCCCAATTCCATAACAAACTATGAGCTCATATTACACAGGAAGCATTAGCACTGAGATTTATTTGCCATCCTTGGAGGCCAGGAGAAGGAACAAAAGACTTTCATCTCTTTCTTTTTGTTCCTTGGCTGTAGGGAGTAAGAGGATACTGATATCTTGGGTCACTGCCATACAGGATAAAAATCCAATTAATGTAAATCTGCCAGATCCAGGGGAAGTAAGTAGTGGTGCTATCAAGAGCCCACAAATTTCTGGGTAGATCATCAGCAACCTCTGGCAGCACAATTTCCCCATTAAAACAGAAGCTGGGTTTTGTTCCACCTCTAAATAGTGATCTGCCCTTTTTTTAAGCTTGCTCTGGCTAATGTTGCATAAGTTGTCAGTTGCAGCAGTAATGAAATTTTAGTCATTTGTTGACTCGCTCAGCACAAAAGGCAGTGAATGCCATGACCACTCTGTTACATCTTCCAGGCAGCTTTGATTAAACTGCTGTGAAGCCAGACTTGGATCAATATGAATGATCTTCATCGACCTAATAATGTATTTAACATGTTCAGTGCACTTTTATCTGTTTCTGTTAGAATACACTGTTTACATTAGTGCAGGAGATTGATTTAAATTTTCATAGTTCTTTACAATGGTAAACGTTAGAAATAACTGCATTAGTTTGCACATGGTACTATATATAAATATATAATCTATCAATCTACCATGCAATCTCCTCAGCAGGTGTAAATTAGCATAGCTACCATTTACAGTTGTTGAGAATCAGCCTAGAAACTGAAAACAATTATTCCATCAGGATTATTTTAAATTATCACAGCTTAACTTGACATAAAGAAAGTATCACATAATCTTCTCTGTACCCAATCAAAAGATGCTTACCACAACATCTTTTAGAAAGCTTTTCTATTATTTATAGACTAAATTCTCCTACCAGCAGATGTATGTGGTATCCCCTAATTATAGAAACATCTCTTTGTGGTCCAGCCTTTTGGATGCACTGTGTCCAGTCAGGTATTTCTTTAACCCACTGGCTTTGAAGACTATTTAGCAGACTTCAATAAACGAACAAATGTGGAAGCTGTACCAAACATATCACTTGGGGATGTCAAAGCACTTAACAAACATTGTTACAACTTAGTCCATGTGTAACCACTGAAGGACATATTTGCTTCAGTATGTCTCATGACAGCTTCTTAAAAAATATACTTAAGTGAATGTAACACTTGTGAAAGGTGCCAGATTGACAGGCCCTGGAGATAAAAGTTCTTGCATTACCAGCAGGCACAGCCGGGCTTCCCACACACGCTGCCCCACCAGTGTCCCCAGCCCTACCTGAAGGGCACAGCAACCAACTGTCCTACAGCTTGCAAATCTGCCCATCTCAAGCTCCTGGACTGTGGGCCAAGAGTCAGTAGCTGTAATTTGACCGAAGGGTGAAAATCCAAGTTCCATAGTTACTGCACAGGTGTTGTTGCAGTTGATCATTTTCACACCAAGTTTTCAACTAATCTGGGAAAAAAAATTAAGTACATGTTTATCTGATTTAGAGTACAACAAAAACATGTGTGTGAGCCTCTAGTGAGTCCTGTGGTTCTATCTGCCCACATAGGCACATTCAGGTGAGACTGTACGGGTGAACAAGTGCATACACATACTGTGAAGAGCATTCTTAAATGCCTTCTGAAAAATGGGTCCTTACTGCTTTCTATGTTTGTAATAATCTGTCTCCATTCATAACTCATCCCTGCTTGGTGTCATTACAGCCCATCGTCCCCAGAGATTCTGGACACAGCTGGCATACGAATTCAATAACCATCCACCCCATAAAGAGACTGGATGATTACAGGGTTGAAGGATAGCACACAGGGAAAACAGGCTTGTGATCTTTGCACTCTGTCATGGATTTAGAAAAAACACGAGTTCTTCTCTGAGTGATTGTACTTGGAAAGTTCAGTTATCTGTTTTCTTTGAAATTATATTTAGACTTCACTGTGAGTATTGGAAGGGCATGTTTAAGTGTTTCTTTATTTAGTGCAGAAGCCTAATGACATTTTAAACAAAAGTGCACATTTATAACCTTGTATAGGTCGATTCTCAGTCTGTATATAGGACATGACTAAAAACAGAACATTGGAAAACACACAGTGATGAGTTTTCATGTTCTGCTATTTTCTAAGCTGTAGCCAGCAGCTTGAAAGAATTGTTTTGGAAGCCAAATCTTAATTCTTTCTATTGGGAAACAGCCCTAACTAATACATGGAGGAGCTCAGCAACACTAGTTTATCTTTATAAGAGTCACATTTGTTTATGCAGCTTGCTGTTGATGTGCATGATAACATACCTAATTGGACTGGTACTGTGTGCATGTTGGAAGGTAACTACGAAAGTTGGGTGGCTTATAGCTGTTTCAGGGATGGCATTTTAGGCTGAAATTGTAATTGTTGTAAATATTCATCTATTTTATGATTATCATTGCCTTATTTCCTTTTCTTCTCAGCATTTCTACTGTATCTGTCACACTGTACAACTTTAGGAAGCATCCCTACCAGCCTAAGTCCATACTACACCTAGGTAGAAGTTTAGGTTTCAAAATCTGGGAGGAAGTTCAGAAGAGAATGTATAGGAAGAGGATGTTTTAAGATGGAAGTGTCCATGAACTCTGATTTAATGTGTTGCTTCACCCAGACTGAGTTTTCCTGTGCAGGCTGTCTACTATATAAAAAAAGGCCATTTTAGGTCATCTTCTCTTTCACAGGTTTGGTCTCTTTAGTACTGTTTTTAAATACTCAGTGTACTTGAGTACATTGGGTTGTTTTGTTTTTTTTTTCTTTTTTTTGGTTTGGTTTTGTTTGGGGTTTTTTTGTCTGCTTGTATTTGTATAGTACCCCAATGGTATTTTCTTTTCATTCATTTTATTCAGTAGTTCCTAATTTTATCTATATCATATTATAAATTTCACTTCCACCTGCTACTTTTTACCTCCCTATTAAGTCTTTCTTCATCAACCACTTTTTTAATATTTTTGACCTAGTAGCTGGCCTTTTGCTTTTAGAAAGACAAAAGGCTTTTCTTGTCTGCTAATGAGAGAGGAGGAGGGCAACACCAGCGACCTTCTTGTACAGAATGACAATGCTCCACTCCCAGAAAGATGCAGAGGAAGAGAAAAAGATGATAATCAGTTTTTTCTAAGTATACTTGGGCATCACTGAAAACACTATTTAGAGGTAAAAACTTGCTAAAGTTTATCTAGTCCCTTTCTGAAGCTCTTTCTCAGTTCGTTAGTTGAAAAGTCATTATAGATATGAAGTATTGCTTTAATTTTGATTTTAAAAGGCTAGAAAGTAGAATTCCTTATTAGGGAATGATAGGAGAGAGTTTCTTTCAGGACTGAGTTAAACAGAAGCCTTCAGAAGAACAGAAGAAGGTTGGTTCATTCCCATCTTCATGTAAATTGAATTACAGGGTTTAGTAAGTGAAACAGATCATAAGATAAACCCCGCAGAGACCAGGAAGCACTAATTAACGCCCACAGTGAGTAACTTTTCTGAAATTGGTCTTTAATCAAACTTAGCTCTGAAAACAAAACAAGATACTGTGGCAGCTTGATAAAAGAGATGCATCACCAAGGCTGACAGGCCCACAATCAAACCAGTACTAAAAATAACTGTTTTGTCTACTAATTTTCTTTCAGATGCTAAAAAAATGCATGAGCTACAGTCTAAAAAGACTTGTACAGTTACTCAGCCAAGTGACTCAGCTCTAGAAAAGTGAGGGTCCTGTAGATGTTAATGCCCTCCCTGATTATGAGTGAGCCCTTTTTCTTTCCCACACCTTCCTGTTGAAACAGAGGAACAGCAAAAAGGATTGTGTGGCTGGGCTAGGAAGAGGCAGAATCTGAGTTCCTTTAGAGTAGATCATTTTATACCAGCTGTCCCTCTCCTCTTGCTGCTGGTGGTGGTGCAGAGTTCAGGCATCCCGACTGACTTACTAGTGTGGTCTGAGATAAGCAAATCACTCCTTTTTTTGTATCTCACATGAGCAGTAGGGTCCACAACTGCTGCCTTTTGCACTTGGAACTTCTCACTAAACCTGAGAGCAGGATTATCAGTATGGCATGCAGGGAAACAAAGTTTATTTTCCTAATTTCTTTTCATCTGCTCAGCTGTAGGAAGAGTTGCTACAACTCCTGTGGGTACCCATCAAGCCTAGAGCAACTTTCATTATGTTTTCACTGTAGCCTGCTTAAAAACATTGTTAGAACTTTTAGGTTTGGGATAGATTCCAAAGGGACAAGAAGTCCACTGCAGAAACTGGACTAGCAGTGAGATGTAACAGAGCACTAGTATTCTCTTTATAGCAGATTTTTCTCTTGGCACAACAAAAGATATGGAACTGTCAAGTAGGTCCATTGGAGGGCCACAAAAATGGTCAGAGGAGTGGAACATTTCTCTCCAGTGAGGAAAGACTGAGATAGTTGGGATTATTTAGCTTGTAGAAGGCTTTTGGGAGATTGTTTATTAGCCTTTCAATATGTACAGGAAGCTTATTAGAAAGATGGGAGAGACTTTTAAATAGGGCTTGTAGTGACAGTGTACCCCTCATCCAAGGGGTAATGGTTTTAAACTAAAAGAGGGTAGATTCAGACTAGATAGGAGAAAGAAGTTTTTTACAATGAGGGCAGTGAGACACTGGAACAGGTTGCCCAGAGAGGTGTTTGATGTCTCCTCCCTGGAAACTTTTCAGGTTAGGTTGAATAAGGCTCCGAACCACCTGGTCTGGTTGAAGATGGCTCTGCTTATTGCAGGGGAGGGGGGTGAACTAGATGAGCTTTAAAGCTCTCTTCTAACTCAAACTATTTAATGATTCCGTGATTTCTCTTGGTGAATGCTCTTCTGGGTGAAGTGTTGCCCTCTTTCCATGTCCAACATGACAGAGTCCTATCAGTCTGGATCCTAAAACTATATCCTTCACAAAAGAGGTTGCAATGATCTAAAATGGTACTCCAGTGTTAGGAACAAGCTGAAAGAGGATGGCTAACGTTGGCCTTGGTGCTTTCAGTATAGGCTGTATTTTCATGTTAGGTGGTTACTTGGAAAAGGTCTTTTCATCAATACAACAAAAAGTAGTCCAGTGAGAGAAGAAAGAAGTCTGTCGGTATAGATGGGTGCATGTGAGGAATTCTTGGAGATAGGTTTTTATGAAAGAATTGTTTGGAAATACAGATATGCAGATCTAGCTGCTTTGGCAACTGACCAGGCATATGACTTGAGTTCCAAACAACTACCATTCCCTCTGTAATTTGTTTTATAGTCACATTTCCAAGGACTGCCATAGGAAATCACAGGTTTGAAGTGGTTTCACAGCCTTATCCAAACTCCTCCTGGTCATTTGTCTCATATATCATGGCTATAATAGATGTCCCCTGCAATTCAAAGCAACTGCTTAACTTGTATTCACATAAATATCCTAGCCCAGAGTGACTGAAGTGCATCATCAGTATTCCACGAAGGAGCTTACATCAGTTTTGAAAAACCGGTCCCTTAAAAGTACAATGACCAATGTGAAATAATGTCATCAAGAATAGCAACAAAAAGCATAAGGCACCACATGAAAATTCAAGTATTGGACTGTGAGAAATACCCATATTGTGGTTTAAAATCTTTACAGCTGCAGAAAAAGAAACAAAAAACAAAACAAAAACAAAACAAAAAAAAAAAAAAAAAAGCACAAAATCATATTTTTCCAGGTGACTCCCTTTTATATTCCAATTTTTATTCTTGTTTACTGGGTTTGATTTTATTTTGGATAGAAAGGCATTAATTGCAATGCAAGAAACCTATGCAGTATTTTTTCCCCAAATCTTATCTTCCACTACATCATTTTATATTAAGAAAAACATGTGAAAAACCTTGGACTGAAAAAACAGACAATATTTTAAGGCACAGCTTCTGTTCTTGCTGTGGTTGGACACCACAGAGACAGTCAGCTGGATGTTTAAGAAAGGGAGGGGCATCTCCAGTTCCTCGTGTTTCACCTTTTCATTGCACTGCCTGATCATTTAAGGCAGAGGCTTGTTCCAGACAGCTTTAATTAAACTATGCTGTGAAATTGAATATAGATCAATGGAAATGATCCATAACAAGCTAATCATGTATTTAACAGTGTTCAGTCCAGTTCAATCACCTTCTAACATTTCTGTGGCTTTACATTCATGTGGCAAAGCCCTGAATGTGTATATGTATTTTTAATCCATCTCATTAGTGACCATATGCTTTGGCTTCAAGGGAGACAAGAACTGTCTGCAATCTGCCAGGGATTTAGGGACATCAATAATTTGTGAATAGTCATGTTGGTACTGGTCGAAGGGTTAAGTGTTCTGCACACCAGGGGCAGATCTTTTGGGACTGGAACTCTTAGTCAACTGTTAGGAACCTGATCCCCTCTGATGCATCTTTTCAAAGTACATGCTGCATGTCAGATCTCTGCAGCAGAAGCAATAGAGCCTTATTAGCTCAGGGATTTAAAACCTGCTCTAAGAAATGTAACAATATATTTTGGTTAAAAAGTGAAGGAAAGATAGTAGTAATATGAAAGTGATTTTTTATGTACTAGGCTACATGTGATCTTCTTTCTTCCTACCATTTTCCTTTTTGCCACCATTTTCCTTTTTCATATGAGCTATTAGATTACTACTCCCCTGCAGATATACAGTGAAGCAAGAGTATGGCAACAATAACAGGGACTTGATTTTGAAAAATGTGAGTGAATTCTGTAGCCTCATCTGATACTGCCTAAATCCAGCTGAGGCCAGTGACAGCAAAGTAGAAATCACCTCCTAGTCTTTTGGAATGATCTTTTAGAAGCTCTCAGAGCACTGTTTTTTCTACCTAGTATGAAAATCACATTTAAAAACAATAGATTACACTCTTAGTTCATGCCACATTATATAGAAGGGCTGCTAAATCAGCATGAGAGATCATCAAATTATTGATTCCAGTATCCTGTCTTCACAAAGCAATGGCAGAAATAGATGGTAATGCCAGAAGACACTGAATAAATTTTGTTTATTTTTAAGTTTTAGTTATGTCCATATTCCTCAGATGCATCCAAGTTAAAAAGAAAAAAAACTTCCTAGCTGTGCAGGAAGACACTTCATATGGAACCTGCTCCCTGAATTTCTTTGGATTATTTGGGAGAAAGGGGATCCATCTTGCAGGATGAAGTTCACCTGCTTTGAGCAAATTTCACTTAGAATCATAAAATCATAGGATGGTTTTTGCTGGAAAGGACCTTAAAGATCACCCAGTTCCAAATGCCCTACCTTGGGTAGGGACATGTTTCACTAGACCAGATTGCCCGGAGCTCCATCCAACCTGGCCAGGAGCACTTCCCGAGCTGGGGCATCCACAGTTTCTCTGGGCAATCAGTTCCAGTGCCTCACCACACAGTAAAGAATTTTCTCCTTATATCTAATCTAAACCTACTCTTTTTCAGTTTGAAGCCATTTTCCCCTTGTCCTATCACTACAGTCCCTCTCCATCTTTCTGGTAGGGTCCCTTCAGGTACTGGAAGGCCACAGTAAGGCCACACTGAAGCCTTCTCTTCTCCAGGCTGAACAGCCCCAGTTCGCTCAGCCTTTCCTTGTAGGAAAGGTTCTCCATCCCTGCAATCATCTTCAAGGCCCTCCTCTGGAGTCACTCCAGCAGCTCCACGTCCTTCCTGTGCTGGCACCCAGAGCTGATGCAGCCCTGCAGTGGGCTCTCAGCAGAGCAGAGCAGAGGGGCAGAATCCCCTCCCTGGCCCTGCTGCCCACGCTGCTCTGGCTGCAGCCCAGGACACGTTTGGCTCTCTGGGCTGGCAGTGCCCATGGCTGGCTCATGTGCAGCCTCTCAGCCAGCAGCACCCCCAAGTACTTCCCAGCAGGGCTGCTCTGGGTCTGTTCATCCCCAGCCTGTGCTGATACTAGGGATTTTCCCAGTCCAGGTGCAGCTGGTCTTGTTAAACCCCAGGAGATTCACCATGGGCTCACCTTGAGCTGTGCTGTAATGGCAGCAAGGACAGAGATGTCAGGCAGCATGGTGTCCTCCAACTCTTCCTGTTTACATGCTGCATGCGTTGATGTGAAGGCACCTCAGCTGGGCTGTCAGCTGTGTCAGCTTCCTAGAGGAACACCCTTTAATTTCTTTATTTCCTTTGTGTTTCCCTGTTGACTTCTATCACCCCAGGAGTCCCTGGGTGGCCTCCATAAAACTGTAAGTGTGCTGCAACGTGGCTAGCATGATTTGTGTGGACTCTCACAGGAAACGAAAACATCCATAATGCACACCACTTGATTGCTACTTGATAATTGTCTGGTTTTGCTTGTACTTAAACATCCTGTATCAGGGCAGTTTAAATAACTGTTATCAGTCATCTATAGCCACTATTAAAGCTCCAGCAAACACATTCACTGTTACCCTTTGTCCTTTACTTGTTTTTGTATTTAAAATCAACTTCTGTAAGTATGGCATACGACTGAGCAAGCATTCCCCATACATGACACAAAAGGAAGGACATTTTTGAAAATCTTTGTATTCAAACATACAGTTACATATTTAGAAAACACTCATGACCAAGACTCTTATTTATCTAAAATTATATTTTGAATGAGTAAAAAAATATAGTGTCTTCATTAATTTCCCATCATTAAGAATATACAATTAGTATCGGAAGATTTAGAGTAACTTATTATAGCAGGTAAAATATAGAGCTGTCATTTTTTTTAGTTTGCTATAATTTCATAGGCTGCCAGAGATCTACTAATTGTGTGTTGTCTTCTGTGAGACCTTAGAGTACAACTTTACTGTTTTAGAAGACCCCAATCTCTGCTTTTTAGGGGAAGTTTGCATGAGCAGACTTTTATCCACAATTTTAAGTGCATAAATATGCACATCTAAGTTGCACTGTTTCCATATAAAGCTAATTGATTTGTAAATACAGTAAAGTATTTAGAGGCATATGTCCCAGATTTTTATACACATTTCATTTATACATATAGGCACTGGCAATAGAAAAGGCACTGGTCTTTAGGAAAGGTGGCTCTTCCTGGTTGGCAAGCAAGGTCGCTAGGGCGCATTCAAATGTAAATATTTATGGCTATTTTGGCCACCTCAAACCCACCAAAGAATGGAGTTCCATTTCCAGACAGTCCCACTTTAAAATTCTCCCCTTAAAATGTATACCGGGACTTGTTTTGGTAGCTTTTAGCACTGATTTGGAGCCTTTAAACCTGTGCATAAAATGCTAAAGTCTAAAATTGTATTTTCACAATTTTAATTGATGAAAAAAAAGATATCATTTTAATAGGGTGGAATCAGTGATTTTGAGGTGGCTTGTCTTTACCCCCTTCCACTTAAAGCCTTCAGAGTCAGCATAGCCATAAAGCTTTCTGAAGTCAAATTTTTCAAGAAAAATGCTAGTTGACAGTTAATTACCTGGTCACTGCTGAATATCTGTAATACAGAGAATGAGCTCCTTTTTGCACACCAGATGAAGAAGTCATTTGACCTTTGAGGTGACTGTTGATCTTTGGTTCTCCATTGTCAGTCTTCACCTCCCATGTCAATGACGCTAATACAAAAGGAAGCCAGCAGAATTTCAGAAGACTGGTCTATCTTTGCAATATTTTGTAGGCAGCATTGCCATTATTACATTAATGTGTGCTACTGCTGCCAGATAAAAAGAGAGTTTTGGCTTCAGTGAATACAATTGCAAAATTCCTGTTTTATCCTGGATGAGGTAACACTTTGACTGAACTGCCTATTCGCAGTTTCACAGGCAGTGACGCCAAAAAAAAAAAAAAGCTCTGACAGTCTGCAAGTTCTGCCCTCTTTACACCCTTTCTAGCCAAGATTGCTTAGTGTTATAAAGAATTGCCATAATCCCAGAAGCTGTTGACAGAAATACGTTATTGAAACAAGAACCTTTGCAGGCTATACCTTATCATTAGGAAAGTGTCTTTTGTGGGTCATTCAGCAGGTTTTTGGTAGTTTTCTTTAGGTTTCTCTGTGGCTTGATTTCTAGCATGTTCACTGAGGCTGAGCACAACCAAGAATGTCTTGATGGCAAGTTTAAATTTTCCATTCTTTACTTTTCTTCTGTATTCTAATTAGATCTTCTCAATTATTAATTCTGTTCCCATAATGGATTTTTAAATTTGCAAACTTCTGCCACACATACCAGTCCCTTTAGAGCTTCTTGTAGCCAGATTCTGTATTTTTTGCAGTTTGAATCTTACTGTAATTCCAGATATTCAGTCATATATTTTGCCATTCCTGGACTTCCTCCATTATGTCTTCAAGATGGCATGCATCCATTGGTTACAAATTGAAATGAAGTTCATAATGTTATTAAAAATGGCCCACTTTAACTTCTTCTTTTTTGATTGATGCACCACAATGGGACTTGAGAGAAGAGTTTCATTTACAGACAACTATGTGCTGATCATCCAAATATCAAGAATGACAACTGAATTTCAGCTGGCCTTTTGGTATTTTTACTACTGCTCTAGTTCAGTTCTCTGTATCTGTAATCAAAAGACCACTCACTCACTAAAGGTTGATAAATATGCATTTAACTGTTTTGCTGAATTCTGGCCTTAGGCAACATCTAAAGTTAATCTCAAATTAGTCAAAAAGGAGGTGGGAGATTTTCCTTCTATATAAAGTGAAGATTTAAGAGTTGTGTTTCACTTCCTTTTGTTAATTGCTACTCCACAATAATTTTCAGAAAAGTATTTAGAAATCATTCTCAAGAGATAGGACACAATAAGACAAGGGGGACTCATTAGTTGTTTTGTTTCTATTTTAGGACTGCAAGAATACCTTGAAAAATATTTGGAAGAGAAGACCCCAGCTCTGATTTTAGTACCTGTGGTGGATTTACCTGACAAAGATGTTATTCATATAACATGCTGGCTAAGCTAGCAGTTTAAAGAAGATGAATTGATATCAAAACTTGCATACATTCCATCTAGGAGAGAACAAAGAAAAGAGCTGATACTAACTCCATTGGATACTTTCATGAAGCAATATTGTTTGATATAAGCAAAGCCGTATTACCTTGTTAATGATGCCTCATGATATGTGACAATCGGGTTTGTATGAAGAATAAAGCTTTCTTTTAAAAATAGTGTACTGTTTTCTGACTTGTTTTTAGATGTTTGCAGGTTAAAGCAGGTGGCTTCTGGGAGATCCAGTTGGTGTGATCACATTGGTTCTTTGTTTGATATATTTAGGTCTGGTTACAATACACCAATTATAACTTTAGATCATTTGGATGGAGGTGAAACTAGAATATTACATCCAATACTGTTTTAAGGACTGTATTCCTTTCAATTCTATGTTGAATTTACTCACTTCAGGCCAACTCATGAAAACCTTATTTGTGGCCAGATTTTAACTATTTCCTAGCACTGAGGAAGAATTATTCAGAATGGTATTTAGGATGCACATTTTACTGAAACAAATAATGGAAATGATGGCCAGACAGTAGGATTTGCCACCTTGCTTTCTAATCCAGGAGTATTTTTGTGTTTTATATCTGGTAGACAGCTGTTATTAAAGAGCTACCAACATTCAGGTAACTACCAGCTACCAGTATTCACAGCTCTCATAGACCCCGGGCTTCAGTTTTCTCCAGAAAATAACAGGAGTTTTACCACTGCTTTCACTAAAACAGGCTCAGACCCACAGGTGAAGCACTTGTCAATTTCATAACCACTGATACTTCACTCATTAGATAAGGTCAGTATGGAAAAGAAAGCCTTTTGGACTTTGCTTGAAGTAGTAATGCACTGCAGAAAAATCTTACTTTCAGACAAATGTTATAGAATTAAGTCTTCAAGAACGAGCATCAAACCTTTGCCTTGCCTATATTCTGCATCTGTATATTCTCACTGCTTCTCTTCCACAGTGTGAGCACTGGAGCTAGGGGACCAGTACTCCAAGTTATCCTTCTCTGTCCTCAGCATATATCTGAGATACCTCCACAAAAGTTAACTGTATGGCAGGACATTCACATTGAGGTGACAACAAGGTGGACTTAGCACTCCAGTTTCATTTTCTTACCTACTATCAGAAATGCACTTGGCAGCACCTGATATAAAACAAGAGACTAAAGATAAGAGGATCTTCCTCTGTTAGAACTTCTACATGCCCAGCATACTATGCTGATCAGTACTTGAAATTAGAAACTGTTAAATGTTATTGTTCCTTACTATTGCTTCCAATAATATAGCAAAGCTGCCATCTTCTTTAGTAAGAATTACTTTTTTCACAGATCTTTAAATGTTTTTGAAATGGGCAAGGCAAAGAGTTTTTTATGTAACACCGTACAAAAAATGGTTGTATTAAATTTCGTAAGGAAAAAGGGATGAATCTGTTAACAATACATTAGTTGATTAGTATTCAGGATCATTTTTAGGTTAGACTTAAACACATTTGATCCTTTCCCACGATCAGAAAAGGACTTGTTAATACCTGGATGTGCCTGGTTTATTTGAATTCTACTTTTTTAAAAGGCTAAATCATTTTCTCACTTCTCTCTGCAACTACCAGTATTTTATTTCTCTCAGTGTGGAGTGTCCATGGGCCAGAAACACAATGGACTGTAAGAGAAGAAGAGAAGATCTACTTTCAGAGAGATAAGAATAGAGCTTATTTTTCCATTGATGCATATGGAAACCAAAGAGATGGCATAAGTTTCACTGAGTCTCCTGTAGCAGTCATTTTTTTTCACCATGAGTTTAAAAAGATACTGACATGTTGATCTTAGCTTTTGTACTGTACTGGATATTTTAAGGCAGCAGGATATTTGCTCCTAAAGAAAACAGCTTTTCCTGTAAGTCTTCCTACAAGATTCATGACTACAACTAGCCTGATTTTTTTCTCATTAGAGCTGCATTGAGAAATGGTAACAGAATGCATTGGTCTGAAAAACAGTGTGATCTTTTGTTTTTCTCTCAACTGAAAGCAAAACCTTTTCCTTTTTTGAGAAGGAGAGAAATAGAACTTCAACAGGTTTAAATTGTGAATACATAAAAAAGAACAGTTTGCTGACTTTTTCTCCTAGAGAGACTTCAAACAGTTTGAGTGGTGTGAATGACTGAAAGTATAAGCTCAGTCTACACTATTTTAAGTATGATCAAGGCCATTTGTGCAACATTTATATGCAAAGTAGGTGAGTAAAGTGTGCCATAGAGAGGCCTAAGACTTTTATAATAGAGAGAAATAGCACAATTTATCTGCCTTAAGCTGCTGTACTTTTATCAGAATTACTGGGTGCTACTATGGATAAGATGTTTCAGCAGAGTTCTTCTTGACTTTCTTTGTAACAATGCTGAAGACAGTGGGGAGATGGGTACAGATATCCACACACACACAGATATACGTGGTTTAGTAAAAAGAGGGAAAGACATCAAAATTTATAGATACAGGGTTGATTTTTTGGTGACTTTTTATTGTGGGTTTTTTTCCACAGAAAGGTCAGTGGAGTGATTACCCCAGCAAGTTTTAATCTTCAGACTATAAATTCCTATATGTGCTAAGACATTAGTTTTGAGAACTTTGTATGCATACAAATTCTTATGTTTCTCTGATTGTTATTAAGCCTGCAGGAAAATGTTTTGTATGCTTATTATGACACAAAATGTTGGCTTATTCCAGCACCCCTTATGTAATGGGTGGAAAAATGTCTTTAAAATGTAATTCAAAGTTTTAATTTTTTGTTTCTCTGCTTAACTAGTGTTAGAATATGTCTTGCAAATCTTCTCTGCTTCCTTTTTTTTTCAAAAAATAATCTATGTCTTGTTATAGTTCTCTGTGCCCATAAAATTTTGTCTCCTGCCTGCTTTTAAAAGTCTCTTTATATCAATTTCTTTAATTGCTTGAAAGTATGACCAAATGGCTCTGTAAGACCAAAACTGATTTAGTAACTTTGTGCTGTACTCATTTCAAAACCCAGAGATGGTAACAGTACTAGTGAGCCTTTACAATGCACATGGCTAGGCTGCTATAAAGGCACCAGAGCTAATCTTCCTAAATAGATTTTAAAATGACATTGAGATATTTTAAAAAGAGATTATTTAATTTTTTCCCTGTGAGTTTTATAGTTAGGTAATTCAGGAGCTGATTTGTTACACCAGATAGCATGGGTGCAAATTTCCTCTTAGCCTTCAGAACTGCAATGAGTACTGGAAGCAGGATGTCTCCTGAGTATTAGATAGAGAGGTAATCTGAAGGAGCTCTTCTCCTTCAAGGACATCCTGTTCAATCCATTATCTCCTGTCTATGTGCAGAACCTAGTCTATCAAAATACAGTCACTGAACAAAAATTTTATTTCAAATAAATGAGTGCATTGGTTTAATAAAAGATTTCTACTGCATGGTGTAATAGTTCTATAAATGAACACTGAAATCCTATAATACAGAAACTTTTCATGTGTCCAAGTTAAATCTTTGTTATTTCTTTCAGGATGGCTTTCCTGAAGCAATCATAGTTTGTTCTCTCTATTAAAGTAAAACTGTTCTGAGCTCTCGAGTACTAACTGGCACTTATTATTTAAGTAACCTGGTTTCACTATTATAAATGTCTGGCAATGAGAATACATATTAAGAATACTTGACAATTTACTAATTTATGATCTTTTTACTTGTATTTTAATATTTCTGGCAAGCCAGCCTGTGTTGATGTATTAGACAAACATTCAAAATACAGACTTGAGATCTTGAAAGCTTCTTTTTTCAACTTTCATCTGAACACTGAATATTTTTGACCTATTTTAAATTTTAATTTTAAAAAACAGACTGGGTACCTGTGAATTGAACTCATATGTTACATGCAAGTGCCCTTTTACTGATGATTCACTGCTCACAATTTTTTGGACTTGACTTCTGTTGGATTAATTCATGACTAGGGTTTGCCTGTGATTTCGTGCTTTTATAATTTTTTAGAGCACTGCCTGCGTTTTCCCTACATTCTCAAACAGTCTGGTTGTTCTGAAGCTCTTGGCACAGGTTATGTCATTGGTCATAGGTCTCCTTGCCATTACTTTGGCTCTTCCTTTCACTTGCAATGTTTAAAAAACATTTGTTGCATATGTCTGCTTATCCTCCATCTTCTATTATATGGCTATTTTGTCACTGTATCAATCCTAAAATACTTCAAAATGCTGTTTGCATGATTTAACAGTGTTGATGAGACTGTCCACAGTACAAGAGGACGAACTCAAAATAGATCAGATTTCACATTTACTTTTCCCAGCTTTCAGAAATTCCTCTCTGAATTATAAAGATCCCCAGTTCAGAATAAAACAATGGTTCAGAACAAAAAGACAAGCTGAACTAAATGAACAAGTTGGCAGCTGCCCTGATCTATTAACCTGTTAGGGCACATGTTCAAGTGAGGAGGCAAAAATCAGGACCAACTCCTCCCCTTTTCTGGGAAAGTTTAAGCATATCTATTAGATTTCTTGTGCCTTTATTTCCATATTTGTATGTTTTCTTACCCTCGTAAAGGTGTTAGCAAAGGGATGCTACGTTGTAGTCATACAACCTGCAATAACAAAAAGTTTAGACTGAGTGAGCAGCACACATGAGTGTGAAAGTAATGTTGTAGTGGGAACCAGAACGAATGTGATCACAGACAGAAATTTGCATGAGCACAATCTGGAAAGCTTTTCTCCCAGCACACTGCCTGCAGCAGTTTCAGATCACAGAGTCTATAATACATCTAGTAACATTAATGATACATTTTACAGCAGGATCCATCCCCGCTGATCCTCAAGTGCTTTACAGGTCCATCACAAAAAATGTTCTTGGTCCATCTCTGGGACAGCCACTCACGTGCTGGGAGCCTCCCTTTCCCAGCATGAGTAGGCAAGTCTCAGGTTATGCTGCTGGGAGAAGAGCTCCTCCACTCTCCACAGTCCCCAGGTAGGGGAATTTGCTCTGGCAGAAGAAGCAGTTTTCAACCTCAAAGGCACATTAACTGGCAGCCAGAGTTACTACTTTCTGTTACTCATGAGATTTGTTCTACTTTAGATTTTGACATGATAGAGGGAGAAAACCTCTCTTCTGGGCTCTGTCTCTATTGTCTTCCTGCAACTCCTGCTACTGGTAGCTGTTGACAGTACTGTCTTACCATAACATCGTTCATACATCACATTATTGCCATACCCTCACTTCACAAGAAAGACATAGTTTGTCTGAGCTAGAACTTGAAGCTGTTGCATTAGGGGTGCAAACTCATGCAAGCATTGCTTCCCCTTCACTGAGACCCATGAGTTTGTTGGTGGCTGCCTTGACATTAGTTTATTTTGTTGCTTATAAAAGACCAGAGGCCCAGAAGGAAGAAATAAATTTCTCAGATGTTAGAGTTATCTCCTGCAACAAAGTTCAGTCCTACTCCCACACAAACCCAACCGTTCTGCAGCAAGACCCAGATACATGCAAATGTAGAGCCTTTTGGAACTGAACCAAATTACCACAGCTCCAGATCTGTTAAGGTTCACAGCAGGAGGTGTTAAAGGATATGAAATAATAGAAAGGAAACACAGACAGGAGTTATTGGCAAAGGAATGGTATTACTAGGAACTGGTGGGGAAGTCAAGCTAAAAAGGCAAACAACAGGTCTAGGGACCTAAGGGGTTTATTTTTTATTTATGGGATGTCTTTGAAGGAAAAGGACCCTGGACTGCCTTCTCACTACTACTAGTTCTTACTATAAAAGATTAATGAATGAAGAACAAAGAGGAATAAATAGAGTTGCCAGGAAAGAGATCCAGAAGTGAACTTTAAAATGCATCTCTCATCCCTTCAACAAGGTAAATGCTTTGACTCCTCTAACATCGTGTTTTGGTCTGGGTCTGAAGGGGAGGATGCCTGAAATGAGGGCAATATGCAAGGGAAGCCACCAGCTGTGCACCATGTTAAGGGATATTTCTCCTGGGTACTGCCACCAGGAATGTGGTTAATAGGTCTTAACTGGAGAACTGTAGCTCATAAATGTATGTCTCATCTGTATCCTTGATCAAGGTGCTACAGTGTACCAAGATGTTGATTCAGGACTTGTCTTCATTGTTATGGATCTTGTATAAAACTAACTATTTAAATACTGAAAGTCTGAGTATCTTGTATTGCAGCTCAGATTAGGCAAGCCAAATGTGATTCTCTTAATGCTACAGTCCCCAGTGCAGACAAAAAGCTTTCTCAGGTTGAGATCCTGCCACTCACGTAATTATTTAGAGAAAGACAGCTCCACTACTTCAACTCCAGTACTTCAGAAGAGGAATGGAAACATTAGGAAAAGTTTTTTCTTTGATGTAGAATATGCTGCCACTTTTTTGTTATTAAAATAGGAGCTAACTTTAAATAAATAAAATTTTGCCTGGAGGCTTCTGAAAACTAATGTTGTGTTTTGACAGTGTCATTTTTCTGATTCCTGAAAGCATTATGTGAGTTAGCTTAGGACTTCAGCATGATTTTTCTTCTAATGGTACATACAATGAATTAGTTTTTCAGCTCTCGATTTTATTTGATTTCTCTCTCACACACGGGCAAAGTCACATCACTATGCAACTTTCCTACTTGACAGGCACTCCCCAAAGTTGGGTTTTCCCCTTTTTAATGAACAGGTGGATCAACCCTCTGTAAAGGAAGCAAAAGAGAGGATATAGCAAAGTGGAGGCAGCTACCACTATTTCTTATCAGAAAAAAATGGATGGAAATCAATCATCTTTGAAAACAAACTAAGAAAATTAACAAAGGTCACACAAAACCCCCAAAAGACAGAATTTTTGCTTAAAAAACCCCACACTACCTTCATATGCAAACTGAATGCAATGCTTTTTTAATTGGGTTTGTAGGTTCATATTCCCCAAATTCTGCTTTTCTTTAAAGGATATTGATATAAGAATGACATAGGATTTTGAGAACAAGTAGACAGTGTTTAAATAACAGCTGTTTTGAGACCCCCTGTCTTTGATGACAATTTATGGCCCTCTTAAAAAAAAAAGTAAAAAGTCATTTAGGTGTATGCTCAACTAGAAAACTCCAGTAATGTGTGCTCAGTGGGAGCAAAAGGATTGCTAACAGCACCATGTGTCTTACAGCATAAAGTGCAACCCTAAAATTGCACATTGCTGAGCATTCTCAATGTGCTGTGAGCAATTCCATACACTGTATTTCAGACACTGAGTGCCCACACTAATATGTACATATATCAGGAGTGGCTACAGTTTTTGCTACATGATTTCAAGAGACAAAAAGAGCTAGCCAATGGACTTCAATTCCATGGTACAACTGTCAGAGTATTTTATTTTCTATTTGAATGCAAGTAAAACACTTCAAATGGCTTGGGGGTTGGGGTTTTTTGGTGGGTTTTTGGGTTTTTTGTGTGGTTTTTGGTGGGGTTTTTTTGTTTGTTTGTTTGTTTGTTTGGGGGCTTTTTGTGTTGGTTGGTTTGGTTTGGGTTTTTCTTTTGGTCATAGTTGTAATTTTCCCCTCCCAAAAAAGTACTTCTTTTTAATTGAAAAGGTCAAATTTTTTGTTCAGATTCCTTTTTTCCCCTGGAATTATCCTGAAGCATTGAACCATAGAAATTTTTCTGTTGCAGAACTTGTTGCAATTTACATATTTTAAAATGTTTAGTTGGAACACCTAATTCTATTTAAAAGATACTTATAAACACATTATTTCAAGAGAAAAAAGAAAAACCAAAACTTTCTCTCTGGTGTAAACAGAGTTCAGAGGTGTGAGCAGAATCCTCAGGAACAAGAGCTCTTACACTCTGATGTTGACATTGCACCTTGCAACAATAACAAGTCATATATTTATGATCTCTTCTGTCCTGTAAAATGAGGACAGCAGTAATGGGTATGGATTGGATTGTTCTGAAGACTCTCTTTTAGGCAGTGACAGGAATACAGTGAGGTATCCTGTGAGTGGCATGCATCGTGAGAAAGGAGAACATTCCCAATGCTCTTTATGCCCACATTTCACGAGGTAACTTTGAGTCATGAGTGAGTTGTGACAGAGACTTTTTTAAAATACAACACTGAGAATTTTTCACTTGCTTTCTGGTCCACATGCACAGTTCAGAATGGGTGGGGATGCTGTTGCAGGTCAGGTGCAGACTGGCACAGGAGCCCAGAGCACAGCCCAGGCCTGTCTCCTGTACAGCTGCAGGGTCAGTGTTGAGATTCTACCTGGATTCTTCCATCTCTGCTCTAGACAGCTGTGTGTAGCATGGGCATTCTTTCTCTCCTAGGGCTACTCCTTCATTGTAATGGTTTTCTCTGTATCCTCAAAACTTGAAAGCCTTGGGTTTAATACTACTGAGATTTTTAGAATATTACTTCTCCACAGAAGCTGCAGAGTTAAGAACTGCAAGCAGAGCAGGAGGATTGAGAAAACTGCTTTGTCTCTTCTACCATCAGACATTGTATGCCTTTGGTCTTGTATGCTTCCTTGTATGCCTCTGCTACCTCTGTGTTTCTCTTCTCTCCTTTCTTTCCCCCTCTTTAGGGTTCCTATTCCTTTTATTTTATTTTATTTTATTTTATTTTATTTTATTTTATTTTATTTTATTTTATTTTATTTTATTTTATTTTATTTTATTTTATTTTATTTTATTCTCTCTCTCCCTGGTACTGTCTTAAAATGTTCAGTGTATGTTCAACAAAAGGAAAGATCCATGTGAGCTCTACTTTTGCAGTCATGACTAAGGACCTTAGAAATCCAAGTTAAGATGAAGATCATAAGCATAAGCGAGACAGCACACAGAAAAAAAATGCTGAAACTTGCACCTGGTACCATTGGCATCAGATATATTTAGAAATACAAACTGTAAAGTTTCATAGTTCCAAGGCAAGGTGAGAGCAAGCCTTATATTGTACCCAGGTGTCAGCTGCATCTCAACAATGTGACTCGGTAGTGAAACACCCCATCTGTTGCCTTTACCAAGCCCCACATACTTCTTTCAAAATGACCAAAGTGACTGCGAACACAATTTGTATTTTCACTGAGTGGAATTTGTGCTCCCTAGTCATGTAAGGACAGACCTTCTACAAAAAGTTTCTTGCGAAGGTAGTATTTTATGATCTGGTAGATTGAACCAAGATTTCCAAAGTTTAGCAAAGCAGACTATATAAATAAATTATAAAGTCAATCTACTGCAAAAAGTGTTAGAAAATCCTCACTATTCCTTGTCCCTTTTACCCATGTGATGAAAGGCTTTAAAGGAGGTGCATCAAGAGCGCCACGCCACTTAGGACTGAATGTTGAAGCCCAACGCCTCTCCTAAAAATCGGCACCTTTGCACAGTTGCTCAAAGAGGAGCTGATTTTTTCAGTGGTGAAACGCCAGCACAGGCTTCGCAGTGATGTGGCTGTTGCCCCTCTCTGTGTGTTTGTGTCTAGGAGGAATCTGGACACTGTGCTCAAGAAGACGCTTTGCCTTGTGGCCACCCTGCGGTGTCAGGCACTGGGGCCGCCCCTGCAGGTCCCCCCCGGCGGAAGCGGCCGTGCCCTTGCGCCCTGCCTGCCCTGCTCTTCTGACTCCCTGGCCCACTTTCAGAGCACCGACCTGTGGTACTCTGGACCTGTGTTCCAATGTAAGGTCCCAGGATCTTCCTAAGTACGTTACAGATCACAGGCTTTGCAAGATAAAAATCCCGCCTGGGAGCCTTTGTCACCGCTCCCAGGCAGAGGTATGCCTGTCGCCGCAGCCGACGCCAGCTGCTGGAGCTGACCGCATTTTTGAATCTCACACTGTCCCCCGAAATGGAAAGGCGGTAAAGGCGCGTCCGAGAACGCCGCAAAGCAGCCCTCGAAGAAGGGGCACAGAAAAGGGGCTTTGGTCTCCCTGCTTTCCCTCCCGCGTCTCTCCCACCCGGGCCTCGGCAGCCGCCGCCATTCCGCGGGCAATGCTGCCCCCGCCCGTCCGCGCCGCGCAACAGCACGGGGCCGCCCACGGGCCGCTGCAGGGGCCGGGGCCGGGGCTGTGCGGCCATGGTGGCCCCACGGCCCGGCCTGCGGCGCCCCGGGGCCCAGAGCTTGGCTCTCACTGTGTAGTCGTGCAGAAACGGGGCACAGTAGTTACAATTAGTAATTAAAGGTAGTAGGTATGGTTCATGGTTGCTGCATGAAGTGTTACGGACAGCAAACACATACACACACACCTCGCTTACCACACCATTTGCTGCTTTGCAAACTTGAGGGTTTATTTTAGTCGGTTTTGTGTTTTCCAACCTAGAACTATAAATACAAGAATTACATTCACAGCAAATAGTGAGAGATACAAGTATAATGTATCAACCAGGAGGGAGAGAGAATGAGGCTGCAGCATGAACTGGTGCCAAAGGGAGAGTTAAAATGCAGGAAGAGAAGAGAAGTCTGCTCTGCTTTAGACTTTTCAAACCCCTTCTGTCGGCTGCTTTCTCATGCTGCAGTTCTTCCATATGCTCCCTACACCCACCAACACACCCACCTACACACACTCACAATTTACTAACATACTCCATGTCTTTGCTGAATTAAATTCCACACCATCATTCAAATAAAATAAAATAAACAGCTGTTTTCTTTCCACCAAAACCTAATGTTTTCTGGCTTGCCACTTGCGAAGCATTTGAAAGAAGCAGGCTGCTGGAGCTGCTTTTGTACTGGCACATCGTGACACTGCACCCAGGGCTGGGGCTGGACCTGGACACTCACCTGTGCTCTTTGAACCACTCTGCTGAGCTGTTTACTCAGCTTCTGAGTCTTTCCTCCTGGGGACCTTTCCCAGGAGGAAAGACTGAGAAGCTGAGCAAACAGGAGTAGACTGTCCTAGCAGTCACTGAGATTCCAGAATATGCTTTGGTTGAGTCTCCAGGCCTGATAAATAGAATATTCAAAGCAGCATGGACAGGCAGGACACTGCAGAACCACATCACAGGTATTTATTTCACAGCCTCTCTTCCTGTGGGAGAAGTACATCTCCAAGAATGCAGACACCAGAGACTGGCTGGCATTTACCCTACCTGTGTCATTGTCTGTGTTAGCTCCCAACTGAATTTGCAGCTGAAGTTTGAAAGCCCAGTGTACAAACAAACAGTAGGAAGGCAGGGCCTAGAAAGAGTTGTCAACAGGATCCTGTTATACACCTGGTTTTTCCATAAAGCACTTTACGAGACACAAGTCACATTCTTTAAATCAGCTGTATCAATTTACCAGGATATTGTGTAGGTGCATGCCAAGCCAGCAAGAGCAGCTAAAGGACTCAGATGCCTTGCTCTCAGCTCAGTGCAATTCAGAAGTCATAGATAGTCAAGAATACTCTCCTCATACTAAACACCCAAGCCAGGTTGAACCTGGCACAAAACCCAACCCAGAGAAGAAACAGCACACTCCTCTCTTATTGTGCAGTACAGTTCACTGGGATACAGGACAACTATAATCAAAAGCATTTAAAATGCATGTAAAACCAGAAGGGCAGAAGGGTTTTGAATCTGTATTAGTTGTTGGCATCAATCACTGACCTAGTTAAGTTTCTGGTTCATGATGTGAGTTTTCATCTGTCCATCCAGTCTTGAGTGCTTTGCATCACTGCTCTTATTGGTTACCAACTCTATACGTAGAGAGGTGGAGCAGCAGTCAGTGGCACAGGATAGGATGCAAAACAGATAGATATTTAATCTCCATCTCATCACAGATCAAATCAGAACTGCCCTCTGATAAAAGCAGCTGAGGCACAGCTTAGCTGTAAGAAGAGTCTTTAAGCTTTTCTTGCCCTAAATATCTTTCTTTTCTTCCTCTGCAGATGTGCTAAGGAACGCCAGGGCTCAGGGGAAATCTGTGATGCTGTTATAGGATATGTGAGATAAATTTTTCTGAAAGTGACACATGTTGACGTATCTCTTTTGGTTCTAAGTCAGGCCACATCTCAGTGAACTGTTAGGACTAGAATCCAAAGAAATACCTGATCCTGTTGTCTACCTTAAACATCAAAACCCCTACTCATCCTTATATTGTCACTTGCCAGTTCATGAGAGAAATTATTTGCCTCAGATGGGCTTTCCCATCTACTTTTTATAGTTCATTTACAGAGCTACCCTCCTGATTCTCTGTGTGGCTGGTGTCAAGCAGCTCTCCCAGAAGCCTTTGAGAAGGACAACAGAAAATGACTTCTAGCAACTAAACTAGATAGGAGAAATGAGCTATTTTAATCCTTTGCTCTAAGGACAAAGACATATGCTCCACTACAGCTGTGAAATGATGAACTCAGCTAGGAAGAAGAGCATTCCAATAAAGTTCATCAATTGCTCTGATGAGTACACAGTAAGATAATGCAGGTCACACTGGTAGGATCTTGTCATGCTGTTGATTAACAATTGACAATGACTGTTGAGCTCAAGAACTGTGTTCATAGGAAAACCCAAAAACTACTAGCCATGGTTGGTATTGAAAGACTATTTCCTTTTTTTTTCCTTTTTTTTTAGTGATTTTTAAATGTATTTCAACATCTTGGCTCCCTTTCAGGAATGGATCAGTGGCTAATTATACAAGGAGCAAAAAAAAAAACCAAATAATTTTTCCTTCTCTGCTTGTTCTCTCAGTTTTTTCTATTTCAGATACAATCTCCTCAGTACAAAAAAAAAAAAAAACAAAAACCCAAAAAACAAAAAACCCAAGTATCAAACTGTCAGTGTTATTCCTATTTTTTTATGAAAGCCTCCTTTTCCTTGAGAGATACTGCATTGACATTGGGCTGACCTTTTTTAATACTGATTTACCTGTAAGAATTTGTTCCCTGAGGTACATTAAAATTGCTATCAAAATATGCTTTCCTGATATTAGTGAGATGCTTAGATGTATGCTTATACATTTTGATCAAGGCACTGGCTCTAAAGCTGGAGGAGAACAGTGGTGAAACCTACTTATTTACTGGTTATGGATAGCTTAAATAAGGGAATGTACCAGGAAGAAAAAGAAAAATGAAGTTGTGGGAAGAAGAGGAGGAGAAACAGACAAGGCAATCTAAATTAAAAGGGAGCAACAAAAGAAAAAATGAAAATGCCAGAAACTACTTTTTTACTTATAGGTGGGGTCAGGCAATGAGTGTTGAGTATGAGAAATTGTACTACCAGGTGAAATGAAAAGAGCCACATTTTAAAATCAGTATTTTCACTCTTTCATTTTGTTCTGTTTTCTAGCAGTACCAGTTGTATTCACAATTTATGAGTATGTAGGTTCACCGTAGCTACTGTACTGGGTCTCAGAGATACTGAGAGTTACTTTATTGCTATATAGTATAGCAATAGTATAGTTATATAGTATAGACAATTATAGCTGCCTTTTTGACTTTGTGGCTAAAACACTGTTGATAACACACCAGTGTTTTGGCTACTGCTAAATCCTGCTTGCACAGCATCAAGGCGTTTTCCTTTTTCCCATCTCTGTCCCCCAGCAAGTAGGCAGGACATGGGCATGAAGCTGGGAGGGAACACAGGAGACAGCTGACCTGAAGTGGCCAAAGGGATGATCCATACCATGTGGTGCTGTGCTCAGCAATAAAAGCTGAAGTAGAAGGCAAAGGCGAGATTGTTCAAAGGTGGCCACTGATTCGGCATCAGTCTTCTTGTTGGAGGTGGTGAGTGATTGCCTTTGCATCACTTGATATCACACATTTTTTCCTCACCTATTAAGTTATTTTTTGCTTTGACCCATGAGTTTTCTCACTTTTGTTGTTCCTGTTTTCTCTGCCATCTCACTGGGGAGAGAGGAAAAATGAGTGAGCAGCTGTGTGGGTGCTTGGCTGTTGGCCGGGGTCAACCCACCACAGCAACACTGACAAAATTTCATAAAGTCAGTCAAAAAGCCTTGAAATTACTCAAATTCCTCCTTTACACAACATATTCTGACAATCACACAAGCTGCAACATCATCAGATCCTTCAGTTATCTTTTCAGTTTTGGTTCTATTATCCCTCTCATATAAATCAGGCTGTCATGGCAGGAAGAGGAAGTTTGCATAGCTTTGGCTACAGGAGGACTCAAGGAAAAGTAACCTCTTAGAACAGGTCTTCTGGCATGGACATTAATCTGTATTATTTGTGGAAGAAGCCTTGGAACATGTTGCCTCAGGCCTCTTTTTACTTGAGACACAAGAATAGTACCTAGTGAAAACTAACAGCAGGAAGCACTCTGCCTCAAGACTGATGACAATAAGGGGTAAAAGAGAAAAAGAGAAAAACTCTCAGCACTCCTTCCCTGCGAATTGGGAACCTGATTTTGGCAGCTCTGCAGGCTCAGAGCTCTGCTAAGATGTGTTCTCTCTTAATATTTTAATGAGCTGAGCAAATGACAGTCCCAGCTGAGTACTTGTCTTGGTTGCTGTTGCTAAGCAAAACAATGGTAAAAAAAGCTCCTTTTTTATCTTCTAAATCATAAAAACAACCGAACCATTTGTTTGATGTGTGCAGAAATTCATTCTACCTCTATGCCAGCTCAACCCACACACCTCAGCTCACTCTTTCATGTTTTTTGTACATACTTGATCAATTTCTCTAACATATGCCATGATACATCCCGATTTGATTGTCGTGCACATCCTATATATCCTTATGGCCACACAGAGTCCATTCAGTTTGTCCTATTCATCTGGGCTCCAGTACAGCTCATGGTATTATAGATCAATGCAGGTTTCTGTTCTCTGGATTGGCTGAATATCTTGCCTTGCTGGTTTTAGAGTTCAGTGATGGCATAAAAGATGATGGCATATTTTTGCATTCTTTCTCTCTTTCCTTCTTCAGTAGCTTCCTGCTTTCCTGAAAAAGCTGTTTTGGTGTTTTTTTTTCCAATTAAGAAATGTTCCAGACTCCCTTCTCTTCATTATATATTTATCAAATAACTTTTTGTATTTCTAATTCTTTCTTTCTCTTTCCTTTCACTCTTACATTTTCTTTAGCCATCTGTCTACATTTCCATAGCCATTCGAGTTTTAATTCATGGGTAGTTAAAAGAAGTTCTAGTCTCACATACGATTTGGTGGGGCCTGATATCTACCCTATTCTTCAATAACTTGTCTTTGCAAAATGTGCCTTGTGATAAAAAAGTTTTATCTAATGTGATATTAAACCATTTTGTCTGTAATATGAGCAAGGAAATTCCTACTTAAACCATCAGTGAATGGTAACTATCCCTTTCTGATCAATGCTAATCTCTGATCCTGAACCCTGACCTGTAAGACACAGTCAACAAGCATGTTGGGGAGCCACAGATAACAGTTCCAGTTTGAATGATGAGGCCAAAATAAGCAAGTGATTATTAGCCCTCCATAGGCCATTGGTAATGGATTTGCACAAAAAAGAGGGGAAGTTTCTAGCTTTTGGTGATACTGTCTGACATAAGTGCTTTCATGGCTAACAAAGATGCTGAAAAAAGATAAGTAAGTAGGAGAAAATATTTTCAGTTATACTGAGTGTTTAGCTTTGATGAAGCTTCCTTTGACTATGGAGTTCAACATTACAATTGTGCTACTCCCAGGTTTTTAATATAATGAGATTACTATAAAAACACTACCATCAAAACAAACAAGCTCTTAACATAGCATCATTTTTCAAGTTCCAGTACAGCAGCATTTCCTTATCCTTCATGACAGAGAACTCTGGGTACTCCTGAGCTCACTGTCAAGGAGCGCTTCAAGGGAAGACTGCTGAATCTCAAAAGTGTTTTCTGTGCGCACCACAGTTACATTTTTGTCTGTCTGCTGGGCACACATCTTGAGCAAGATACAATGCTCTACCTCAATTTAATCAGCCTTTTGCTCTCATCTCTGTAATCTACACCTTTCAAGTGCAGTTAACCGATTACACACGGAAAAGGAATCTAATAAATCACATAGGCACACTGTAAAGGATTTTCATGCATTCCTTTCCTATGTAAATGGTCTGTAACTTTTTCATGAATCAGGGCCACAGACTTTATTTCACATTTCCATCCTCCTTCCCTGTAGAATTGCAATTTAAATGATCCTTAAACTTTTGAAGACAATTAAAGGTTAGCTTTGCATATCAGTGACCTACCAGCAATTCCCCTGTAAAGATCTGATAAATGTACAGTGTTTGATCTACACCTGCCTGATTTCAGGAAGGTAGAAGTGTTTCCATGCTGCTCTGAACTCTAGGTAGGGTTGAAAAATAGACTCAGAAGACACCACAAAACAGCTACCACTTCCTGAAAGCTTCACACTCTTCAAGGACACCATTGTGGATTGCCATGATTTTTGACTTCATTTGGGTTTTGAACAACACATAAATTATTAAAAGGGTTGGGATTGCCTTGCCAGAAAGATTTAAAGGATGTTCAGAAAATACTTTTTGTTGGTTATGTGTTGTTTTTCTTACGTCAAGCCATAACAATATTTTGATAGAAATGGTATTGCCTTTATTCCCAGAAGCAGCAATGGAGACATAACTGTGACTGCATCAGCAGCCCCCCTCAACACAAAACCTGTGATTTCTATATTGCAGCAGCCCCATCAGACATGATCTGTGTGGGTTCTTAGAGGAAATGAAGGCTGCCTGACAGCTTGGAATGACCATGTGTGACTTGATCAAAGGTGGAGTAAGATTTGCCAAACTGTAGGGACTCAGCACATAACTAGATTTTGAGTGAATTGTGAAATATTTGAACAAGATTAATTTCCTTCCTTTTCAGCCCTTTCCAACTTCCTCCCTCTGGAAAAGGACTTTAATACATAGAATATAAATTAACAGGTCTCCAAAAGAGTTGATACACATTTGAGAAAATATTGTTGCACAGCATGACTGGACAATTTTATTCCATTTGGGACAGATTCAAAACATGAAAATTACTATAATATTGGAGGGTGGAATAGCTCCAAACTCTTTCAGCTTTGTCTGGAACAGACACAGCTTACTATTGTCTTACACAATGACTAAATATAAATATTATAAAATATTTATAAATAATGAGTGCCAAATTGATCACATTGTGGAGTTTTACTGGAACATGTAATTCCTGTTATTAACATGGCATTTATAAATTTTTTACTACTGATCACTTAAGATAGTCATCTGTCCATATAGCTTGTCTTATTAAAAAAAACATTAATGAGGAGATGGAAACAGCTTTGTGATTTATTCAATCTCTCTGAGACTGTTTCTGCCAGTGTGTGTGCTGATAAATGTTAGGTTAACTGTTTCTCTCTTTGTTTAACATTCTCCTGAGGAGGGCTTGATGTGATTTAAGCAGTCTCATATATTTAAAGCACAGCATTAATATCTAGTCTGTGGTGGGAAAGACAAGGAAAGGCCACAGGTGGCACAGGCACTATTCTCACAGTGGATAAAAACCTTATTCGCATCACAAAGTACTACTGGTCTTGAAAATCCACAGTGTGGAAATTAAATTCTGCATTGCAAGACTAACAACCTAATAGGACTTTGTTTAGTAACAGTCTAATATCTGTTTTCCACCTTTTTTTTGCCTAGGTTTGCATGCAGCTTGGTATACAGCAGCTTTTTCTCAAAGGAAGAAGAAAATTTTTACAACATCTTCAATACACACAGAGGCACACATTCACACTTGCATCCTTTTAAGCTATTTTCTAGAACAGTCAGTAATACAGATGTGAGGAATCAGGCCTCAGTTGAGATCCCAGTTGCATCCCTGTTTTCCAGAGAGCATTTGGAATTGCTAAAGTAATTCAAATTCTGAGATTTTTGCCTTATTGTCATGAATATTTGTTATGCCTTGTCTGCATTTGATGGGCATCCAATTAAAATGTAGAAAGCTGAATCCATATGACAGAGAGCCTCATTTTTCTCACTATAGACAGACTAAAAGTAAAAAAAAATTACTAGGGAAACCCCACTAGATCAAGTAATCCTAGTAAGGTTATGCAAAAGTGGTTGGTGTTCTGGGTTTTTTTAGATCAACCGTTATAGAAGAAACGCTATCATTGAGCATCAACTATGGAAAATCCAGACTGTTAGAACTTCTTTAAATACTTGGTGAGAAGAGCTGATGAAGACTGCTCTGTGTCTAAGTTTTGATTCACCTGCAATTGCCAAAAAACCATGCATCAGGCTTCAAGGGAAGTGCTCTCTACAGAAGGACTTAGAAAATAGATTATCTAAAAGCTGTCAGGTTTTCTTTGGGTGAAATGATGAAGTTGACAACTAAATAGTTTTAGTTTTGGATGAGCTGGCTCTGATGTTACAGAAAATGTAACATATTCCCTTCTGAATTACCTTTCATATAATGTAGTGTCTGGTGTGAATAAGTGAGATTACCCTGAGATTTAAATTCCAAAAGCTGGGTCTGTTTATCCATAGATTCAAATAATTTTTGGTCTTTGAGCCCACAGGCTAACTAAAGTTTTCAAAAGAAGGTCAGAGATTCAGCCCTGCAATGCTTTTATCACCAGACATACGGCTGCCCTTATGGCAGTTTCCTGCACTTTCACCTGACTACAAAAAAAATCACCTGACTACAGAAGCCAAGATGATTTTTTTCAGATAATATCCTGAAAAAATTGACAACTTTTGGTCCTTTAATACCTTCAATTTTGGATGCTAGTCAGCATCAGCCTCTAGTAGCTGAATAACTACTGTCCAGTTGTCATTCTCTGGAGTTCAGAATGAAATATTAGGGCAAATTCAAGTCATGAACAAGAATCCCTAGAAGAGCCTTATTTCTCCTAAAATATTGATTCAGTGACTGTTACACACACAAACTAAAGTCTTGATATCTTTAAGTTAAAAGCCACACTTCTAGATTATTATTATTATCATTATCATTATCATTTAACTGAGGGATCTGCCGAAAAAAAACTAGAAAATTTCTGTAATGTTAGCACTGTCATGTTTTTATTTGACATAGTAAAATGTTCGTAAAACACAAAAATTAAATCATCTTTCATTGCAATATACTTAATTAGAATATTATGTTATGTCCAACTACACACTGCTTGTAAAGTCTCTGCCAAAAGTTCTTTTGAAGTAGAAAGGCAGAGATGACATAACAAAAATAGTTGATAACCTGATGATCCTGTTTATCAAAGCTCTCTGTTTCTCCTGTTTTCTTTCTTCCTCACTTTAGTTGGGTGAGACCAACACTTGTCACTTGTAGATTTAACTGCTTTGGACATTTCTGAATAGGGTATGTTATTGGGGGGTTTATGTCAGTCTTAATTAGTCTGCTTTCAGGTTTGCTGGTAAGTCTAATCATACCACTGTCAAGATACTGTTCTGTTTAACAGGTGCTAAAATGTATTAGGCTGACAACTACTATTGTCACTGAATCCTTTCTGTGTTTTTGAAGTAAACAGAGATAATTACTTATTATTATTTTCCTGAAGTTTCACAAAGTGAAAATCACAAGTACAACAATGTGTATTTGTTCTGTGCTTTGAAGTCTAGGTCTTACTGGCCAACATGCTGATTTCATACAGTCAGTAACACACTGGGATTCATGGTAACCAACCAGTTGCAGTGGTGCAACCACATAAAATATTGCATTTCAGGAGATACAGGAAAAATTCAAGATAGGAAAATTAGAAAGGGATCCCCAAAGACATTCAGGGGTTGCAACCAAGTGCAATGAACTATATTAAAAGTGAATCTAATATAAAGGAATCCAAGGTCTGAACACTCTAAAATTTATCATGCAATGGGTTAAGCAAAGCTCTCAACTCCAACATAAACACTGGGAATAACTTTTTCTCTAAGTCAGACAATGAAGAAAGTTTGCCAATATGGAAACAAACAAGAAATGCCACACTGAAGGAGGAGAATTTATTTAGTGGTTTCCTACCATCTCTGGCAAACAGACAACAAAAGAGCCCTTGATCTTCTGTGGGGATCTATGGACATTTGCCACTCAGTTATGCCTTGGAGTTTTTTGTACTTATCATAATTTAGGAAAAAATAATCTGTTGGAGAATGCATATTTAGATGGCATGAAATGATTCAGTTGGATGCTAACATTTGACAGGAGCTCTACATTTTTAACTACTGAAATAGTAGTTTTCGTCTTCTGTCTTTTCTGCATAAGCCACTTCTGGAAACAAGTAAACCATGCCCTATTGTTTGTTCTTGCTGCTCTGTCATCAGCTTCAGCTGGCAGCCATTGCTTCTTGCATGGGAAGAGATAATAAGCAATAGACATCCATCCAGCTCCATTGCTGCTCCTTCTGGAATGCAGGATGATTTATACTGAGATTACTGTGCCATACAGAGATTTCAATACCACAGTCATTACTACAGTACACAAACTTCAGTCTGCAGTGCATTAAGCAACATATTCCAATATCTCTGTATGAGCTTCATCAGTGATGGAGAGCTGGAGTGCCTTGTTCATAGCCTGCTGGTTAGGTGAAATTTGTGACAGCAATTCAGTTACTGATGTATGTCCTTCTCATTCCTCGCTCTTTTAAATAAGGATCAAAACATGGACAGGTTGTCCTGGCAACTGCTCAAAGGATCAAACAATTCCTTTCCCAGGTACAAGCATATGAGGTGATAAGAGTTGCTGTGTGGGTCAGACACTAAACATATCTGCTGGTGACCGTACTCTTTACCTCCTTTTGCCCTCGGCATCTGTAGTTTCTTCAGACAATTTATAACACATGTTTTCCATATAGGGCAGGGATATGCAGGAGTTTTTATGAGTGGGATCAGAGTGCAGTGATTAATTATTTTTGTAGTACTATAAACATGCAGAGTTCTCTCTGTTCATCCTAGGATAGGTAACAATGCAATTTAAACACAATGTAGCCCAATGAAAGGGATGAAAGAAACAAAACATGGGGCAGTTGGAAGAGGGCAGAGGTTATAGCATTGTATCTACATGGTTAGCAAAGGCTAGCATGTAAATGTAAATTTCACAAGGTAAATTTATCAGAATAGAAATAAAATAAAATGGGAATAAATGGAATAAAATAAATAAAATAAAATAAATCTGTGTCTTTTATATAATGGAATTTAGTAATAATGATAACAGGTCATGTTATCATTATTAAGAGGTCTCTGTAGTACACCAAATGAGGTTACCCTTGCTGTTAGAATGTCCAATTCAGAAGGAATAAAAGTTAACAACTGATCAAATCAAATTAAAATATAGAATCCCCAGCATACCCTTTCATCATGCTTTAATGGCGTGTAAAAAGCACGTACTTAGATAACCAAGTGAATCTGAGCAAATCTTTATGCACACATGTCATGGACAAGGACTTACCTCAGCTTTTTACAATATTCTTTTGAAGAGTTGCAAACCTAAAACTAAATCCAAATGTATAATTACTTAGGGATTCTATATCCAGAGAGCAGACTTGGATAATTTGTGACAGCAAAACCAGTCCAGCATACAAGAAATCTTTGAACTGTACATCCTATTTAAGGGTACACATAAGCTTGTATATGAAGAACAATATCCAGCTGAACAGTCAAATAAAAAGGGGCAGTAAAGCTAGCCTTTTCTTGAAGCAATGCCCGAGGGAATCTAAGGGAATTGGCTTTGTGGAATTATCTGGAAGGTGGATTCAAAGCATACTGTTATAATTCTAAAATATTCCTCTCCCATGGAATTAAATTTTGTGAATTCATCTTTATTTCTCTGCTAAAAAACAAACTATATATGTTACTCTCCTCTCCCAGCTTCAAAATCCTGGAGGTTGTTTCTGTCCTCATTAGAGTCTCTCTGAGTTTTGCTATTAACCTCTAAAGGAATAAGACTTGATTGCCATACTACTTCAGGGGACTCTGAAAATTCAGTTGCTAATCCACTTTTATATGTAAATTACATTAATCATTGGTTTATATGGAATTGAGAGGAAGGAGATGTTTGTGGTTTTGCTAGGTAGAGAATCAAAGCCTATGTAATTGTCTGTTATAAAAGTTATAACAGAGTTATAAAATTAAAAGAAAAACAAACCCCTTCAGAATGGCAAGAGTAACCAGTTCATCATCATTCTGCAAACTGGTACCTTTTTCTTTTCCATCCCCACTGTTCTTAATAATTCAGTACCTTCTTTCTTTAATCATATTATTAAAGGCAATAGACTGATGATTCATTTTGCTTTCTTTGCTCTCCCAGTGATGTCCATTAATGAAGACTTACTTTCCAGCGCCATTGACTCAGTTATCTAAATTATTTATTTGGTTGAGCAGTTCAGTGTATCAAACTTTTTTCTCACTGTAGCAACTACTTATAGCTCAGATTAGAGTTTCATATTGATTTCCCCTTGGAAAATGTGTATGAAATAGATTGTGCTTTAAAATGCCAGAAGAGGCAAAAGCAGGGCTAAAGTGTAGCTAAAAAGACAACAATAATTCCTCTTGCTATAGCAGTTTACATTTGTTCTTCTTTATATTTTGAATCAGTAAAAGAATTTTGAAAATCTCATTTCCTGCTGGTTAGGGTATTGGCCTAAGGTATCGAAGTCAGAGATGTATTTTCTGCCTTTTGCACTCAGCAGAGTGTATTAGTCCCTGGCCACTCTAAATTGGAAAAAAAATGGATTTTAATGTCTTCCCCACCCAAAGCCTGTACACTAAATCATCATCTCCAGAAGACCTCATGTAAATGTTCAAAGAATCAATGCATATTAATAATATTTACTTCACAGAAAATTTTTGAGATACTTCATTTGTGTCAGTGATTTCCCATTGCCTTGTTTGTCCTGACTCTAAGGAAGCCTAAGTTGCTTGTTGGATATGTTGATACTACTCACCTTCATTTTCTTCCACTCTTTTACTCTCCTATGACCATCAAATTCATAATGCCTCCTTCAACTGCTTTCACAACTGATCCTACTATCCTTTCCTACTCCTATCTCCTAATAAAAATGTTTTTTAAATATTTCATTAGTTTCTGTCTTTCATGTAATCCAGTAAACAAAGTACATTAGTAGAAATTATAAAAGAAAAATGGAACATGAAACTTACAATAAAATGCGACGATCTGTACTGTCTATTTTGTTTGTTATGGAGATGATACAGAAAAAGCTTTGAATGCAAAAGTAATGGAAATTCCTTGACTTGAGACCTGGTACCAGCACCTGTAGCTATGTCTGCAGAATGTGACTTTGGGAGAATTGACAGAAGCTATTGTGTTTTCTCCAGAGAGCAGGAATGTTTGCTCCTAGGCATGATGTGACACCAAGTACAATGGTGTTTCAGCACTGCACAAATAATAACAAATTTTATTTTAAAGCATTTTTTGATCAAGAAAATATTTGATCTCTCCATTTTTGAGAAACAAACTGAAACACAGAGGAAGTCTGAAAGTCATATTTTTCTCTGTAGTAGGCAATGAAACCATTTTTATGTGGGAGATGAATGATATTTCCCACTAGGGAAACCTTGGGGTGACCTCACCCTTGTAAGCAATTACCTATGGGAGCAAGACCATCCTTTAAATGACTAATTTGTAGTGAAAAAGAAATTTTTAGCAAACTGATTGAGAAATGTCACTCAGATCCTTAGCATCTATCTTATTAAAAACTAGATTGGCAATGCTAAGTTTTCAGTGTATCCTATTATTGGTCCTTAATTTCAATAATGTAGAGCAGATTTCCTCCTCATGAATGCTGGATCTTATTGTACAATAGAGGTAATAAATACATTATTTTTCATTTAACAGCACAGAAAATGATGTGCTTATTATCAAACTCAGTCCAGACCATATAACCCCAATGTTCCATATCCTGAAATCTTCAGTACCATTCTCTACTGAAAAAATTTGACATGGAAAGTGTTTTGATAATGTTTGACTCATGAATTTAAGTAACTTTTATTAAATATTTTCTGAACTTTAATTCCTATAGAATACTTGGAAAAGGAGTGTAATTTTTGAAATATAAATTCCATAACTTCTGAATTAGTGAAAGCATCCTAGGTGAAATTCCAGGCACTTCATAGAGTGGATGCATTCCCAGCCACCTCTTCACAGCACAACAAGTTCCTCTCTACAAAAACTTCTACTCAAGATTAAAGACTAGACATGATGCTGCTTATCTGGACTCTTAAATGTTTCAGCAGAAAAAGCAAAGTATATGAAAAAAGGAACAAAATCTGAGGTAGGAAAAAACTTGAAGATTTGCATATAACAGTATTCTGAGTGCAGCCTCACGCCCCTGCTCCAAGGGATTTCTCTGTTCTCAAGGTGCCACAGACACAATGCAGCTGCATAATCATGGTTTAGATTGTTGAGAAAAGAGTTGCATGAGAAAAAACTGTAAGAAGGGGCTGCCTGAATCCTCCTTGCTCAGAAGCTGCTTTCAATTCCCTGTTCTTTCACTTGATCCCTGCCAAGGGTCCTTGGCGATGCCTGGCCATGTACCCCAGTGATCCAGACTTGATCCTGACCCACTGACTTGCTTTCACAGCTTGGACATGCACTTGTCTCACCACCACAGATTTGTCTGGCAACCCCTGGACTGTTGGCTGACCCTCATTGCCATCACCAGATTTGCTGTCCTCTGCTTTGGGTTTTATGGGACTGGACCTTTGTTAGTGCAGCCACAGCCTTGCACCTGCCTTTGGTCACCTTGGCTCCCTTTTCTTTAGAGAGCATCCTGCTCTTGCTGTTCTCAGACAATATCTTCAAATGCCATAAGAAATTATAACCCACACGCTCAAAAAATGAGAGAAAAAAACAGAAGACAAACACAGCAATGGATAAAAAATTCTTTGCAGGTCACCTTAGGCATTACTTTTTTGGCAGAAACCAATTTGAGTATTTATAGCCAAGTTAAAACCCATTGAAAGAGCAGGTCAAAATGGAAACACTGACCCTTGCCTACTGCAGGGCTAGTGATCACCACCCCTGTCTAAGTACTTGTAAGCTGCTTGCAATAAAAAAACCTCTTAGCTTCAGCACTCCAAGTGTCAGCCCTCTGTACTGGTTAATATTATCGAGGGAATCCTTGCCTGACAGAAAGTAATTTAGGATCCATTAAATATGATTACTTGGCCTTGAAAATGATGGATATTGAACAGAATTATAGGATCACTTTACAAAAGAAAGGTCTCTTTTACATCTTTTCTTGTGGGGCATTAAATAAAGTCTGAGAAAACTCCTAAGGGATTTCTGGCATTTATGGGTTACATTTATGAAAAGAAGGATTGATATTCATATTAAAAACTCTAAAAATTTAACAGGGTGATGTGGTAAGCACATGGACAGCTGAGACATGTCTAAAAAGTGAGTGACATGTTCACCAACTGTTTTCGTTGTTTCAGTTATACTAGAGATATGAAAAGTGCCTTTAATTTCAGACTAATCTTTCATGTACTTTATTGGAATATTAACCCCAAGTGGTTTCCTAAGTTCCCCATACTTCTCACTGTATCTCTGTTTTTAACTGAAGTATTTATGCCAGAGGCTTTCAAAATTCTTAGGTCACTGTTTTCATCAATGTCCTTTCCTAGCCATATGTTGAAAGGGAACTGTATAGAGTTGTATAGAGACTTGATATATTTGTCCTGCTTTAACCTAACTGAAATCTATTCCTAAGAACATATTTTAGGTACATGGCAAGTTTAACCTCTTCATTACTAAGTCATCTGCCTAAAGTTCAAAAATACAATGAAAATAGACAGTTTGTTCTTCCTCATAACTAAAATTTTAAACTTTCAAAATATTTTTTTTTCATTTTTATTTTTATTTTTCCATGAGAAGGTGGACTGGCTGACTTATCCTACTGAGAAAGTAGGAAATATGGCTCCCAAAAATAGAAAAAAAATGGTTTTGGATAGCTCCCCCTGAAAATAAATACTTCTCAAGAATCGAGGGGGCAAGGGAAAAAAGGTAAAGATAAGATAATAAGGAATAATTAGGTCTTCTGCTGTGATCTTCCTCATCTAATTGTTTCCCCATAAGAAGCTGCCCTAGAAACCACAGCATCCTGAAATCCTGATCTGCACTCTGATGATTCTCTACAGATAAGGGTTCAACTTACAAACAGAAATTCCAGACACTTTGCGCCTGAATCTTCATCATTAACCATAAGGCAGCAAATTCATCATGAAGACAAAAAGCACATTCATCATCTACTTCATAGCCATAAACACAACCACAGTTTGGGCACAGCACAAGGCATGGCCCACTGACAAATCTTGGCTTGTGCACTTTCTGTTTTGAGATAAGGAGGAGGTTTAATATATCTTTGAGTTTCAAGCCAGAATTGTCAGGGAATTCCCTGCCAAACTGATTTTTAATTGCAGTGTGTATGTTGAATATATATTCAGACATTGCAAGACTGTGGACGTGTACTTTGAACCATTTGCATACACTGGCATTTAAATGTTAGGGTTTTTTAAAAATATTAATATATCCAGTCAATGACATTAAATCACCCCTCTGGTTTCTAGATCCGACTGTATGCAGTGCACAATGGAAGCAAGTCCAACCCCTTCCAGAGGCAGCCTTTCTACCACTTCATGTAACGTGGAATCACTTGTACCTTTGTAAACATGGAACAATATTTTATGGGACTACATATAGTGCTTTAATTTACACTGGCAACAGCTGCTACATGCACAGAGCTGGGCAGATCTCAGGATATCTCAGCTTCAACAGCAAAGTAGGTTAACTCTGAGCTGTTTTCTTTTAACTATCAAAACAGCAACAATCAGCAGCTTCATGCCTCAGGCACATATCACATACAGACACATGGGTTTAAATTCCAGTTTTGCCAGTTGCAGAGCACAGCAGTGAAGTGGGATTTTCCACATCCTCTATGAATATCTTAGCTATTTGTTTGTTCAGGAAGCGGGGCAGTCTCACTTTCCAGTTTCAGTCAGGAAAAACACACGCTTGACATGAGATAACTTCACCAGAAAAGGTTGTGTTAAAACTGATATATGGGTCAAAAAGAAATAGTTTTAGTGAATTAGTATTTTCTAATAAAAAGTGGGTTTCTTCAGGTAGTTATTGACCAGTTCCACTAAGTAATTCCACTAATTTGCACAAATTTTGGTGACTTTATAATACATTAAAAAATTAATTAAATTTATACAAAAATATTTCCTGGTGGTATCACTATAATTTCATAATCCTCAGCATGAAAACTAATGCAGCACTTAACCTCTCCCTTTTTGAAAGGAATTTATGGTTACATATCTGGGAATATTTAGAAACATACGAATTTTCTTTTTGTTTATTTTTTCTTTCTAGTATGTAGCTGGAATCCTCTTGGAGATAATGATATCTGAAAAGTTCTATCAGCTAAGCATAGAAGGAGATGCAGAGGAAAAAAAAAGATATGTAGTTGTAAAGAAAGGAGCACCAGTCAGCCTTTGATCATGATACTAAAAATCTTTATTAACTATGTTCCAATGTATGGAAGTGCGCATAAAAATATATTTTTAATTATGTGTAATCTAATTATTCCTCAGACAGCAATCTTAGGTAGCCAGACTAAGACTAAGTCAGAAAACACATTTTTACGGTGGCAACATAAACCCTGCCAAAACAGGAGCTCATAATGGAAGTGCTAACACAACCTTCACACTTCAAGTGCAAAGACTATAATCAAATTTAAAAACTATTTTATCTCATCCATTAAGTGTATTGTCACAAGCTGGTTGTTCAACCAGAAAATAGATGATGACAGCATGCAAGCAGAATAAATCAAGATCAATTTATGCTGTTTGTTGTATGCATTTTGTAAGTTTTAAGAATAAAATACATTACACATATTTCAGTCTTGTATTTTTTTTAATAAATACTGCTCACTGATGCTGAAGCAATCCAGCAAGCTGTGTTGCAGTATAGATTTTCTTATACATCTTTGCCCTCTCAGTACTAGAAGTGAATTTAATGGGAAGTTACAATACCCAGGCTGGAGAGAACATTTCATTCTGTGAGAAAATTTAGAAATGTGTACTATACTTTACTTGAGTGCATCAAAACAGTATCCTAAGTTTTTTAGTTTCATGCTCTTCCAGGGTTACATATACCTTTAAAGTTTGCCAGGTTTTTTCTGAGGGTTAAATGATTTGTAACACCAGGTCTCATCATGCTGTAGATGTGTGGACATATGTACCTAAACATCTTTCCTTTGCATTTCTGTGATTACCCTGCACTGCAGTGTTTTAAAAACAATGCTGAAAGCCATGGTCATACATCACAATGTTCTGCTGTTACTGCTTGCATTGCTGGATTAATGATGTCATGCACTGCTGGACCCCTATCAGAAAAATTATATCATTTCAGACCAGGAAACTAAATAGTTTCTATAACTTCTCTTGTTTCATTCTATCATTTTTCTTTTGTTGTTTTTCTTTCTCCTAGGTACTTGCAGGTGGCCTAGAGATCTGTTATTCCTTATGGTGATTAATATAGATAGACTCCTGAACAAATATCTGAAGATATACTGGCACATTAAAACAAAGATGCTGAAGATATGAATGAAGACATGGCTCAGCAAATATTGAGTCGAACTGAGAGAAATCCTATGGTCCTAACATAGGATAAAACATAGACAAAAACTCAGGATGGTGCAAGACTGAGAAGAGCAGTAAAGCCATTATGAATTGGCCAACATTGACTAATGTTGATTAGCAGGTAATTACAGCTTTCTTAGTTAACCAATCATTCATCTTGAAATTAAGATGTTTGTGACTACTGAGTGAGCATCTTTAACTCGTAAACCTTGGTAAAACATAAGAGGTTCTGTGGTCATTGGGTTTCCAAAAAGAGCTAAGGCAAAAAATGGGATACATGGAACCATTTTCCTTTCCCTCCAGTTGTCAGCATTCAGTAACAGAAATGAAACCTTCTCTTTGGACTGGTGCTTTGGTTTCTAATCTCTCTAAATATTGTACTGATCTCTGCCAAGCGAATTTTAGGTGCTGGGATTCTTTACTTTATCTATTCATTGGTGGACTTCCACAGGTTATGAAGTCTCAACTTTTTGAAGTTTTTAAATTGTTACTATACAAAAGATGAGTGGAAAATGTGTAGAAAAAAACATACCATGTAAACTCAGAATTCATTATAGGATGGTAAAATTCATTACAGGATGTGGAATGCTTTTGCTGGATCAAAGAGAGACCCTACATAGTGAAGCACCTTCAGCTTTTGACATAGTGAAACAAGAGTTTTAATGGAAAGCTACCAAACTCAGACCACAGAGCCCAGGAAGTTGTTCATAATATTATTTGCTTTCTGACTTAGGGTTAAAGCAAAAGTTGGAAACCAAAGAATGCATCAGGGTTTTCAGAATAACTGTGCAGTGGTGATCATGCTGCAGGGCAGATGAAGTATCAGAGTGACTTTTGAAGGCAAACGTATAATTTATCCATACTGTTTGACTGTTTAAACCTTTCAGGGTTAGCTGTGGGCAGCACACTCAGTACAATTAGCAAGAAAGTGTCTTCTTCTTCTGGCTAACTCAAGAATGTGCATTAGGTGAAGACATGTCCCGGAAATTCATGCCTAAGCCTGGCAGCCTACTTATGCCATCAGGCTGTGTAGTGATATCAGATGAATGATGTCAAGCAAAAAAATGAGTTTGGAGTTTGTCCTAGAAAAGACCCAACATATCCACTAGGGCAAGGATAGACAGGGATGGTGAACAGATGAAATTCAGTTTGTCATAAATGGAAACGCAACATAACATATGGTAAAAGGTAGATAATCTGTGGAAGTAAGGGATGGGACTCTGAAAAATCAGCATTTCCTCTCTCTCCAATGCAAAGGGGAAATAAACAGATGTAGGCTGTTATAGTTAAAGGTGTTACACTCTCATGACAGTTCTGGAGTAGTCAAGGACACGCAAGTAAATGTGTAGGCTGACATGAGTATCCATAATGCATTTTAATAACTGGAGGGCTTGGCGAGTGTGTACAATTTAGCAATTTTCTATTTACTTCTTTTTGTTACTCATCTTAAGGTACTTCAAAGCTGAAGTCAGAAGGGTAAAGCACTGTGAGATAGAAAATATCTTTTACCTTAATATCCTTCAGATCTTATGCAAGTAAACATCTAGCCTTAGAAGCCAAAAGTATATTTTTCTCCAAGCTAATTGTATCCTCCCTGCAATATGACTTTAGTTGACATTAAGCATATCTATTAAATTTCAACATGTTTATTGAGTTATCAAATAATTTGATGATTTGACAATTTGATTTGTCAAGATTCTCTGCAGTGTAGATAAAACTAATTGTATTGACAGACAGAAGTTTTTGAGCAAGTCAATACAGGGGCACTGGAGTTTAAGAATGGATTTCAGTCTGTGCCTCCTCCCCTTGCAGTGGCGACCACTGAGAGGAGTCCAGTTCCAGCTTCTTCCCTCCCTGCCTCCCACTTCAAAATGTATTTAAACACATTGATAAGATCCCTGCTAAGTCTTTCTCTTTCTGAGGCTAAACAGCCACAGCTCTTTGAGCTTCTCCTTACAGAGCAGATGCTACTTAATCATCTTAGTGCCTTTTTGCTGGACTCATTCCAGTATTTCCACCTCTACCTTCTACTGAGAAGGCCAGCAGTGAGAACAGTACTGAGCACATGTTTTGTTTTTTCCATATCTGTTTTTGTTTATGTTAATTTTACTAATTCCATGAAAGGAAAGAATTTCCATTGAATGAAAGGTCATTTTTTGCTCCTGCATGCATACATATATCTTGGAATTATATTGCACAATTTAATGTTTCAGTGATGTAAGGAATACTTTATCACGCAGTGTCCACCTAAGGTAGCAAATGGCACCAGATGTGCAAAGTCAGAAACTCAAAACTCACACCTTAGACACAGCATCTGCAATTTTATATTACATTTTAATTTTTCACTTCTGTATCATCAGAAATTTCTTTTAAATTGAAACAAATGAATCTACAGGAAGGAGGTGAAGAGAAGGGGAACTTTCTATGGAGTATGTCTATCTGTAGATTAATTAATACATTGATTCCATTTGAGAGGCTGAATGTACCTGTCTTCCCACTGAGATACCCACTGTGCAATCAGTGGTAATTTAAAAATCAATTGCTCTTCTGTAGTAATTAGGTTTGTCCATTTAAACAGATAAAATTGATAGAGCCTGCAACTAATTTCAAAGCAGGGATTCTTAAAGGATTGAAGAGATTAAGAGCTGTGAGACAGCAATTTGTGGGTTTTTCACTCAACAAATGATCATCTACATACACTGGTTTGTGTATAAGTTTCAAGTACATTATACCAGATAAGAAAATTATTTTGAAATATGCTGCTAAACAAAACATAGTATATTGCAAGACAAAGCCAAAAAGTTAATGAAAGTGATTCTTAAAGGTACTGAAATGTAATTATTCTTACATCTCATAGAATTGAGTAGAATGTGTTGTCTTTAAAATTTCATCATATTCTTTGGAAATTTCTCTTTCTTTTCCCTATGTTTTTGTAAGTCTGGCTGAATAACTTTTACTCTTCTGAAAAATTTCATTACAAGTTGTTTTCTGTTTTGAGCATACAGAGAGAATTTATGGAGCTCTTGACACACAGTGCTTAATCAAATGCAATATGATACTTGCATGTGTAGAATACATATTTCTGAGATTCATTAAACAACTATCTTCCCTCAAGGCAATTCATTGTTATGCACCAGAGGGCTTTAAGATGGACTATTTAGGGAAAAAAAAAGGCAGAAAATAGGGCAAGAGGAAAAGAAAGAAACCTAAGACTAACATTAAATGCATATTCACAGTTTTAAAAGCCTCTGCAATTTACTGCAGCCCTGAGGTGGCATTAATTGACACATTAGCAAGTTATATACTGTGTTATGTGTCTATTTAGCCTATAACACAATAAAAATAACACCAGGGGAATCGCTGTAACACATTGCATATACAGCTTGTGTTTAAAGTAGGGAACACCTTACAAAAGCAGACAAGAGCAGATTAATGATAATGTGTTGCAGTTAACTCACAGACTGTCCCTGCAACTCATGTAATTAAATTGCCAACTGTCAGCTTGCAGAGGCATCTTCACAATATTTTAAGGCAAAATCTTATGCTTCCTAAAAATTAATGGGAACAGAAATTTATTTGAATGAGATCTGGCTTTCCATATCAATAGACTAGAGCATATACCCAAAAAAAGACTAATCACTCATTTTCTGTTAAAATTGAGACTGAGATGTTAATATCTACTCTAGATAGTGTGCCTTCTACAAGAAGTGGAGCAATACGCATTTAGAATAATAATGTAAAAGGATTACATAACTGATGTTCTTGTGTAAAATTTTCTTTCACAAATGAAGGAACACTTAGCATTTCAGGATCTTGAAATTCAGCACCAGCCAGTGAAACTATTCTATTGCAATTTTTATTTAAGGAAAGTTTAGGAATTATTTTTTTGTTTATTTTTCACATTTTCTTTTCTTTGAGAAAAAAACTTAAAAAGGATCTTGCACATAACACTATAGCTATCACCAGAGCTAATTCTGTAATTCTCTCAAGTGCCAAGTTAGATAACAATCATGCAGATTGTTTCAATATGCTCCTGGTTTATTATCTGTTAAATGTAACCTTATCTAGATAAGTAAAACAAGGATAATATGTATACCAAAGCATGCATACCCTGAATATTCTGCCTATTCTTAACATGTAGAAAACTGCTACAAATGTTAATATTAGTGTGCAGGCAGAATGAATAACATCTGGGTGTGGAAGCACCAGAAAGAAAAACCAGCTGGAGAATAGTCACAAGAATGGTGTGTATCACAGCACCTCGATTAACAGGTCATCAAGATCCCAGCACATATCTACCTACAGCTTGGAAGCACACAAGATGAGGCAAAGGGCAGTGAGTAAACCCCAATGACTTGCTGAAGTGGGACAGGATTGTGAAGTCAGGTTACAAAAAGACATTTACAACCGAGATGTGGGAAGAAGGCATAAGTGAATAGCTGAAATCAGTTCAGATTTAAAATAAATCCACTTTCCACTCCTAGGAGGTCTTGCATTGTTGCTTCAATGTTGCAACATGATTTCCTACAAACCCTCCCTATTTTTTCTTTGGCATCATAAAACCATATAATTGACTCCGTGTGTTTGCAGTGTTTTCTACAAAACCATATTGAATTAATTCACCTGTTTTGTTATAACTGGGCTAGGACTGAATTTATTATTTTTGGATTATACTTTCTGGTAACTTCTAGAACTACACAAGAAGATTCTCAGCTGGTATTCATTGCAACAGCTTCGTTAAAATCAAGAGCTACAACAATCTACACCAGCTGTGGGTCTGCTACACTAGCATGTTACCAGGCACATGCAGAACTCAGCTGCTTGTGTACTTGCTTCAGACCAGACCAGAGGTTTCATGAGATGGCTCCTAAGGCTGGATACGTTTTAACATGAAATAGGTGCTTTAAAAAGAAATATATATATATATATATATTCAGGTGATCTGCAGTTATTAAATGATGACTAATATTTCTGAATAACTTTATGAGATGCACATGACAATTATTATGCACTTTTTATAGCAGGGGATGGACACCTAGAAGCCTAAGTGACTTCCCTGTGGTCATATAGTGTTTCCAAGCCTTCAGCTCTAGGCTGTTCCAGTTCCTGTTTTAACCACAAGACTTGGCTCCCTTTCAGGGAGTAACTGGCTAATATGTGACTGTATGCAACTAAAGCAACAAGCAACACTAACTAAGCTGTTTGCTTGAGCATTTCAGCTTAAATGGAAATAAATTTTGTTCTGTAGTGTTACAATTTGGCTCGTGTGTTGTAAATTAGGTCAGATGTTATTTATACCACTGGCGATGAGAATAATTTGATTTCTAACGTTGCTAAGCTAAGAAGTAGTGATTGTTCTACAGACATTTGTCCCTAGGTATCACAAAAGGACATTTCTAGGTATCTCAAGAACAGTTCTTCACAGACACCAAGGCCTGCAAAAATTATCCTTAGGCTAGTAAATGCTGCCAACTTCTCTTTCAATAATGTATACAACATTCATGAGTAAGCAATTACTTTTTTATATATACAGCAGTTGTTTGGAGTTTCCTCAGCACAGATGATTTCCACTTGAATTCCCAGTAGGACTGGGAGAGAGGGCTTAACACTCAGAGCAGAAAGACAATTTAAGTTACCATAGCCTTTTTAAAACTTTACTAATTTACATCTTTGATATTTTGTTTATTCTGCCCTCTTCTGTTCCTCCTGCTAAGAGTCAGATCCATTGTACCGAGATGGAGTCTCAGTAAAAGGACAGCTGAAAAAAGATGAGTGAGCTGGCAGTCGTTTTTCTAAGAAATTAATGCTGCACGTGCAAATAATTATTTAATTTCAGTCTGCATGAACAAAAGAAAATAAGCAAAGCTCTTAGAAAAATGCATCTGTATGAAAAAATTAAACCTCTTATAAGCTTTATCACAGGGAATGACTTATTTTGTCTTCAGTATTGCAATTTCACTCACAAAGATAGTCAAATCAATTACTAGTGTTTAAAAAGGTGGGGGTTGGTGAGCTGTCCCTTTTTTAAAGGAAAAAGGAAAGCATAGAAGACATCTGCTGGTCCTCTAATTCCTGGGATATGGCAGATACCTTAAAAATAACAAATTACAAAAAATAGAAAAAATCTGCAATCTGTCTTTATGTGCTTTTGATAAAGAGTTTGGGATTTAACTAATAGAGTTCATACTGAGCTGTAAATGCACGTGGCTAAGGCAAAAGTCTCGTGACTAGAAATTCTCTGTCCCAATGGGGACAACATAAACAGCCTCATCCATGTCCTTGTGTTTTATTTACAGACATTTATGATGAATCTCTTACACTTTGCTGTGTAATTTGCATGCTCTTTTATGAGGCAGAATCACAGAATAGAGTGATTTGATTTGGCAGGGACCAAATCCAGATTATCTAGTCTAACCCCTTGCTGTAGATAGGGACATCTTTCACTAGACCAAGCTGCTTAAAGCCCATTCAGCCTGGCCTTGAGCACTTCAGGGATGGGGCATCCACAGCTTCTGGGCAACCTGTTCCAGTGCCTCACCACTCTTATTTGTGAAATATTTATTCTTTGTGTCCAATCTAAATCTCTTCTCTTTCAGTTTAAAATTTTTGCTCCTTGTCCTGTCACTCTACGCTTTGGAAAGTCTTATAAGCCTCCTTTAAGCACAGGAGGGCAGCAGTAGGGTCTCCCCAGAGCCTTCTCTCTTCCTGAACAACCCAAACTCTCTCAGTGAGGAGAGGTGCTCCAGCCCCTTCTCGTGCCCTCTTCTGGACTTGCTCCAGCAGATCCTGCGCTGGGGAGCCCTTAACTGAATGCAGGCCCCACCTGTAAATGGTTTCTGCCCCTTTCTGTATGCCTTCAGCCCTTTGCTGGCCATTCCTCTGAGGTAACCTCAGCCAGGCTGTGGCCACCGAGGGAGATCTGACTACTGCTGGGCAGGCATCCATCCCTCAGCCCCCAGCTCCAGCCCTTCATTGCTCCCGTTCTCCTGCAGAGGAGGCAAACCCATCACCTTTGTGTACACAAATAATTGGAGGTGTTTTTAGAATTCCCGGGCAAGCGTCTCTCCTCCTCTTCCCTTCCAGGTACCATTTCCCGGCCTTTTAGGCCAGTAGGTTTGGCTTTGCGGTGCGTTTGATACATAACAAGAGTATAACTCTGCCACTGTGCTTGGCTTGCAACCCTGCAACCACCAGGTATCGGTTAAGTGCTTTTGGGTGGTTGCAGTAGAAAACGTGTCTTGTTCGTACGGAACAACGTGCCACACCAATTAAAAATTCATCAGCAGGGCCGGGGGCATGTTCTGCCTGGGCATAAATGACATCAATGAAGCCTCCCCCGCCCCTGGTCCCGGCCGCGGCCCAGCGGCGGCGGGCGGGGCCGGATTGCCGGGGGAACGGAAAGCACCGGCCCGGGTTTCCCGCTGTCCCGGTGCCATCCGGGGGGAAGAGTTTAGGCGGCAGCAATCCCGGGAGAGATGAGGAAGGTGGAGGTGCGGTAGCTGCTTCTCCAGGTCGCTCCCTTCTTCGCCCCCGGTCGCTGCTCTTTCCCTGGGCCGAGCGCGATCCCGGTGCGGCGCTGCCGAGCCCCGGGGCACCGTGGGGCCGGGCCGGGCTGGGCTGGGCCGGGGGGGTCTCCTTGCGCGGGGGGAAGCGCGGCGGGGCCGGGCGGCCGCGGGCCCAGCCGGGACCCGCTGTGCGCCGAGGGAGAGCCAGCCCGGGGCGAGGGTGTTGCGGATGTGTGTGGGTGTGGGGGTGTGTGTGTGTGTGTCCGTAAGGGCCGCCTCGACACCTGCTCTTAGGTTTCTGACTGCATTTACGTGAGTCCTGTTGGGGGAGTGTTGGTGTCAGACGCAGGGGTCTCAGGCCCCTGAAGCAGAACGTACGTTTGTTCTTAAACCAGCCCTGCTTCACCATCATACATCTTTTACTTCGGTTGGCTTCAGGAAGTGTAGCGGACAGTTACAGGGAAAAGAGAAGAGAATAAATGGTGTTAACTTTGAGGAGCCATAATGCCTGTTGTTGATTTCTGTGTAAGTGGCGAGTTAAGGTTCTATTTCTGATGTGATTTGTTCTCCCATTGTAGCAATCTAAACTTTTCTTTCAGGACAGCTGGTGAGGAAATCCAGCGGGCAACATGTTTGTCTTGGTGCTCAGGTTCCTTTCTCTGGCATGCTGTTTCATAAATCAGCAGCTACATTTTCACTTTCTTTTTGAGTCATTAGCGTTATCTGAGGCACCTTATGTTTCTTCACACATCTATTATTATAATTTGTTTCCTTATATAATTGTTTCTGGGAGATTATAAGTATTAGTGTGCCTCAAGGATTTGAAGATATACTAAGAATAATGCAGAAGAATCTTGCCTGGAAAATTTTGAAATATATTGAATTTTCAATTCCTAAATGTCTTGTTTTGAATTACAATAAGGAGTCACCAAAAAACAATACAAGAATATATTCTCTTATGTAGGGTCAGCTGTATGGGTGTGTGAATTTGAGAAGCGTTTGTACAACCTGCTTTGGAGACCTCCAATGCAGGCAGAGGAATTTCTCCATATAACTTATTTGTATGCTCATTAAGAAACACTTTGCAGCTGTAAGGACAATAATATACTTGAATTTTTTCTACAGTAATTTGAAGCCATTTTCATTCACAACAATAAATGGTTTGGGGAACAGCTTATTTCTGTTTCCCTTAAAAGTGATTTTTCTGCTTTGTCTTGCAAGGTGTGTGTGTGTGTGTTATTTTTCTTAATTGTGTCTCCTCTTTTTTAGCTTGTATGTTCCCAGTTAGTTTAATCTTTTCTTGTACATTTTGCATTTAAGCTCAGATCATTCTTGATCCTCTTCTCTGAATTCATTCATTCTGATCAATTCATATGTTTGACTCAATTCAGAGGGCAGTATTCAAAACTGGATAGACTACTCTAGCTGAATTCTAAACAGTAGTAAGTAAGTAGGAAGGAAGATTTATGTCTTCTCAAAGCTTTACATCTGTTCACTCATCCTGGTATGGATGGTAGCCTTTGGCATATTCACCTTCTGTTCCAACTTAGACTCTAGGTCTTTTCTGCACCAGGGGATTATTCTGTCCTAAATTGTAGATCTTGCTTTTCTTCTTATTTAAGTACCCTCTTCCTGATTGGTTGGTTGTTTACTTTTTTTATTGGAGCTTTTTAAAACAAACAACAAAAAAACCACCCTACAATGCAAACTTTTCTGATTAGCAAAGACTGGATTTGGATTCAGAATTTTCTTCCATCATCGTTTTGTTTTCTTGTAGCTTGCTGCCATCTGTAATATTAAGGAAACAGTTAATTATTAAACAGTACTACTTAGGAGGGTCCTCTCTGAACTTTCAGTGGCCTGTGTAGCTCCTTGGTTCTATTTTTCTGCATGACCTTGCAGGCGAGATGAAAAGTAGAGACAGCATAATATTAAATTGGAGCTTTGCCAGAAACTAAATCCTTATCACATAGTGAGGTACATTTTCTAACTCTAATTAGGACAAGCCTGTGTACTTTCAAGGCTAGCAGGAAGCAATATTGCGAGCTTGTCTTTTGCTCTTTGATCTTCAGCAGCAGCATGTTTATTCCTTAGATGTCCAAGGCACAGAGCACCTTGAAATAGCTCTGGAGATGCCTGTCCTTAGTAAATAGGATTTGAAAATATATTTGGGCCACACAGTAATGCTCTGTCTTGGCTCTTTCTCCCTCCCTTGCATCCCCTTGGTTTAGCTTATCTGAGCCTTCAGTCTTTCACAGGGCAAGAAGATCACAGCAAGAAGCTCTACTCTGCTTTTGACACCTTGTACTACAGAGCATTTTCCTCATTCACCAGATAGAATCTTAAAAAATTTATAAGCTAAATACAAAATCCCTTGTGTAATATGCCACAGCTGTCTCTTACTTCGGACTTCTTTTCTTTGCATGTCACTGTAGTGTTTGAGCATTTTCCTGATGTGTAAATTAGATCTGCATGACAGTACGTTAACTGAAATTCATCACTCTTTACAGTTCTTCCTCGGGAGGTTTTCTTTCCCTGCTAATGGAGGCTGCCTTGAGCTGCACAGAAACTCAGCATAGCAGAGGATCTTTTCTCCTCTTCTCAGCCTGCCTGTCTTTAGGTTCATGGTAGCACCAACTAGAAAGCATTTGGTGTCACACACTTACTCTCTCTAAACTCCCAGCATCCACATGGTGTGACAACTGGGAGGAAAAGGGGGTCTCCTAAAAGTGTTGTGTTTTCTTTCATCTTCAAAATGAGACTGAAACTGAGTGGCTGTTAAAATTGTACAGGAAAAGAGTATTGGAAAGGAAGAGTTGACTTTCTCAACTGTTTTATCTATCCTGAACTGTTTCAGTGAGATTAAGAAACTCCTCAGTGTAGTGACAGTCACATCTTAATAAGGAGCATTTGGATGTTTGCTTAAGGCCTACAGTTACATAGGAACATATCTGTTAGGGATGGAACAATTCTACCTCATTACCAGGTTTTCTTTCCATTAAGCTTAAGAAAAATCTTGATTCACCAGATAATTTCAGTCTTAGTGCATGTTTCTTGAATCAAGTTGTAACTTGCTTAAAATGCAGTAGGCTTTTATTCTTTGCAATTACTTTGAATAGAGATTTTGGATACTTACGAATTTTTTTAAAAATAAGGACATTATCTCTTTGTGAAGTGACAGGGGCTTTGGAGACACTGAAGAAATTAATTTTTTATTCTGCTGGTATGTTGAATAAATATTCATCTTGTAATAACTGTGAGATACACAAGGTATTTCTACTAACTATAATTTGTGGTAGTTTGATATTACAACTCAAGTGCTAACTGTTATGCTCTTGCTTTTAAGTTTGCTCCCTTCATCCCTCTTCTTTTATATTGGTAATATCATAGAGGGTTTTATATTCTCTTGTTTGTACTATGTATGCTTGTGGACTGGAATACTTAATCTTTCTTAAATGCTGCAATTTAGGAACAAAGTGATTAACTGAAATTGGTCCAGAGATGATTAAAATCACTTTTTTTTTTGTGAATCTAAAAGCAATACTTAGAAAACCCCAGAATTTTCCTAGTTTTAAAAGGGGAGAAAGCAGACTTTGAATACATAAAGTAGTGGCAGAGAACCCTGACAATAACTTTGTAGTAAAGAAAGGCTCAGCTGGGTGCAAGGGAAAGCTTCATGAGGAGGTGAAACTTTGAAGCAGGAGCCCTGCTGAGGTTAAGGAACCTCTCTCAGTGGAAGTTTTTAAGACCACTTTGGAGGCTGTCAAGACATGGGTTGGCCTCACAGTGGAAGGCTTGGGCTAAATGTTTGGTTGAGGTACTTTCTAGCTGTTCCTATGAATATTTTAATAACTTTTCATGCATTCAGAAACCTGCAAATTATTTTTTCTTTTTTGTAAGTCATTGAGCTGAGGCACAGTAGCTTGCCCAACTGTGTTCTGTGTTGAAAATTCAAAGACAATTAGAACTATTTCACTATTTTGGTTTAGACTAAAACAAAAATTATGATAAATTATGCTAACTACCTTGGTATTTGTGATGACTTCACAGTATATGTATGGCTAGGCATCGCAACCCTGATATTGTAGCTTTATGGTGAGACAGGAGACGTACCCTGTGTTTTTTCCATGTTCTGGAAGTTGTCTTTGTTATGGTTATAGTTTGTGGCTAGTGTGTTGCTCTTGCTGACTGGCTCCAGCATTTGCTATTGTGAGAGAAATCAAAATTGATTATACTGCTGGATACGTTGATAAGATGCAGAAACATGAATAGTAAATTTAACAATATATTGAAGCTAAATGTTTTTCTTTTCACTAACACTGCATTCATTTAATGTATTTCTGAAGTGCAAGAAATCTTAGTTCTCTTTTTCTCTCATCTTCATAAATATTATACTTAGGAGTTAGAATTACTGCTATAGAGAAGACATTCATTACAATAAGTTCTTGAATTTTTTAAAATTAATTTAACGTAGTTGAACTGTGTATTATTTGGAAGAACAGATGCATTTAGAGCACAGATGACTTAAATTTGTTTCTCTTCTGGAAAGTAATCTAGGTTTTCTGTATTGCATAGCAACTAGTGATTACTTTGTTACAAGGAAAGTATTTAAAGTTAAATGAAATCAAGAGTGTGCTAATCTAGATACTCTTGGTATCTTATGTAGAAAACAAGAGACAAACCTTGGTAATATGCATTAATATAGGCTAAATAATACTCTCTTTCTTATTTTAGGAACCAGTGGGATTTAAGAATCTCTCTTCTAAGAAAATTTGCTGCTTCTACAGCTTTCCATCTTAGTATGCACTTGATTTCACTTGAAATACCTATCTGAAGAAATTAGTAGGCGAGGTGTAATTACCTTTTAAAAATGTTAAAAACTCAGCATTGTGTAGCAGCTGTTAAGATACCCAAGAAAAAGCCATATATTTGTGACATGTGCTATAAACAGTTTGAAACTCCATCAAAATTAGCTAGGCATTACCTCATACATACTGGTCAAAAGCCATTTGAATGTCATGTATGCAATAAAACATTCAGGCAGTTAGTCCACCTGGAGAGGCATCAGTTAACCCATAATCTGCCTTTTAAGTGTATTGTTTGTTATAGAAACTTCAAAAATGTAATCACTTTCTTAAAGCATCAGCAGCTTCATAATGAAAATTATGAGAATAATACAAAGCAAACAGAAAACTATGTGAATTCTGAACAAGAAAGGGTCACTTGTGGCATATTTCATTGTTCTGTGTGCTGGAAACCCTTTGCAACTGAAGAGAGGTGGATGCTGCATCAGTGTCTCAAGTCAGATCATCTATGTGGTGCCAGAAGGAGAAAGAAGAAAACTCACACTTGTGAATCATGTAACAAGACGTTTCCATCCAGATCCAAGCTAGAAAGGCACTTCCTTATTCACACTGGCCAGAAACCTTTTAAGTGTTCTTCATGTGGCAAATCTTTCAGACAGTCAACACACTTGAAAATTCATCAACTCACACACACAGAAGAAAGGCCTTTTCAGTGCTGTTTTTGTCAGAAGGGATTTAAAATACAGAGCAAACTCATGAAGCATAAACAGCTCCATGCCAGAAATAAGACTTTCCCCAATATTGTATGCAAAGCAAAGACTCTTAAATATCCCAGACCACACAACATATTGGAAGGAAAATGGGATAGTTTTGAGAATGCTGATACACACAAGTCACAGGAGAATGACCTACATGATGTGCACTCAATTTATATTGTACCCTTTCAGTGCCCAGCATGTGACCAGTGTTTTGAAACAGAGCATTTTCTGAAGTTACACAAATGTTGTTATCCAAAAGACAGCAGAAGTTCAAACAATGGTACAACAGCACACAGACATGCAGTCAACAGGAAGAATAAGAGCCTGATGAAACTGAAGCATACTGGAGGAAAGGCAACAGATTTTTCTCTGACTGACAGAAAAAAAATTAAATCAGGTCACGTTGGAAGTCCTGACCTAGTCACAGCCGGGGATCAGTGTTGTGATCAGCCTGTGCCTACTAAACCTTCCAAGGAGCGCCGGAGCCAGCGTGACATGCACAAGTCAGTTTGTAGTCGGATGAAAAGAACATTTGCTGTGCCATTACCTTGGCAAGAGTACCCACAACCTCCTGACGCGGGCAGTAATTTAAAAGATGTGCTTTCTGGTGAAAGCATGTTAAATGTTGGTGATTCACTGGATAATAAAGATGATGCTTTTTGTGGTTCATCAAATGATAGTTTTTTTGATAATCCAGAAGTACTTCACTCTGCTTTTTCATCTTCTGCAAAAAATACACATAACAGACACAAAGTGTGTAAATGTGACAGATGTGAAAAAATTTTTCCATCTTCATCCAAACTTCAAAGACATTATCTTATACACACGGGACAAAAGCCCTTTGGCTGTAATGTTTGTGGGAAGGCATTTAGACAGTCAGCTCACTTAAAAAGGCATCAGCTCACCCATACTGAAAAGAGAGCCTGTAAAAGCCCCGTTTGCCAGGCAGAATTTGTAAACCTGAACAAACTTTTCAATCACCAGGGAGATCACACTGAATTTATGTCTTCTCAGCCTGTGGGTTATTCAGGTTACTCTCAAGCACCTTCACAGCCATCTGGCTTTCAAGAATTTGAGCTGATTCAGTCAAACCAAGCAGCTGAAATCAAAGTTGAAATTGAGTCGGGGGATTTTGTTCTTGACACCAGCAGTAGAAACCCACAGCCGTATTTGTGCAGTAAATTTTTGGAAACAGAGCAAAGCTGTTACAGCTATTGGCATGATTTTTCTGAAAGTAGTGAAAAAAGTGAAGCTGTTAACAAATTATATCAATGCAGTATCTGCTTTAAAACTTTTAAATCTCCTTCTAAGCTTGAAAGACATCACCTAATGCATGCTGGACAGAAGCCATTTGAATGTTTAGTTTGTGGAAAAAAATTCAGACAGGCCCCACATTTGAAAAGACACCACCTTATTCACTTTAAAGAGAGCTTAAAGCTTAGTTCCACTGAGGAACAAGCAGAGAATGTATTAGTTTTATCAAAACAGGATAATGTCCTATGAAATAATTTTTAAATTTTTTGATTGCATAATTATAGAAGATTTATATTAAGCCAAACAATTAACTGAAGAGGATTATATTTTCTATTACAGAGATGACCTGGTGAAGTTAATTTACTGTCTAAAGAACTCTCTACTTAATATAATTTGTGTGATATTCATGTTGAGATGTTTTTTTAAAATGCAACAAACCCACATGCTCTTTGCATTCCCCTTGGCTAGATTAAATTTATAAATTCACATTCATGTTGTATCACTAGTGTTGCAGTAATCTACAATGTTCCATGAATAAGATAATTATCACTAAACAGAAAATACTATATGGGAAAATGTAACACTTTTAAACTCAGTAAAGACAAAAAGGCAATTTTGAGAATATGAAAAAAAGCTCGTTTTACTTTCTTCTGGCTCCTCATATGTTCCAAGCAAAGGATTATTGCTGTATTTATCCCATACTTTAAAAAAAGTTATTTTTAGATAAAAGAGAAGAGAGTAGAAAAAGTAGAAAAAGGGGAGAAAATTCAATGAGAAGAATGTTGATGTGGTGTTATAGAATATTCTATTTCCTATAGGATAGAAATAAAAGAACTGCTTTGTTATTTACACTTAACGTGCTTGGAGAGCTATACATGAGGAATTGGATAATTTCCCTTTTTATATAAAATACAAGGAGATAATGCTATAATATGGGGATTTATACTCAATTTATTCATTTCAACACTTCATTAACTTTACTTCCTTGTAAATCCCTTGCCTTCTCTAGCATTTTTGGCCAATTTATACTTTACTTAGCTATTTTTCTGTGAGAAAAGAAGACAAGAAATTATCATTAAGGTTAAAAATGGGCTTACTCTCTGTTCAGTCTCCTTCTGGCATACAAAGTGAACCAGTAAAAGAAATGTTCTCTAAGATGTGATAATAACTCAGTTGAGCAGTTTTGTCAGGAAGTCATGTTCTCATTACATTAAATATAAGAGACTGAAAATTACTTTTAGCTGAAATTAAGTAATTCTGATTTTGTATTAATAGAATCTGTAGTTTTACTTTCCACTAAGTAGATGGTTTTGTCCATTGTGCCAATGGGGCTGGCAAGAAGTGCAAGTGCAGTGGAGCTTCATACATAACGAACAAGAATGAAGTTTGTTTCTTCTTTTTTGTCCTCTGAAAAACTACCTTTTAGGATACATCCTTTGTTATGCAACTTTGAATAGCTGAATCCTGACGTTCTTATTCCTGTTTCTAAATTAACATACCTGTAAGATACATGACAATTTTTTTAGTATTTAAATAGAACCATATTTATTTAAGTAAAATGGGTTTGATTTGATTTTTTTTTTTTTGAAATGGCATGAATGTTGTGGTACTTGGTGAATATGAAGGGTAAAAGGAGTTTTATTTTCATACATGTTATTCTTTTCCATTTTCAGTGAGAATAAAACTAGGAAAATACTTGGAAACAGTCTGTAGTTACTCTGCCTTTTGTATGACAGACAAATTCAGTATATTAATTATGATTATAGTTATATATTGAGATTTTTTTCTTCTTGTGTGAATTGTTTCATATTGAAAGACAAAATACTGTATAAAATGTTTTGAAAGCATATTGTAGAGCTCTTTTAAAATACTGGTAATAAACTATTTTATTTATATTGTACTTTCAGAGTGTGCTCTATGTGCAAACCAGAGCTTTGAAACTACCTAACATTCATTATGCAGAAAAGACTGCACATCAAAATAACTTTATATGATAGAACAATAGGTGTAATTTCAGATATTTTTTGTTATAAATATGTTTAAAGATAATAACATCTTTCTTGTGGAGTTACAGTCATTTAAAAATGCTATGAGAGTAATGTTTAGAGAACACAAAACTTTGATATTAGTTTTGAAAATACCAATTTAAGTAAAATGAAGGGAAAGTACTAAAAAAATATTTTGAGGGATGAGTAGACATTTGCAGGAAGTGTTACTGTCTGATGAATTTGAAAAGTAATGAAATCTTTGGGCTTGGATTTCAGAGCCACAATGTCTATCTGGCTCTCCATCCCTTCATAAAAAGTTTTGTGTCTGTATAAGTTCATTATTTTTTGGGGATTATTCCATAAACTACCTAGAAAGTGGTTAAATGGTTTCTAAGATTCAGGAAAGAAAAAACCCAAGGTTGGAATCCTGTGTGTTTTGCAGTTAACAGTGAGATTCTTCAAGTATCTTTGAGAATTTGAACTAGAACAGTTCTCTCTTTGTTCACAGTAACACTTCTTGTTGATTGGTATGTCAGTCATTTTCCATAATGCTTCGAGGCAAGTTCAAGCCATCACTCTTTAAACATCTTTGGTGGCAGAAACATTGCCTGTGATTTTGTTAGAATGAACTGATGACTAATACTAATAATCTGATAGTACTGAAGTAGTGGATTTTTTGAGATTTTGCAGAACCAAAGCATACTGTACAGAGGAAAACAGTTGGTCCTTCTGTGTTAACAATGAGCTCCTGCTGAGGAGAACTTCTCCAACAGCATGGGTTTAGCACTGAGGTTGTTCTGTGTGGAATAGAAGAAGGGTCAAATATTTTAAAACAAGCAGAAGAAAAAAAGGTAAAAGGGATTTTTTAAAGACAAATTATTCAGCTGCAGTACTAACTGATCATATCATACATTTGCCATCTAGATGTGGCTATGGATTCCTTTAAAGTGTTCATGCTGCACTGTCATTGCAGTGTGTCACAAATGACTGTTTTAGGTGGCTCAAGGAATCACTGGCAAAGGTATCATCAAAAGCAGTTTAATGTAAAAGTGAAAGCACAACAAAGTTTGTTGGCAATGCTCACTACTAATTGGATGGTTAAAGCACACAGGCAAATGTTGTAGTTGAGATGGAGACAATACAAAGCAGCACACTCCATTTCCAGACGGCTTCAAACCATTTTTATTCTAGCATGCATGCCTTTCATACATTCTTACAAAACTCCTAGGTTTACACTTTACTCATTGGTCATGAGAGACAAAGTGCTTACTGCAATAGGCAGTTGCAGGTTGCTCTTATTTATCCTTTCTTTCTTGGTTTCTATGTCAATGACCTTGGTAGAAAATTCTTTCAGGGGTAAACATGGATCTTATCAAATTTCTCTCTGGCTCACAGAAATTGCTGTAAAACCTCTTCCACAAAAAATCAGCCTAAAATCTAAAATAAATCAATCTATGACTAAAATCAAATTAAAATAATCTGTGTGGATGCTGGCGATGGAAAAAGGCTAAGGATAAAAGAAATAAGGGGGACCCTCCAATTGAGTCACAAGGTTCAGAGGGGAGCCCCTTGCCCTAGACTTAGCCCCAAACTTAGCCCCAGATTTGACCATCAGTTTAAAAGCACTTAATTTAAACCATTTCCCAAAGATTCTGTAGAATTTATATAGCACCACAGTAACTCACAGGCCTAACTCACAAAATTAACATACTTCAGAATCCAAGAGAGAAACATTCATGGTCTGTTTCCTTCAGCAGATTCACACTCACACACGCGGAGAACTAAAGGAGCATGTCCAGGGTATATACCTGTGAAAAACTTCCCTCAAGTTCAGTGAAGTTCTCACAATCAGTTGCCATTGCATCTTCTCAGTGGGCACAGGACTACCTGGGGGGAATCAGCCCAATGGTGTTCAGTGCAGTCCTCAGAGTATAGCAGGCTTGAGAGCTCACCAGCTGAGAGCCATCCCACTCAGAGGGCAAGTGCTGGTTGAAGCCCACTGTGGTTCAGGAGAGCTCCAAGGGTCTCACTTAGAACTGCTGTTTATAAGGTTGCTAGAGAGTTGTCTTTAGTCACAGTAACTTTTCATCCTGGATGAAATTCAGCTCAGTAACTTTATTTGAAAGTTTGGTACAAAAAAATTGTTCTACTTGTGTTGTTATGCAGGCAACAAAAATAAGTTTCCAAGGCTGTTTGTTAAAAACCAGGAGCTTGTTAGATAACAGAAGTTCCCAGGAAGAGACAGTGTTTCTGTTAAACTCAAGAGTAGCTCAGCCCCAGTGCTGTTTGTCAAGGCCAAGGCCCGAGGAGCAGTTCTGAGATCATAGTGTGGCCTGAGGTGTGTGTGTGTGGGTGGCAGCTGTACCCCCACACAAGGTTTGCAGAAAGTCAAAACATACATATGTAAGTATTCCTATATATATCTACAAAAGAGGAAAAAAGCAATAATAAACCACAGAAAAACTGTTTCCTTGCTGAAATTGCTTTTCACTGTGTGCTGGGTTTCTCACTCAGCTGTGGTCTGCTCTCACACACCCAGAGCCAACAAGATAATTAGTGAGGCAAATGAGAGATAAACACAAAATAAACTTAATTGAAGTTACTGACACCTTAGGCTTCAAACCAAGACGCTGGATCTAATGTTAGTTTTCCTGACTGCCTCCCAGTATAAATGTAAAACTCCAAAAGTCATAATCTCTCAATAGTAGCTCATTTGAGTAACACTTACCTAAGTACAGCTGGATGACTCTTAAATCAATAAAGACTATGAATTCAGTCCATCTAATGGCCCCTTGTAATGATGTTGAAAATGCCCAGACCTCCTAAATAACTGAAGTGGTAACGGTTCATATTCCTAGCACAAGGTTTTGTGGATTTTTAAAGTGTAAGTTTTAACTTAATAGCCTGGTTTTATGGTCTGATGGCTGTGGATGAGATGTGTCTGAGAGGCAGTTATCATAAACAAAATTGAAATTACAGAAGTGACTTTTCTATGCTCTCCTATAATGTTCTTTCTCCAGGTTAAGCAAATAAGTTGTATTTCTTCATATAATGACTAGTTCTGTCAAGCAGCTTTTAAACAGTTTTTTAGCATCTGTTAAAAAAGTGAATTTTCAAAGTCCATGCAAGTGAAGGAGAAATCAGTCCTATGACAACAAAATGATTCACAAGAGAACTGGTATCTCCTTGTTAAGAAACTATTGTTCTGACATGAAAGTGTCATAATGCTGAGTTATCATGGGTCTCTGAATGCTGTTCTACTTCTGCTGTCTGCCATTCCAGCTCCTGACTGCTCCCAGGATATCCTTATGTGTGGCTTGACTCTTACACACTTGACATGATTTGGTATGTGGCTGAAATTTTTCCTCTCTGCTGGAATCCTTCCAGTGTCCCTGGTGCCAGTCTGTATGGCTCTGTTAGACCCCATCTGTGAGCTCCAGTCCAAGAGTCACAGAGCTGGCTGGTGCCCATGTGCTGCCATGGTGTGTAAAAGAATGCCTGAGGATGTGAGTGCAGGAAGAGGTGAGAAGCTGACTGGTGATGATGCAGGCTGTGGCCTGTCACTCCACTCAAAGTCACCTGGGTGTGTAGGAGGACATGGATATGGTGACTGTCCAGCTTTGCCTGTGGCACTGAAATGTGCATTGCTGACACGGGGAGGGAGGAGAAACAGAATTCCGTGGCCACTGCTATTTAAAAAAGTAAAAGACTGTTCCTAAACTAAAGAAGCCAGCTATGCATGGTGTCTCCCCTTTGTACTCCTAATGCATTGTACTCAAATCCTATTGACATAAAGGAAAACACTCTCGGGATGCTGTAGCATTATTTCATCTGTGCATTTTTTGGAGTATTAATTTTAATCCCTGGTATGCATTTGCAAAAGCAGCTTGATGACCCACAGAAAATCAGATTATTTTCTCAATTTATAGTTGATTTTGTTTCTAAGATGATTCTGAAAACAAAGCAAATCAGAGGGATTCCTGCTAGTGACAATAGTCCTACTAAATTAAGTAGAAATCTGCTAAGCTATCTAGACACCCCAAGTGTATCAGCCAATTTGAGGATAATAGAATTTTAAGTTCAAAACAGGTTAGGATTTTTTCATTACACTGAGAGCAACCTTGGACCAGTATTTTGCCAACGTTGTTTGCTATAGTGTACTATATCTTGTATTTTTACTCTGGGTCTTAAAAATAGCAGGTACTTGGATAGTGAGAATAGCTCTGGAGGAATCCTCTCAGATGTTGAATAATGTGTCTGAATGCTAATGCAATTAGTGGAGAAAAAATGTCTATTTGCCAATAAGCTAAAATGATTTGTTGGGTAATATTGTAGTTTATATTACAGTAGAAGAGTTTTCACAATAAAAGGAATTATTAAAAGTCAAAACTTTTTTTTATTACACAGGTGTGAATTTGCTGTTTTCCATATGTATTCTGTTTTATTGCCATTTTATACTCCTTTAAAATCCTGAAATGCTAATGGAAATGTCTACCAAAAACCTAGAAAATATAGAGAAAAGCAAGGATGAAAGCTTTAGAAAACTGGAGCTAGCTCTCAGCATCTTAGAATTGCTGTCTTGAGTTTTATGCTGCATATTAGAAATGTTACAGTTTTGTCTGCAATGTGTATTTTCTTCCTTGATTGTGAGAAAAGAGATATGATCAAGAATGTACTTTTGCAATGATGCTGCAAATGGACCCAAATTTCTATGGCACTTCTCATGCCAGCACTAGCAGAAAGGAAATTCTTCACTTTAAAAATCTCATTTTAGTGATGAAATTTCTCCATCAAACAGATTTATTTCACAATAATTTTTTCCACACAGAAACATCACCACATAAAAGCCTCTCACAGGATTTTTATCAATATTGCTAGAGCTTTTCTGACCATTGATCTCAACTTCTAACCACTGTTCTCTCTCAGCTTCTAGCAGGAACCTAGCTAGAAGTCTCTAAAGAGAATTAGAATAGTCCTGAGTCTGCTCTAACTTGAGCTGTTACCCAAATGTGAGCCCAGCAACAGAAAGCTAAGAATGACACAAAGTCTCCTCTTTCACCATCTCCTTCACTAGAGGCACTGCTTGCTATTCTGGGATATAAAAGCAGCTGGGTTGCTGAATTAACCATATTTTCCTCTAGTCATGAGCTGAGAATATCCATTAAAGTTACTGTAAGTTTTGCACAAAAATCAAGGGCAGTACATTGGCCAGAATGTGTGCTAAATAAATATTTATACACAAATCAGAATGCTACTGATGGCTTCTTTACACTTTAAAATTCTAAATATTTTAAGAAGCATCTGTTACTAAACTGAGGCATCATTTTTGAAAGTACCCATATTTACTGAGTGGAAGTACACATATTTAATGAGATGAACACAGTGACAAAAGTCTTGGACTAGAAGAATGCACATAAATAAAATAGTAAAACCAATGTGACATGATTGAATTAAAGCTGTAATGAACAGACTGAACATTTAGTTTATATGAATATTAACTGCTATGAAGGATGAGCTATAACCAAAGCAATAACCCCCTGTCATTATGCCTAAGCTTTCTACATGTTAAAGGATTCCTCTAATCTTTTTTGAGAAGATTTTCCAAATTTAATTTACCTGAAAGCAGGTTTAAATTAATATATTTTTTCTATAATTTCAACCAGTAAGAGACACAGAGATTTCAGATCTTCTTTGCTTAATGTACATATTATTCGATTTATATGCAGTTCATCCCCTCATCACTTTCAAAAACTTATTTCATATAACTTAGCAAGAAATATTTCAAAATATTGCATATTAATAATCACTTTTGTCCTTTGATTAGAAGAAAAGGGGTACTTGCAAGTTAGTATATTTACATGATGCATGATGACACTTGAAATTCTCATATGTCAAGATTTCGGTTTCAGAGCTTTTCAGAGGGATGCCTCTTGAAAACCTCATGTGTATGTGCAAAAGTCAATAAACTAAGATAAAAGCTGATTTTAAAGCGATGTGTTCCCTAAGCTTTACAGACTCACTTCACAGAAAGCCTAGCCAACATATGGCTTAGTGTCACTCAGGCTGAGATTCATCTGCTTTAAATTAAGGTGTGCAGCGTGCAGTTGGGCACCTCCCCAAAGCTAAGTGTACACATGTAGTATGATGCAATGACATTAGGCCAGATAACACATGCCCATACAGCAGTGAAATGCATGCCAGATATTTCGACCCCCATCCTGAGAAGCACAGTTCTATTAAAAACCACCTCAATATTTGTAAGTTGTGCACAGAGAAAGCACAATTCAGCCATCAAGACTTAGCTGGTTTTGTCTTTCTGCACACAGAGCATGGCTGCCAGAACACTCAGGGCTCACTTTCAAAACTGAATGTAAACTTCCCTTGGCCTCTGAGTTATGGAACACATGGGCCAAGAAACACTAAGGGTATTCAGTATATGCAGAAAGGAGAAAAAACTGCTGTCGAAAGGGGAAGTACAGCCAGTCGGTGATTTGGGAAGGAAGAAGAGTCTCCATCTATCAGGCCCCAGTGTCTCTATCAAGAAGAAGTTGAGGCCAAAGACTCAACAACCTTGGTCATGTTCTGGAACTTTATGCCTAGCTTGAAACAGTACAGATGGACCAGCAGCAAAACAACTCCTGGATGGGAGAGCATGGGGCAGTAAAACAGCGCTGCTGTCAGTGAGCTGCTTTTTTCTTTTATGAGAGTGGTGTTAGCATGCCTTCAGCTATGAGGGAAGATTCTTCACCCTGGAAAGAAAGTTTTGAAATCTTCAATTCCATCTTATGTCAAGGGAATGTTTGTTCTGCTCCCCTGGCCACCTGGCCAGGTGACAGTAGAGTTGTCATAGTAGCCATCCCATCATTCCAGATCAAAGAGCCAGGAATAGTCACTGCTGCTGTGCGGCAGTGACCAGGCTGAGGCACATGGGGAATCAGCTGTCCCAGCAGAATGCTTCCTTGGAGAAGAACAAGTCAGTTGTCCACTAGACAAGATGCCTGTTCATAATTTTGAAAAAATTGGATTATTAGAATGGGCAAGATTATGCCATTTTGCATGCTGAGTACAGTGCTGGTATTTTTTACCTGCTTTGGAACCAAACTTTCCCATCAGAGTATACAAAGGTGCAAGATGGTAAGACTCTTTACACAGAGTCTTAGAGCAGAGTTTATGTCTAAGAAGCTGAAGTCTAAATCTCCATGTGACAGACAAACAGTCAAAAGTGAGACAGTGTTTACATTAGAAGTATGGTCCTGCTGAATCTATGGCACTGCTGAATCTCCTGAATTCACTGGTCATGTCTCACTGATCACTCTGTAACAGTAACAAACAAAATCAATTAATGTTTGAAATCTTTTATCTATGAATTGTCTGGAGTTTTCATTGCTAGGAATGAATATTTTCTGTGGGTCTAGGAAGAATTAAAAATAATCTACAAGGTAGAAAGCAGAGAACATAGACTCAACCCCTGCTGATTACCACTAGGTACTTCCTGTTCTGGTGGAACTGTGCTCAGGAGAGTATAAGTGAAATAAAAGCAATGGCCAGCTTACAGCTCACCTTGCCTTACACAGTTTATAAAGGAGAAAAGCTTATTTTTCCTGGTTACAATAATGTAGAAGGGGAAGCATCCAAAACAAGAGGAGCTAATTAAGCAAGAAAGCAGCATGGAATATAAATTGACCAGGACTACAGCCTAGAAAGGAGTAATAGTCTTGAAAACCGCATCTACTCAAATATGTGACTTCTAAATAATACATGTCTTCATTAATGAATTAACAGGTTTTTGAAAGGAATGTTTGATTTTCTTGACATATTAAGCCAATGAGTATAGAAAGATGGAGAACTTCACAGAAGGCTGCTGGGATGATGGGATACAGGGTTTTATTTCTCCTCAGTTACAAAGGAGTTTGGAGTGGAAAGTGTCAGATGTGCCTCCACTTGGGGGAAACTGAGCATAGAAATTCAAGAGACCAGTCTTATAAGACAGTTGTGAGCTGGGTGAGATTTGCAGATGGGGACAAAGGTGCAACACTGGGTGTCATTATACTTGGTCTCACCACAATTCTTTAAAGGTTCCCCTGCTCTTGAGGATGAAAGCAATCCATTTTTCCAAAGCATTAATTTATACTTTTGCTACTCATTTGTAGTCCTACTGTCCCCAGCCCTCTCTAAATAAACAATACCCTGTATAGAGAAAAAAAATTAATATATTATTTATAGGGAGAAGATCTTTGTCACTTGGTTTGACATTTTCACTGAGGGATGTAATCCTACTGCCTAACATTAGGCATCTAATATTTGTTTCTGATACCAGAAGCTCCTTCAGAGAATGAGAGCACTTACATTAGTTCTGACTTGCCCTTTGGAAGGACTTCTGTTGCCACACTGACTGTAGTGAGGTTGAAGACAACTGACCTCCTCACTGGGACACCCAAATGCCTAAAGTTAGGTAAACGTGGATTCCTCCTTGAGGTTTCATAGCTTTGATAACATCTGGAAATTTGCGGATTTTGACACAGGCCTGATGATCCATCATAACCAGAAGATTAGGTTAGCCTTGCAAGGCTGTTCGAGAAAATTCACAAATTTTTTTACAAAATTTACAAAGTCCAAAATGCATTTGCTTCTCCTAATTGTCCCATCTTAGCACAAATCAAACTTCTGACTTCCATCTGAAAGCCAGTTGAGAAACTTTCCTATTTTCAGCCTATATTTATAGGTAATAAACCTTTGTCCTTTTTTATCACTGTTTTGTAGCTTCAATTTCAATCTTTGTTATTTACAAAATTTGTTATTGGTACTTTTGTAAATTTTAAATTTTACTAGTTTTCATTTTCCTGGATCTTCTAAAGTAAAGTCATGCAGTAGGCATATTTATTTGAATGCAGCCATTGTCTGATCTTATTCAAGGTACTGTCATTACTTTTCCCATTCCCATTGTACATTCTAATTCAACTTCAAAAAGAATATTTAGTTTAACCTCTGCTTGAAGAAATGGAGATCACCTTGATATGAAAACAAAGGAGGTCATATTCAAACAGACTTCAATGGGACCTGCCTGGAAGTTTAAAGTACTCAAGTGGCAGGTGATGGATAATGAGCCCAGAAACAAAGCACAGTAACTTCCCTGGGGAGTCTGGTAATTTCCGCCTTAATTAGTTTACCAAATAGAGTAGGTTAATTGGAAACCATTCTAAAGCATTACCAAACTGTTGACTTCCTTGAGCATGCAATTTTACCCTTGTACCTTTGCCTTTCCTGCACACATTTCAAGAGATTCAACAGAGTATTCTGAGTTGGAACGGACCCCGTAAGGATCATTCTAGCCAACTCTTAAGTAAAAGGCCTTAATTATGGGCCTGTGGATGGGACAGAGCACTCACCCACGCTCAGGAGTCAGTTTGATATTAAACCGACTGTTTGATATTAAAACGAGTGTGGTTTTTCCACGTTAGATGGACAGAAAGGTGCGCTCTCAGTGATACATAAAATAGGAGTCCCCGTAAGCGTTGGAAGGCTGAGTGTGGCAGCAACCCCGTGCGCTGACATCCTCCTTCACCTTTTCCCGTAGCCTTTCAACACCGACTCCTGAACTCCTCCGGGGGCAGGGACGGAGCAGTGGTGCAGGGAGGGAGCAGTGGTGCAGGGAGGGAACTGCGGCGGTGCAAGTCGGAACTGCAGCGGCACGGAGGGAGCAGCAGATGGCGCGGCCGCCGCCCGCCTCCCCGCGGCCGCTCCAGCCCTCCCGGCCCCGGAAGCGCTCCCGCCTCCGCTGCTCCCGGCCCGGAGATCCCTCCCTCGGCCTGGCCCGGGCTGGCAGCGCCGGGGCACCGGGGCCTGTGCCGGGCGGCTCCAGCGGCGGCACCATGGCGGCGGCCGCGGCGACGGCGGCGTCCTCGGCCCCGCCGAAGAAGATCGTGGCGCCCACGGTGTCGCAGATCAACGCGGAGTACGTGACACAGGTAGGGCCGGCGGCGCCTCCGGGCCGCCTCTGCTGCGGCCGCAGCCGGGGCTCGAACGGACGTTCTGGCGGTGTTGAAATAGCCTTTGCAGGCCGTGGGTGATGGGGAGAGCGTCTTGCTTGGTCGCAGCTGGTGAGGGATGTACGCCTCTGTCCTGTACGAGAGGGTGCTTCCCCCCGCGCTTCCGGACCGGCGGGATTTACAAAGTAGCGCTACCAAACGCGTCTGTGCAGTACACTGCGCATCGCTGTAAGGCGTGTTTTAATGTGTGAAAAGCTACCGAGAGTTCCGTGATGGTGAAAGTTCTAAGTGATTTCCTACAAGTCTTCTTTCTTTTTTTCCTTCTTTTTTCATTTTTTTTTTTTTTTTTTTTTTTTTTTCCTTGAAAATCTGCTGTCCTTCCTCTTCCAGAACATAAAGAAGCTTGAATAAAGTTACACAGGAAGCTCTTGTGTCACCATTGCTCAGGAGTATTGGTGAAGTGATGGCCGCAGCTAAGAGCCTTAAAATGCAAGGCTTTTCTATATCACCTCTAGTTACTTGTCAGATTCCTCAAGGAAGCATAAGCACTAGCCATTTGGGATTTGCAGTTCCTGAAAGATCATGGCTTATTTTTGATGGATTTGTTAGACATAAGTTCAGAATAGGAAATGTTGGTTACATAGCAGCCTATGCATCTGAAATTTTTCCTAAGACTCACATTTCTGTTGAAAGAGGTTTAAGCATAAAAGCCTATAAACAGCAATGGTTATCAACCTTAAATGGTTGATAAGTATTGCTGTTAAAGAAACATAATTTTGTTACTTGTAGTTAGCATGAAGTTAAGCAAGTTAAGCAAGATACTACTGGAATAAAGTTTGGGGATGGGATATGTTTGGGGATGGGATATGTTGTAGAGATGTTGTATCATTGACATGAAAATGTATGTATTTAACCTTTCTTTTTTTTTTCCTTGTGCAGTTAGCAAATAAATACTGGGCTCCACATGTGAAGAAAACATTGTCTTTTGATGTAAAGGTAATTACTTCTACTGGAATTTTGTTGGGGGCTGTAAAGGAATGACAATCAACCAGTCTGTGATGTGCCAATATTTAGTGTTGCTTATTTTATATGAGACTATTAGGAGACTGCTTCGAAGGTCAACTGTTGCTTGAGACACTGTAATTTGTTATGTATTTGTAATTTATAAATGTAGGCACTGTCAGGAAGGTATGCTGTGGCATGCAGTTATTTTGTATTCTATTAGGTTTATTTTGCCCAAAGTTATGAGGGCAAAAGACTTTCATGCATCTCCTTTGAGGTGAAAAGATGCTTGAGGGGGTTCTACTCTTAGAAATCAAATGAGGATGAAAGATGCAGGTATTACTGAACTGTATTCTTTCTAAAAGCTTCTTTGGTAACCTTCCATCCGACAACTTTATTGCCATTCTGGTGGATATGTGCATTTTGAATGTTTAAAATTTGGCATAGTGTGTTGCAGGGTACTTAATTGTTAAGTTTCTTTTCCTTGTGGATGTTTGCCTAAATCTCCGTTTAGCCTCAGTTTGTTTTGTAGTATTTGTGATAGTTAGGACTGTAGATTGTTAGGGTGTATATCAACAGCTGAACTGCATCTCTGTGTCATGTGGTGTCAAAATGTGCCAGACTGTAAGTCTGTTACGACTTATAGTGCAGGTTCTTTCATTCTTGTTGGAAAAATTTATTGAAAGTATTTTAATAGCTGCAAGCAGAAGGTATCTAATTCAGAGTAAAATGTCTTAATACATTTTGAATCACATTAGTGGGTATATAAAAGTCTCTTAAATTTTTTTTCCATAGGTCATTGAAGATATATATACAAAAGAAATTGTCAGGTCAAAGTAAGTAGACCGGCTGCTTTCTCTTATTTACTACCATTCCAACATTATCAATGTTGGAGTTGTTTCTAATGTTTGATAGAGTACTTTCAAACTCATCTATATGTTGAAAGCAGATGAAAATGACTCAAGTGCATTTAAGTAATTTAACCATGATGGTATTTCAAAGTCTGAATGTAGTAACAAGAGAGTTCCTAAGCCCATAAACCTTAAACGTGATGGTTGGAGTGAATATTTTTCAGACCCTTTCCTTGGTGGTCTGTTGTCTTTTATGTTGGTTTTGTTGTGGTAGTTATAGAAGGCTGATCTCTTCTTTTGTCTCTAAGGAATGTAAAGAAAAAAACTGCTGCAGAGTGCACTGCCTCTAGCTTCCTCCTCTGTTCTGGCTGCTCTTACCAGATTCATTAAGGGAAAGTGGTTTCAGTGAATTGTACTGTTAGAAGAATCCAAGATACACTGCATTCTGCAACTCTCTGTGCAGAAAAGAGGTGTAACTGTAGCTGGAGCTTTTTGGGGAAGATTGAGCTCTGCAGAGAATTCTCTGTATTATTCCTGTATGAAAACAATCTAAGAATTTGTCATATGGAGTCAAAGCAAACTTCCATTGCCAGTCACTAAGAAAAAAACACCATTATGAACAGATTAAATATATAATTGTAGATTTCCAGGAGATGCTCTCATCCGCTAGCAGTTTGTATCATCAAGGCTATTAGAAGTGGTGTTTTTATATTTGAAAGGCCTACATTAATCTCTTTTAAATGTGAATGTAATTGCTTAATGGCTCTCTATGAACTTTAGCATCTCCAGTGTTACAGCAGTTGCTTCTGCATTCAAGTGGTTGCTATTGCATGGAAATGTCAGGACAGAAGTAATTCCTGAGGGTTTCTACAAGTTTCCTTATATAATGAAATAAAGGAAAATATAGTCATTTTCTATGCAGCTGTGTCTGGGAGACTTTCTTTCCTGTGTTAATTGATTAATTTTTCCTTTTTAGGTTTGCGATTAGAAAGATAATGCTTCTTGAATTCAGGTGAGCTAATGGGAGGGAAATTTGGAGTTATATTTTCCTAGGAACCTGTAAAAGTGAGAAGCAAATGCAGGGCAGTAAGACAGTTTGAAGGTAGTGTATTGATTCATACTTTGTAAGGCCTTGAATTGTGTACTGAGGAAAATTAAGTGAGGAGACGTTAGTTTAAAGAGGAAATAATTCCATAAATGTAAGTGACATCTCAGAGTGTCTTGTTCTGTGATTCTCAATTTCTAGTGTAAGTGGAGCACCGAGAAAAAGAGTATGAATGAAATAAGTGAAAAACTTGGGTCTGTAATTTGGAATGTATCATTAAGCCTTAAATCAGAACTCACTGAAATCAGAGAAGTTTTTGGATTATGTCTCTTAGTATGAGATTAAAAATGGATTGTGGTGCAGCAGCGTCATTAATGTTTTCTTCTCATGAAAAAGAATGGAAATCTATTTATCTATTTGTAGTTCACAACTGCTTCAGACTTTCCTGGAAGAATTTACAGAGTATGTATAAAAAGATGTAAAATAAATATTAGCAGTATGTACTTAAAACCACAATATATTATGTTCTGTTTGGTTCTTATATCTCTCAAATCTTAAGAAAAAATATGAGATGTTTTTTGTTTGAGATGCATTATATATTTCAGAAAGGCTCAAGTCCCTAAGTTAGCACCAGTAACTCCAAAAGGACAAACTTCCCTTGGGTTTTTTTTTGCATCTTAATTAGAAAAAGTGCAGAAGAATAAATGTCAATTGTGGTTAAGGGTTTGACACTAACAAATGGCACGCAATGGACTTCTGGAATTTGTATGTCAGCAGTAGCACAGAGTCAGAGGTTCCTGTCCTTTCTGTGAACATTGTTAGTATCATCAGTTACTGAGTCTAACAAGTTTTGCTTCAGTGACCTAGATGAGAGGTAACTTGAGGAACTACTCACAAACTATGAAGATGGCTTTTGGGGGAAGGAGGGGAAAAAAAACCTTGTGGATAACTGCTTTTTTAAATGAGTGACAGATTATGTGGGTGGCTGCAACTAATGAAATACTCTTTATCTCTTCACAGTCAGTACCTTGAAAATTACCTATGGATGAATTATTCTCCAGAGGTGTCCAGTAAGGCATATTTAATGTCAATCTGCTGTATGGTGAATGAGAAGTTCAGAGAGAATGTCCCTGCGTGGGAGGTAACTGATTTCAATTGCAGCTAGAATTGACTTTGATCTGCAAGTTGCAGCTTTTACAGTGTGCTCACTTACAGTGACAGAAGGTAGAAGAGCTTGTAGAGTTAAAAAGGAATGGTGCCTCAGCTGGAATACCTCATATGGTGTTTCAAATTTGGTGTTCTTTTTTGGAGAAGGGAATGGACAGGTGAAAAATTACTTGATTCCTTCTGGTGTGAAAGTCTTTGGTTCTGCTGTGAGATGCTGAGCATTATCACCAGCATTTACTTTTTTGCCACTTGACAGAGGCTGGGTATTTACAGAGAAGTTCTTGTTCTGATATTGAAGGAAAAAGAAGGATTTCTATATCTGTATATTCAGTAAGGCACCACGAAAGTTTAATGCATTATCCAATAAAGCCTTGCTTAAAACGTGCATATTGGTTTCTACCTTTTTTGCTTTATATTAAAATAATGTCTTACTCTTCTTTTGTGCATATTGTTTGTTTGGTTTGGTTTTGGTTTTTTTTTTTTTGGTAATAATAGGTTTAGAAATTGTTTAATGTTTCTACAAACAATCCAGATTTTACAGGCCATCTCAACGACAGAAGCCTACTTATGCATTCTTTGCTGGCATTATTTCAGAAGCACACTTAGTTCAATGTGTGTGCCATTACTTGAGTGTTGGCAAAGCACAAAGGATTAATAACTTGATTAATAACTTAATATTATCTGTGTGCTTTTCTTCTGGCATACGTACTAGAAATAAAATGACAGGTGCACGTTATGTTCCAAGCAGCCTAGTTAAATTTATTTGGTACATGACTGCCCTTGTAAAGGGACTACTTTATCTTGGTAATTATTCAGTTTATCTTTTTCCTGCTCAGGTAGCTCAATGGAAGTTCCAGGACTATAATTAATCTCTGGTGGTTTTTACTTGCTCACTTTTTGCATGTCACTTAAAGCTGCCATAGCATTGGCCAAAACCTACCATTTATCTTCTAGCTGGGAGATGTTAGAGTATTTCTGTGCAGTCACGAGGTGAACATCCCCACAAGACTTCACCTGTGCTTCTTGTTTAGTTTGTCCTGTGCATCACCTGTTAGACTATGCAGAAGGTTTAGGGGGAGAATCCCTTGTCAGAAGGATATCATTAGTCTGTTTTGCTTGTGCTGCCTGGTTAGAATAAATGAAAATGAAAAAAACTGATCCCTTCTTTTAGAGATTTAAATGGATTTAGAGAACTTCAGCTATGTTATGTGAATGAAGATTGAAATTATTTCTATCAACTTGATTCAAAGTTACCTTCCTCTTCTATTCCTAGACATTCAAAAAAAGGCCAGAACATTTTCCTTTCTTTTTCAAACGCATACTGGAAGCATCGCTGGTCGAAAATGAGAGTGAGTACTCTCTGCATGAACAGACAGTCCTGCTGCTTTTCCTTGATCACTGCTTCAATAGTTTGGTATGTTAAAAGTAAATGTAAATATTTCCAGTGTGTTTATGCTGCTTTGTGTTTGTAGCAGTTTAATTTGAGCAGTTTCTTCTTACAAGACAGATGAAGCAAAATTCCGATTTAAGGAAAACACACTACCAGAGGGCTTTTACCCTCTGTTTTGACCCTGACTTATCTCTCTCTGCACATTTGCTTTTCTCTGACATAAGGTCGTAGATGAGACTTGCAACTGAAGGATTGGCAGTTAGACAATTAAAAGACAGGATTTGATATAAATTTTTGTTTTAAAAATGGTATTGTAAAATTTATGTATTTATATTTGAAAAGATGCTTTACATTTAAAACTGATTAGTTACTACTGTGCTCTCTTTAGTTTGCCTAAGAAATAGCGCAAAAATTATTTCCATTAATTATTGAGAAAGACAGTGAGGCTTTTTTCACTTTTGAAACCAGGTTTAGATACAATTTTTATCTGCAGTTCTCCTGAGTTAGTTTTAAGAAAGCATTAGACCAACTTGTGTTCTCAATTTATGGTTAAAACAGAGTTAAAGATCCTAAGTAGCAAGCAGGAAGAACACTTTACCTGTTATATGTAGCAATGCTCTCTAACCTCTTTTGCTACTGGGCTTTTTCCTTATATTTCATGTGGGGTGTATTATCCAAAATCAGGGTCTGCAGAAATAAAATTGTCTCTCAGATAAAACAACATAAAAAGTGTATTAGTTGATTTTGGGAATGATTTTGGGAGCCAGTAACCATCTTGAATTTTAAGTGTATAGTTTATTGAGATACTGTTTTTCTGTAGTGGCCATGATACAATGAATCTTCATTTTAAATAGTTTGATGGTGACTACAGAATCCTTCTTGCAGAGCATATTTCTAATACAACATGATAGGGAAGCTGTTGAAAGTGTGCCTGTAAAAGCACACTATTATTAGAAGCTGCCCTTTTTTATGAAAGGCAGAATGGAATAGTCACAGAAGTGTTTTTAGTGAAGAGCATTGAAGTTTGAAGTTTCAGAATGCTGAGAATGGAGTATTTGTCCATGAAGACGTACTTAAGATGTTAATTGAAATTTTTCAGTAGCTCAGGAAAGAAGGAAAACTTTGTGGATCCAGAGCATAGGCATAGTTGGAGAGAGCACATTTGAACTGACATGGGCAATATGGTTTGTTTCAGACAATGGGAAGAGTGTAGAAGTGAGAGAAACTTGATAAATTAAGGGCTCCAGGAGACAAAGAACTGCTTAAAAACAAGTAGAGAAAGCACGGTGGGTGAGTTCAGGAATAAGAAATGGTGAAAGAAGGAACATCAGTTCTCAGCAGCTTTCGTCCTAAAAGTACTTGCATGGATGGGGCCCATGGTGAAGTGTTAAGAACTGACAGACTCCATGAAAAGAACCTAAAATACAGAGTTGCCTCTGAGTAGGGTTATCGTGCAGGTTCCTGTTAGGAAATTGTGAAATCTGATAAAACAATATAAATATTTTTGTCAGATTTGTACATAGATGTATTTTGTAAGACAGGCGTATCAGAAAACATAAGAATGTTCTAAAAATTTTTATCATCTGTGACTTTCTAACAGGAGGTGGATTTGATCAGAGGACAGGTGCAGCAGCTGATTTCCTTACCCATGTGGATGGCTCTACAACCTGTAAGCATAACACTGTTAACTGGCAGAGCAGTTTTCTAGGCAGTGTCCAAATCCTGTACAGTAAATTCTCATGGAATACTGTTGAGGAACTCTAATATTTACAGCATTGCTATGGAATTACATTTTTGTCTGCTTTGCTAAATCCTTTTTTTATTGCAAATTTCCATGTAATAATGTTTTTTATGTAATTTTTCAGAAAACTGAGCTTTGTTGTTTATGGCTTCTTCAAGCTATAATTTATAGACAAGGCCATGAGGTCACAGGGAGGCAATGGAGTTGACATCTAGTCAGGACTGGACTCTTTAGCATGATTTCATTTTTGTTTCACAGTGATACTTAGTGAGAGTAGCCAGAGACAGTTCTTTATTTCAGTTTGTTATATATTTTTTCCTTTGTTTTAATAAAAAGACTGGACTGTATTTTTATCTCATGAAAACAAGGTTCCTTGGTGACTGAATATCACTTTAACATTACAGAATCGATTGGAACAAGAGTTGAAAAAGACACCAAAACTAAGAAAATTCTGGAATCTAATTAAGAAAAATGATGCAAAAATGGATGAAGAGTCAAGAACGCAGTATGTACAGAAGCCTTTTTTCCTTAATGCATTCATTGTGTTTCAGCTAAAATAAATTGTTTCAATGAAAAATGTGGTTTTTGAAAACCTGTGGCCAATGAGGATTCATCATATGTGGTCTCCTGGAAGCTGTTCTGTTTTTCACTAGTCTTTATGTAAAATACTGTTATAGAACTTCATATTTTATTTGGTCAGTGAATTTGTGATTTCAAATGTTAGAACTAAAGGATGAAAGCACAAAAGAATATTCATGTCGCTACTTGCTTCTTTTCATGACCTTTAGCAAGTGTTTCACTCTTAGGTATATATAGCTTATGCAAGTATTTCAATAAATGTGTGTCTATTTCACCAAAATTAAATGTTCCAATGCCTTTGTGCTGCAGTGTGCTAATGTGTAGGAGGGGACTGACTTCTTCTTGACACAGTAAGAAGCATAGGTTGTTAATCAGTTTCTGTGCCCAAAAATGTAGGCTGCTAATCTGTCTTCCTGAGTGCAGAGAGAAAAGTTATCATCTAAATAGTTTAGGTGTGTTTCAAAGCAACCTACTATCAGTATAATAATTTTGAAGCAGCTAACTTTGTATTTGTGAAAGCTACAATATACTATTCTAGTCTGCATTTAAGGAGTATTAATTCTTTTGTCATATGTCCAATTTTAGAGCATATCGAGAGAGAAGATTTCTTTCACAGCTCATTCAGAAATTCATTTCTGTTCTAAAGTCAATACCTGTCTCAGGTAACTGTCTTTCTTATGTTACTTTGTTATCTGGTAATCTGTTTGAAAATCTTTTTGTGTTGCTGAAGCAACTAGTCCTTAGGATATCAGCCTGAGGTTGGAGAGCTTACTGAGTTGAGGCTTGCAGGGAACACTATGCCTGTCTGCATGGATTTCATATCAAAATGAATATTCAAATCTGTATATTCCTTAAAAATTAAACAGTAAAAAGCTACTTTAAATCTCCTTCTATTCAGTATGTACTTAGTAAAAACAATATTTCTGGGAATTTATATTCTTTACTGTGTGCTTAGAGCCTTAAAGCTTACTTACTTAAGTACTTTACCTCGTTAAATAGATGGTATAAATAGGTATCATAAGGCTCTGTCTGTTCATACTGTTGATTTACAGTAAGAACAAAAGCCTAAGTGAAGTGAAATTCTGTAAGATTTGGCTGCTCTTGAGTCATTGTGACAAGCAAAATTATCTCCTTGCCTGATTTAGAAAGGAAAAGTGTTTGTGGAGGAAGGTGTTAGCCTTTTAACAGAAAAGGATTATTATGCTCTAAGCACAGCACAATTTGGGTGAAATCAGTTTCCAGAGCTTTGCTTTTTCTGTTAAACTCTTAGCAAACTTCAGCTCTTACCTGAGCTGTAAATTTTGTAATGTGGCTTCCTCAGAAAGGATACTTATCCCTTCTGTTTTCCTAATTATACTAAACCTGTTTTAGGAAATTTACTTCAGCATTGCTTTGGAGGCTGTAAGAGTTGGAAAGTCATTAAGGGAGATGTAGTGTGTTTTGACACAGTTCTAAAGGCCCCTTAGTAGTCACCTCTGAGTACCTTTGAATATGGTCAAGGCCTTTTGCACACATCTTGTTTGCAGCTTTTAAAAATGTATTTTTGAGTACCTGGCATTAAAAGTTCTTAACAAACATAATGGGCAAGTGATACCTTGTGGAAGTGAGCATTTTTGTTTGTTATATTCAAGGTTTTTCAAAGCAGATAAAATCATTCCTGAAATTCTGGTTCTGTTACTCTTTCATTGTTAACCAGAATTTTTAATATAAGAAAGGATTGTTTTAAAAAGAGAATAATATTTTAATTAGCTTTTAACAAGATTAAAATTAATACTTTTATATTTGTAGCATTTATTTAGTTTTTAAGGAGTTGTTCAAGTGTAAGTATATTGTGATGTGGATCAATTTAAACTTTTTAAAATTTTTTTGTCTAGGTCCTATTTCTATGGACAAAGTTCATTATTGTGAGAGGTTTATTGAACTCATGCTAGACCTTGAGGTAAGTTTTTAAATGGATTCAGCCAGTTTCCAGGTGTACTTTTCTAGGGTTGAAGTGCATGAAGTAATTATTACAGCCTTATTCCAAATGGGAGGTGATTATGTCACAGCTTTGCATATGGTTGTTTAAAAGTGATTTTCCATCTGTAAATAAGAAGTTGTAGCATTGCATCCATACTGGGAGCTGACCAGCAATGTTGATAAGCCAGTAGACAAAGCTAGGATCCTAAAGTGCTCAGTGATGAGGGTTTAATTGGAATAGAGGTAATAATACTGGCCATTTCTGAAAATGTGTAATGCTTTAATCTGGTAGGAATAATTCAGAATTATTCTTCCCAGTGCATAACAGGTCACTTAAAGTCTCTTTTGTGTTGTTGGGTTAAATCCCAGAAAGCAGCAGTAGTCTGAAATACAAACTATTCCCATTTGGCTAGACTTCATTATTTAGAAGTACCAAGTCTGGGGATCTGCAGTTTATTAGAGTCATAAGGTGTGGAGCAAGGTTTTGTGAAGTTTTTCAGCCGATACCGAGGAAGTGAGACAGTTTGAAGCGCCACGGTACCAGTATTAAATGGCATTAATTTGCAATTTTTTGCATGAGTAATTATTTTAGAGTAACTTCAGATTCAGAAGGCATTGTCAAATAAAACAAGCGTTTTCTGAAACAGTATCACAGGGAACTTTAAAATGCTTTTGTGGTGAATTTCTGCAGGCTCACTCTTTTAAATCACTGAAGTAGTCTGTGCTTGTAGTTGCAATAGATTGAATAATTTAAATTAGAGCTTGCTGTCTTATGTATGTAATATACTCTGGTGAGAGAAAACATGTTGGAAGGTGAACTAAAGTCTGTCTGACTTAAAATGCTTAGAAGCATTTTTAAGATTGGTTCCCTCTAGGCATTACAGAAAGATTAGAATTCAGATAGGTTTATAAAGCCTGTTCAAGTGACTGTAACAAACAAACGAGAAATTAGCTGTAAATTCAAGTCTTATTGCCTTTGTAGCATGTACTGAGTTAATGGGCTCTTTTTACTTGGCTTTTTTCAGAATATTACTGTTTCATATTACAGTGTATATGCTGCATATCAAAACTGGTGATTTGATAATTTGAAAGTAATAATTCAATGGAGAGTTGTTACGGTTTTATGAGTTTGTTTTCATAATTATTGTACAGGGCAACCAGCATTTTCTACTACAGATTCTTTTATTTTCTTCATCTCAGTTCTAAACATCATGCTGATGGCATTTTGGCTTTCTAAATTCAGTCTGTAGAGAGCAGCTAATTTTTCACTTAAATTGTTGTGGTCTTCTACTGTATGCTGTTCAACATTTGCTATATATAGAAGCTTAATCTATTTACACTGAGAAGAAAAGATCTCTATTTGTGTTGTTACTAAAGATTTGAAAAATACTTGAGTATTTTGCAAAGAAGAGAAGATACCCTATCATATTTAGAAGCAGCAGTTGACAATTTTAAGGACCTCAAGCTTAAAATTCATTAAGTTAGTGTAGAAAACAGACATTTAAAACAATGCTGAAGCAGTTTGACTTATCATTTGTAGCACACAATCATTCTGTAGACATTTGGTAGTAGAATAATTGCTTTATTTAATTTACTTTTTGACTGGCAGGATGAATTCTCACTTATGGCAAGTTCATGTCATGCTTCCTGTTACATAAAGCACTGTTCCTAGCAGCTTACCTGCATCAACCCAGTGTCTTGGCATACATAACTGCTGCTTTAATACCTCTGTGAGGGTATTAGGTATGCAAATAACTGCAGCAATCTATCTTAATATGCCTTCTTGCAGTGGAAAATCCTGAGAAGCCAGGACTTCTTACTTTTTAAGGAGTCGGTTGTATTAACATGATGTTATTTACCACAGGCTTTGCTTCCCACACGGCGCTGGTTTAATACAGTGTTGGATGACTCCCATCTTGTTGTTCACTGTTACCTGTCTAGTCTTGCTAAAAGAGAAAAAGAGGGTCATCTCTTCTGCCAGGTGAGATACAAAGTTCTTGAAAAGAACTTTTTCATTCCCTTTGTTTCTGAATGCTGCAGTTGGTTTCTTTTGATTAAAAATAGGCTTTTGTTTGATGCAAACTACATCTTTATTTAAATCTGTCACACAGTATTTTTTTCTTACCTGTACCTATGTGTGTGACTACTCACATAGCATTTCATGGAATCACAGGATGGCTTGGGTTGGAACAGACCTTAAAGATCATCCATTTCCAATGCCCCTGCCAAGGACAGGGACACCTTCAACTAGGTCAGGTTACTCAGAATCCCATCCAACCTGGTCATGAACAGCTCCAGAGATGGGGCATCTGTGGGCACCCAGTTCCAGTGCCTCACCATCCTCACAGTGAAAAGTTTTATCCTGCTGTCTAATCTAAACCTGCCCTCCTTCAGCTTAAGGCCGTTCCCTCTTGTTCTGTGACTACATGTTCTGTGAAAAATCCTTCTCCATCCTTCTTGTAGCTCTGTTTAGATACTTTAAAGGAAGCTATAGGGTCTCCCTGGAGCCTTCTTCAGGCTGGACAGTCTGAACTCTCAGCCTGTTGTTACAGAAGAGGTGGTTGGGCCCTACAGTAAACTCTCTGGACATTTTCCAACAAGGTTTTTAGTGCTGGAGATCCCAGAGCTGGACACAGTACTGCAGGTGGGGTCTCACAAGAGCAGCGTAATATTTCTGCTTCTGATTTTTGAGTTCTTAAAAGTACAAGCTAGAAAGCAGTGCAGCTTCTGGCATGCTTTACGACACACAGAGCAGAAGTTGTCACCACTGCATTCTTCTCTCATTCATTTTGACTTCACACAGTTTTGCAGTGCAGCTGTTTTTCACTTCTGTACTTCAGTTTACTCTCTCATAGCTAGTACATTGTTTTTTATATGGCAGGATCTGAAGATCTGTCCCCTTTCCTGCATCTCAGCTGCTTTTCCTGCTGTTTGCTGTCCCCCATCTCTGCCGCTTGTTCATTTTCTCTGAGGGTCAGTATTGATGGTACACAAAGGCAGCAGCACATCTGAATAATTTTCTTCCTCCAAGTTAAATAATCCTATTGAAAGGTCAGATGAACTTCAGAGCTGCCATCAGAGAGGGCAGAAAGGCACAAGGCCTCTCCCTTTCTGTAGCAGGAAGCTGTAAGTTGGGTTCTATGACAGCCTCTGGCTAGATCACCTTACTGTGATGAGTTTCAATTTCAAGCCCTAGTATATCAAGAAACCACACTGCTTGTGGACAATACTGAAATTTTGATGGCTTGCAGATGAGATACCTAACAAAAACGATTTTGTGCATCAGCCAAGTATAAAATTCAGATACTACTCCCAGTTCTTCTAGAACTTTGAGGAGTTCTTGTTTGTGCATTTGTCCTCTTGAACTGTGGTTTTGTTTGTAGTGTTCATGGGGTGTCTCTTATTGTTAATCCACTAATTTATATTGATGATGTCTCAGCTTTTAGATATGCTCAAATTCTACACTGGCTTTGAAATCAATGATCAGACTGGAAATGCTTTGACAGAGAATGAGATGACTACAATTCACTATGACAGAATTACTTCTCTGCAGGTAAGTAGAGGATGAAGTGCTTGTGAGAGACAGAGGATTTGGTTTTGCTGTTGTAGTCTAATTTGCATTTGGAATAGGCAGGAGGTTATTTCCTAAATCAAACCCCTTATTTTCCCTCTTGAGTTACAGGAATAACTGTAGCTTGGCTGTCTGTAGCAATTGAAGATGTGTAATGCTTCAGCATGGTGGATGAGACTATAACTAATTAATATGCTCTAGCAAAACATCAGCATTTTTGACCTTGTGTTACCAAAATGAACTGTTCCTGTTAAGTCTGTTAAGGGGAAGCAGAATGCTGTAGGACCCCGTGGTGATGCAGTAGGTGGCAGCATTTCCTCAAGATCACTGTGCACATGTGCCTACAGTGGTCCCTTGTACAAATTCACTCACACTTTTTAGAATTGTTTGCATCAGTTTTAACAGAACAATTCAAGGAAGCATGGTTAAGTTAAACTTGTTCCTGGCTTTTCTTAGTTGCTTGCAAAGCTGTGTATCTGCTTCCTTATGTTTTATTTTAATGACAACAAATGGTGGTAGAAGGGTGTAGTAAGGAAGATACTGTGTCAGAAGTAGAGGAGTAACAAATAGGTGGCGTTAGGAAAAACGAAGATTCAATCTGGCTTGTATTTCTATCCTGGTGGGGTCCATAGAGTGGTTCATGTTCTGAACCAGAAGAAGCTGTGCTTTTTTCTAAGTATTTAAACTGTTATTAAATCATTTCATTAATATGCTTACATCCACTTTTCATGCATGAATCCTTTGCAGAGAGCAGCGTTTGCACATTTCCCAGAGTTGTACGACTTTGCACTCTCAAATGTAGCTGCAGTAGATACTCGTGATGCGCTGGTGAAGTTATTTGGACCTCTTAGGTAAGTTAGCAAACTGAAATTGAAATTCTTGGTTCTCAGTATGATTAAACTTAACAAGTTTCCAGGCTTTTTTTCTTCTGACTTCTCATGTGCGTAGCCAGTAGTTAACATCTAACTTGTTTACTTTATTTTTTTTACTCTGTTCTGTAGAAGAACTACAACAGAAATCATGAAAGCATGCCACTGTATTAACTGTACTGTATTGTAAATGCTGTGAGTAAAAGGATAGCAGTATGTATTTTGACAAAGGCAGTGTATGCTTTGTTGCTTGCTTCTGTGTCAGGTCTTGAAATAATACAAAAATATCCACCCCTTGCCATGTATATTGTAGGTGAGGGGTTCAGCTTACACCTTATACACAAACTTCACTTAAAAGCCTGACCCGTAATTGTTTAGCTCTGGTCGAATCAGACAGCTGGAGTTTTCTTTAAGGAAAAAGCAGCTTCAGTAATGCTCTCCCTGGTTTCAGTGTGACAGAGGCTTCTTGTTTTCCTTTCGCTGTGCAGCTCCAACGTTCTCCACCAGGTGGCGTCGTACCTGTGCCTGCTGCCGCCGCTGCCCGAGGGGGAGGACACGAGCCACGAGAAGGAGTTCCTGCTGGAATTGCTGGTAAAAACATGATTAATGCTCCTTGCACTTCTTCTGTTGAAAACTCAAGGCATAGCTACATCCAGCAGCTACACTGCAGTACAGTAGTCGTTTAGAATGTTTTCTGAATCACCTGTGAGCCACAGCAGTGTTTTTGCAGTAATTGGAATGTTAAGATGGGGTTCAAAAGCATATAAATTAAGTATTCGAAAATGCCTATTCATAAATATAGTTTCTATATTTATGTGGTTTTTTAGGTCAATAAGGAGAGCCTTGGAAACAGTTTTGAGTTCTTCTGAAAAAGTTTTTGTCCCATTTAAAACCAAAAAGATCTGCTAAAGTAGATCTAGATATTCAGTATCTATTTGGGCCCCAAACCAATTTGAAATATTGTTTGATGCACATCATGGTTTTTTGGATATTCAAGGTGTAGCAATACTATTGTAGGCTTCTAATTTGATATCAGAATACTGTAGCTGTTTTTTAAAATCTCATTCATGAGGTTTTTTTGTGGTTGATTTTTTTAAAAACAGTTCGTGTGGTTTTCTGACGTATTGAGGGTAGTGATGTGCTATGGCTGCCATGGAAAGATATATGTTCAGATAACATATTATAGTATTGGATAGATTTTTTTGTGTCCCAAAGAGGAACCAAAGACTAACTGTTACTGAATGAGTAGTATTAGTTAGGTACTGACCATATTTTTAATGGAAAGTAAAATAAGTTGTCCTTGAAGTTGATTCTCTACTGAGCCTTGACTGAGTATTTTCAATTCTGTTGTGCCATTTTTGGTCTGCTGAATACCCAAAGGATTGTTTGATTCTTGTACTATGACGAGTAGTTGGACTATGTGTTTGTTCATCTTCTGATGTCACTGTTTGCATTTAGTTATATTAAAATATTTAATTAGAAAAATATTGATGGAGAAAACTCAAGTGACCACCTTATGAATTATTGTTTGTTTCAAAAGTATCTTTATTGTTCCTTTTTTACTCAGAGGTTTGAAATGCTTCCTTTTATAGGTTTCCCGTCATGAGCGACGAATATCTCAAATTCAGCAGCTCAACCAGATGCCTCTCTATCCCACAGAGAAGATTATTTGGGATGAAAATATTGTGCCGACTGAATATTACTCTGGAGAAGGTATGATTAGTAGTTCAGTAAATGCTGCAAGTAAAAAAGGAATTCTGATGTATTATGTTTATTCTGTCCAAGAAACTCACATGCAGTAGTTTGGCATCTTCCAGTATCTTAGAGTAAGATCAGGGGGTATGATGCGTTGTTCTAATGCTCTGAACTATTCAGGTTCTTAAATGCAGGTCAGAGCAGCTCTACTGTCATTCATCCTGTTTTGGGTGGTTGGCTTCTGTGTGCTGTGTGGTTGTGTTTGATCAGCCAAATGTATTAATGGCAATATGGCTTACTGTGGGGGAGGGGAGAGGGGGCAGGAGGAGAAGGCAGATGATCCTTGTGACTTTAATAAAGAATTAAAGAAATTTTGTTAATGACGAGATGTAATTTTGTCAAGTAACATTGGTTACTAGTAGAAATATTTCCTCCTGTGGTGAACACTTTTGGAATTATGGTATTGGTGGTGCTGTTGTGAAGTATTTCTTTTGCTGTCAGACTGTTAAAAGTATTTTTTTCTATTTTGCTTCTTAGTTTAGTTTACACTTTTTCATCTCCATGTATCCTCCTGTCCTGGTTTCGAACAAGACAGTGTTGGTTTTGTGGTATTTTAAGGGGTTTTTTTGTGATCTTAAAAGTAACTAAATAAGTTTGGTCTAAAATTTATGTAAGAGTAATTTTAACCCAAGAATGTTAGGAGTGTTGTTTCTTTTTCCTTTTAGAAAATGAGGGAAGAAGAATGTCTCTCTGATGAACACTGTGAAGCCTTAAAGAGGTGTTGCTTCACACCTTGCCCTTTATGCATATAACTAGCTTTACAGGACAGGGTTTCTTACTTGGTGTTGGGAAATGTGTTCAAGTATTTTATCACCATCAGGCTTTCCACAATATAAATTACTGTTTTCTGCTGCCTTTCTTCACTGCTGTTCTATCTCAGTGCATGTGAAATCAATATGTAGTACCTATACCAGAGAAAGGTTTCAACAATGATATTGCAAGTTTCAAAAGCAAGATGGTTTCACAGGTCTTAAACATAGGTATCAAACTGGAATAGTAGTCCAGGAATGTTAGATGAGTAGCTTACAGGAATTAAAATTATGGAAAATTTGCATCTAAGGCTATCCTAAAACAATGGAAAAAGCTTTAGGACCTGTCTAGGAATTCTAAGACTCTTTGTGTAATAAGATCTAATCTTCCTATGTTTTTCTTTCTCGTTTGATAAACAAACCAGTAACAGAAGCTTTAGAGATGTGTGTTAAAATTTGATTTATTGACTTAACGCTTTTTTCTACATTAATGGTTTTTATGGCATCTAATAAACATAAAGCATGGGAATAGGGAAATTGTTGGATGGTTTTTATTATTTTATTAGACTTTTTCATAATTTTTTAATGCTAACTTAATTGTTGCATTTCCAAAGACTGTTACTTTGTTGTGCATTTGATTTTCTAAACTTCATTTAGTTGTCTGAATACATGGATGGATTTAATATTTAAGTAGTTCACTGTATTAGTGCTAGAAGGATGAAAATTCCTTCAATCTTGTGCAGATTCTTTTAGAGAGAACCTGAAAAATACATGCTTTTTAGAGGTGTGTATTGATAAAATGGGTAATTTTTAGAATCTCCAAGGATAACAGCTATGGCAGTTGTAAATAAAGTGTGTATATATGTATGAATTCATAGAAACAGTGTATTAATTCATCCTTTTTTTTTTGTTTGTCCATCATCCCGTAAATCCTTAGGCTGCCTTGCACTCCCCAAGTTGAATCTACAGTTCTTGACTCTCCATGACTACCTGCTGAGGAACTTCAATCTTTTCCGCTTGGAGTCCACCTATGAGATCAGACAGGACATTGAAGATAGTGTCAGTAGGATGAAACCATGGTAATATTTATTAACTGGTGCAAACCAGTCAGTTCCCTTCTAATCAAAGTGTGTTTAGGAATCAAAAACTGATACTGTGTTTGTACTAAGTACATAGTAACAAATGTGTTTAAAATTACTACATAGATACTGTGGTTTGTACTTACTCCTTCCATAAGGTGTTGCCATGCCAAGGGTTGATATTTTAAGGGTTTGTGGTTATGTATACCTGCAGGTATGTTAAAGGCAGCATGCTGGATGCTAACAAAGAGCCTTAGTTGTGTTAAGATGGATGAGTTAATTTTCCGCTGAATTGACAAAATACACAAACGTCATAAACTCGTCTGTTTGTGGGAGATGTTACTGAGTATTCTTGAATTTGCCATCTGCCACATTTTAAACCTCTTTTGGTTTAAAAGGCTTATTTGGTGTGATATCTTTTATATTCAGTACTTGCTTTTTGTTACCTTTCCTTTATCTTCTGTCTCTGTGAGTATTTTTGAATAATGCTAGCATAATTTGCCTTTGTTTTTTGAAATATAAGTCATGTTATACTTTGATTCTAAAATGCAGAATTCCATGAATCTAATTCAGTAGCACATAAAGTTAAGAATTCTACTTTCTCTTAAAAGTTACTGTGGGGTAAATTTTTTCATAGTTTAAAAAAGAATTTAATCTGTTATCAGCTAATGACTAACAAAATTTTGGTGTTTATTTCTTAGGTTGTCAGAATATGGAGGTGTGGTCTTTGGTGGATGGGCTAGGATGGCACAGCCCATTGTCTCTTTCACAGTGGTGGAGGTGGCCAAGCCCAACATTGGTGAAAACTGGCCCATGCGAGTGCGAGCAGACGTTACAATTAATTTGAATGTCCGAGATAACATCAAAGATGAATGGGAAGGTACTTAACATGCTTTGAAATAAAGTGCTCAGAACAGGTGCTCGTCAAAATACATTTTGATGTAGTCTTATTTGTGAGAAAAGGAGGTTTTAATCCATGGTACAGATTTGTCAATCCTAATACACTGTTTAGAAGACAGTTACTCAAATTCCAAGTTTAAGGAGTTTATATTTTCATAAAGTGACGTTTGAAATAATTACTTAGATGTTTCATTGGGAACAGAATGTTTATTACTTCAGACTGATGTCAGTCAGTGACCAACTGCAAAATGCTGTCCTTTACAGGACTGTGGAAAGTTAGTTTAGCATTTTAAATTATGTGTATGCTAAAAATGTCATATTGAAAAGTGTGGGGAAGGTGATGTCTGTCTCATACACAAATGGAGAGGGCAGATTTTTATTTATTTCAAACCAGTGCATTTCAGCAGTTTACAGTGTGTTTGAATATTATGAAGTGCTGACTGTACCAAATACTGTTTCTTGTAAGTATCCACAGGCGACACTTCTTTTGCTTGGGGAATTGAACTTTGTTTGACTGTGTTGGCAAGTCACATAGAAGCATGCAGTTGTACTTGTATTATCAGTAAATGTCACTCCTTTCTCTTTTGTTAGAGAAACCTGATAAACGTGCTGGAGCTGCATAGTGTGATTGCAGGTCACGTAGCACAAATGCTAAAGCTGGACTGTGTGATAAATGAGCAGATGCTGCTTTGGGGCTGTAGATTTCTCTTAAAGTAGAAAATCTAGGACGATGGCAGAGAATTCACTATAATGATGGTATCTATATCGTGATGCACCTAGCTTTTTAAATACTAAAACAGCCTCTATGATTTGTAAAAAATCATATTTTAACTAAATCAAAACTGAGATGAAGAATTCATAAATCATTGCCTGACTTAACAGGATCTTGATGAAACTGCCTTCTGTGGAACAGTATCTGGTGCTTAATGAGGAATTATTTGTCTCATGAAAAATACAGCATGTTTTCTGAAATTTGAAGGTGTCTTAGATCTCTGAGACTCTGGAGGTGTACTGGAGAGAAAATTTAGTGTTCAGAATTATGTTAGCAAATTGGAGAAGCAGCATTTTACAAGTAGGATGTATTTCAACAGGGATGATTAAGCAAGAACAAGTCACTGTACAAATACACGCTGGGGGAATAACTTACCAGGCAGTACCTCTGCAGAACAGAAAGATCAGAGGTCGTCATTGCTAACAAGTGAATGTGATTCCCCAACATTGTGTTAGTACTGAGGGAAAAAGACAAAATCTCAAGTTATATTGGAATTTATAAACCGGAATATTACAGTAAACAAGTAACTTGGTTAAGTGACCTTTTACTCTAAATAACTAAAGTAACTTGGTTTAGGGTTTTGTGCCCAGTTCTAGGCACTGCACTTGTTGTAGAAAAAAGAAAGGAACTGGAGGTTTGTCGAGAGGGAAGCAATGAGAATAAGATGTTAATGCTACACTTCTTTAGGGATGATTGAAAATAACTAGGTAAAAATAACTGGAGTAAGATTACTGGGAGAAGAATAATCTTGAAATAATGTTGTTTCTTATGAAAAAAGCATTCAACTTCTACTTTTTATATCTATTATATCACAGTGTCCTATGGTTTTGTATTCTCTTAAGTTCAAGGCATATTTTAAGCAAAACAAAATATATACAGGTGGGATTTTATTTAAAAGAAATTTGAGGGCGTTCTTTTATATACATGTTAAGGAGTTGATGAGGACAGTGCCATTCAATCAAATCCCTGCCTGTTCCTTCTGGGGCTCAGGTCTGCGCAAGCATGACGTCTGCTTCCTGATCACGGTGCGTCCCATGCAGCCCTACGGCACCAAGTTTGACAGGAGACAGCCTTTCGTGGAGCAGACTGGCCTGGTGTATGTCAGAGGCTGTGAAATTCAGGGCATGTTGGATGAGAAGGGGCGTGTCATTGAAGAAGGTATGATATCCCAAAACTTGTTCAAGAGATTTATCTTTCTGTCTCTGTTTTTTTATATTTAACAGCCTAATTGATAATTTTTCTCTCTTGAATTAGTTACATACGTGGAAAAAACAAACCAGTTTCAGCCTGTGAAAAGTTAACTAGTTTCCTCTGGTAAAATCTAATGTAGCTATCTTAATTAAATAAATCCAGTATTGAGTTAAGGAGTAAAAGAGATTCTGTTCAAAAACTATTAGAATAATGCAGTGAAAATGTATCCATAGCTATGCAGAAATTAGTTTCATCATATGAACTTGTCTGAATTTCATTTGAGGAACAATTATGGATCACTTATTTGAATGATAATTTGCTTTTAGCACTGAGTCAAATTCTAATATTGCTGTTACATTATGGGCAGGACCTGAACCAAAACCAAGACTTAAAGGTGATTGCAGAACATACAGAGTATTTCTGGACCCAAACCAGTATCAGCAGGACATGACCAACACAATCCAAAATGGAGCAGAAGATGTCTATGAGACATTTAATATAATAATGAGAAGAAAACCAAAAGAAAACAATTTCAAGGTAAGATACTTGCCTCTTAGCTCTTAGGTCAGAGGGATGGAGCACCTCTTCTGCGGGGCAAGCCTGAGTTGGAGTTGTTTAGTCTGGAGAAGAGAAGGTTTCAGGGAGATCTGACTGCACCCTTTCAGGAAGGGGGCTTATAAGAAAGATCAGGACTAACTTTCTTATAGTGGTAGTACAAGGGGGATTGTTTAATAACTAAAAGATGGTAGATGCAGACCAGATATAAGAAAAATATTTCATGATGAGGGTGGTGAAATGCTGGAACAGGTTGCCCAGAGGTGGTAGATGCCCCATCCCTGGAAATTTTAAAGGTCAGGTTGGACAGGGCTCTTGAGAAACCTGGTCTGCTTGATGATGTACCTGCTTATTGCAGGGGGGTGGACTAGATGAGTTTTAAAAGTTCCTTTCAGCAAAAACTACTATATGATTCAGCCTCAACAGTGCTGAGCAGAAAGGAAGGAGCCACTTCCCTTCACCTGCTGGGCAAATTCGTACTGTAGCACAAAGTGCTGTAGGCCACCTTCACTGTGAGGGTGCATAATTTTATACACCTCAAAATATTTCTTACTCAGTTTCTTTGCTTTTTAGACCTCTGAGTCATTAATGTTCCTTGAGTTTTCCATTTTGGAAAAGCAGCATGAATGAAAAACTACATTTCTTTTGGTGCCTTAAAATCATACACTGCAGAATTGAAGTGATTTTCATTTTGAGGGATTCTGTAGCAAGTTCTGTGTAAATGGATTAACAAGTAGGCAGGAGGACTTGGACTTTTTTTTTTTCCTTTCTCTATCTAGAAAGATAGCTCTGGTGTGAAGCAGCAGCTTGCAATCTGCATGGACCATTGTGGTGCCATCATTTGTGCTGTGTTCTTGCAGCTAATTTACAGGCAAATCCCAATGCAAGCCATTTTATGCTGGCATTTATGAAAGTCTCATACCTTCATTTTTCCAGGCATTCTAAGGCATTTCCACATTTATCACATTGCTACCAGTTTAGGTATGTGCATTCCATGTCATTTGCAAACCTTTCTAACTTCAGCTGGAGAAAAGAAAACAAGATGATGCTGTGATTAGTGTAGACAGTGTATGCAGCAGATGGAAGGCAGCTTGAAGTTTAAAGCTGAGCTTGTAGGAGAGAAGACAAGGGAGCTCTTGTACAGTCCTTGTAAATTAAGCAGATGAGACAGCAGAGAAAGTGCAAATACAGTGTGTTTGCTGGAGGTGACACCACGGTGTCACTACAATTGGTCAGCAGTGTTAGTTCTTACAGGAATGAATGTTACTATTTTTACATGCATATAAATTACTTTTTGAAAAGCTGAAGCAAAGTTTTTGTGATGTAGAAACACCACATTTGCTGCTAGGAACATATTTCTTGCTTCCTCTTAGAAACTGATCACTGGGTTTAGAAATACTACCTGAAAATGTGACATTGTCTGATTTCTTTGTGTTTTTCTTAGCACAAACATATTATGCTGTGCTTAATATTTGTTTGAGCCAGGAGTACTTGTTCTATATTTGCAACAAAAATATAAAAATTCTTATTTAAAATGGGACTTGTCCATCCATATATCCTTGAAGTAATTCAGGCTTCAGACGTGTAAGATGCCTTCAACTTTGTAGCTTTGCAAGTCTGTCACAGAATCCACAGCATGATTGTGACTGGAAGAAACATATTCAAAGAATGGTTAAGGTTAGAGGGACCTTAGGAGTTGATTTAGTCCAAGACCTGCTTAAAGCAGAGTCAGCTAGAGCAATTTGTTCAAGATCTTGTGGCTATGTAGTGGGAATTGGATATGTCCAGTGATGGAAACTACATAGCCAGTCTAGACAACCTGTTCCAGTGTTGCATTACCTGTACAGTAAAAATATTTTGGTGTATTTAAGTGGAATTTCCCATAATTCATGTCCATTGCCCCTTTTCCTTTCACAGGGCACTACTGAGTGGACTCTCATTCCATTGACCTTACTTCCTCCCACTGCATTTTTTTTTAATACAAATCAGTCAAATTCTCCAATGCTCCTTGAGTTTTGTATTCTTGAGGATGAACAATCCCAGCTCTCTCAGCTTGCCAAACAATAGATTCTCCAATCCCTTACTCATCTTAGTGGCTCTTTGCTAGACCCATTCCACTATGTCTGTGTCTGCTGTCCTGAGGAGCCCAGCACTGGCCAGAGCCCTCCAGATGTGGTCTCACCCACGCTGAGTACTGGGGAGGAATCAGGACCTTAATAGAGGTTGACTAAGCAGGGACGGTGATCACATTACTTGACTCTTTGAATGGTACAATATAAGCAGGAAAGTAAAATCCTACCCTTTGGAGGTGGATATATAAATGTAGACTATCTGAATAAAATTCTGTACTTTGATTTGACTGGCTGTTCTTTTACAAGTTTGGCATTTGAAGGTTCTGTATTGTATTCTGGTGTGGACAGCTGATGCTCTGTGTTTGCCATTCATTTGTGTCCATGTTTGGTGGCATAGGAAGTCAGGGGGTCTGGAAGTCAGTGCAGATACATGGTGAGCAAATGCCATGTTTCAAGTGAGATGGTTCTTATAGAATTTTTAGCCTTCCTGTTAAAGGGCTACTTGCCACAGAAGTAGTAGCCTTTTAACAGGAAGGCTAAGATTCAGCTACCTCTTAGTTAAAAAGCACACCTTGTGTGCAAATCTGGGGTCTGGAGCATTGGTATTTTCACAAGAGGGGATAGGAGAGAAAACTTACATAATCGCAGATGATTAGATAAATTAATTAGTGGGTGAAGAGCAAATGCTTGAAGGGAGGCTTTAAGCTGACTGCAAGGGTGAAGTTTATAGGCATGTAAGAGGAAACCTTAAACTGCATGGGGATCTTCTATGTGTTTTTCCCTTGCTGTGAATGTTCTGGGATGAAAACTTTACTGATGATTATGGTCATCTTTACTACCTCTTATTTTATTCTTAGTTTAAGAATCCCGTGCTTTGATACTGATGTTTTGTTGCATATGTACACTGTCCTATATTGACTCAATCTAACCAAACACTGTCAATTAAAGAGTTCTATTCTATAATCTTAAAACAGATTTGATTGATCTTCAGTATGATTTTTACTTGGTAAAATGTCAGTCTCTTCAATCCTATTTTTTCTGGCTTTTCTTATTTATAGGCTCTTCTGGAGACTATTAGGAACCTGATGAACACAGATTGTGTGGTTCCTGACTGGCTACATGACATCATTCTTGGATATGGAGACCCAAGTAGTGCACACTATTCAAAAATGCCCAATCAGATTGCAACTCTGGATTTTAATGACACTTTCCTGTCCATTGATCATTTAAAAGCTAGCTTTCCTGGGTACAATGTTAAAGTCACTGTTGACAATCCAGATCTGCATGTACCCCCCTTCAGGTGATCTCAATATTTCAAGTACTTCTTGATATTCTTGCTGAAATGTGTTTTCAGGTGGCGTTATGTTCAGGGGTTGAAAGGAGATGCTCTTTCTTTTAAAAAAAGATGGCGATATGTTTAGATTATATTTAGATATGTAAGATTTAGATAGTTACATGATAGAGTTAACTGTACCACAGCAAGACACAGGACCAGCTTGTGTTCTCTTCTGTACAAAAATGCATCAGAGCAGTGCTTGTAGATCAGCCTACAGAATATATGCAAAAAACAAAAGTATGAGATAGAATCAAGACACATAGTACTCTCTTCTGTATTATCGTATCTAGCCTCCTCAAGATCAGACTAGAGAATTTTAATTACATAGTCTCCTTACATGTCTCATTACAACAAGCTAAGAACAGCAATTTCAACACCAGTTAAAATTTGAGCTTTTGGAAACACCGTTCAATCAACATAAAGGATTAAGTCTGAAATCCCATCATGCTTATTTTTAGAAATGATTTCTGAAATAGGATGCCGTTGGCAGGTAAATGAGATTTACTCGTTTTGTTTTAGTGGTGCTATTGTCCAACATTTTTAGACTTGACAATTCTGCCTCTCCTGGTGCACTTCCTTGAATTTTGACAACTGAATTTCACAGTGCATAGTATTGGAGAACAGTTCCTTCAGCTGGAAAAACTACATCTTTTCCTTGTGAAGGAATAAATATGTGGGGGGAAAAGACACCTTTCCCCTGCAGCAGTCAGCTTTTATCGTGACTAAATTGAATCTTGAAAAGCAGGGAGTTAATCTCCCGAGCTTTTTTTGGAAACACTGCATGGAGAATTTGTGTGGAGAAGGCACTAACACTATATAATGATATAAAAATAGTCTGAAGGTATCAGGAAAAGATCTCACAGTCAGTTTTCCTCAATGACCTGTTGTTCAGTTTCAGTTCCTATTTAAGAGAGATACTGCTCTTTACGAAGAGCTGTTGCTCTTCCTACTGCTACATTTGTCCTGTAAGAGATTATTATTTTTATAGGTGTCTGCATTTTGGATGGGCATTGGGATTTCTTCACCTGTGATTTGTTTCTGAATTAGAGAAACTTGCTAATATATATAGAAGGCTATAAAAATTTGAAATTGGAGGATAAAAACCTTCATCTGTTGGAATAGTTTGGAACACTGACATAGCTTATGTTCTGTGATAGCTGTTCTCATGTCCCTTTCATTTTCACTTATGAGCTTCTTGTCTTCAGTGTTCTTCCAGCTGGCTCTCAGCACTGCTCCTGGCTTTTCCAGTTATGAAAAGAGTGCTTTTGACACACTTTTTGTTTAATCAGCTTCATCAATTCACTTGTCATTTCTTTTCTTTATTCTCCTTGAAACTTTGTCATTTGCAGCAGTTGTTTCCCTGTTGTATGAAAGTTTGTCTTAATGGTGAGAAAAAAATCTTTATCACCTTCTGAGACAGTCTATGTCATAGTGAACTGTAACTTTAAATTATGCGTTGCAGGATAACTTTCCCAATGAAGGAAGGTAAAGGAACGAAAAGAAAAGAGGATGGAAGTGAAGAAAACCCTGAAGAAGCTAAAACACTGATTGTAGAGCCTCATGTTATCCCAAACAGAGGACCATATCCATATAATCAACCAAAACGGTAAAAAAGGGATGGGAACTTATTTTCAAATTATAGCACATGCATAGCAGTCCATTTTCAGAAATGAGACTTGTTTGTTTTATATTTGAATCAAAATTGTCCCCCATCTGTGAAAAATTTATTTTATTGTCCCCCATCTATGAAAAGAGTCCCTTGAAGAACAGTGAGAAATACAGTCTTTAGTGGTTTTTGTCTGAGGAATTTGAATATTAGGAAAGTAATTCCTAAATAATTTTATAACATTCTCTGCAAATAATGACTAAAGACAAACAGGCTTTTAGGTGGAGTTTGTTGTCACATGGACAGCATGATTTACGGTCTTGCTCAGAAATTTCAAGAGTCTTGTATCTATAAAAAGATAATTGTAATGCTGATTTAATTTGTGCAAAAGTTTGCAAATGTGTAGTTCAGGAAAGATACAAACAATTAATTGAAATAAAACTTGTTAAAACAATTGCTTTTATCAAAATTGTTGGCAAAATCTATCAATTATCTGGTCTCGTTTTGCTTTGTTACAGCAATACTATTCAATTTACCCATACTCAGATTGAAGCCATCCGTGCAGGAATGCAGCCTGGACTAACTATGGTAAGGATGTTTTTAAGGATTCTATACTCTTATTTAATTCTGGCCTTAGGTACATTCAGTGAAATCCTAGTAATGCCCCTTTCTGTAGCCTTGCTGAGGTAATTTCTATTAATAGTTTAAGCATATGAAAAATTAACTTTCAGAGGCTCAACATGCTCCAATCCTCACAAAATCATAGAGCAACACATCTCTGAATCTTGTGTTTCAGTTGCTGAAGGCTTTCCACAGCAATTGAATTTGCTTTTGAAGTGGTTGGAGAGTCTTTAAATAAAGCAGGAATTATTTCATAGCAATTTGTAATTTTATGTTTAGACACTTATGAAAACTGCTATGCTGTGCTTCTTAATCATGCAAAAATTATTTTGAGATGCTTTCTTTATAATACTTGGATACCTTTAAAATGTCTGAGGTGTCAGTTTTGGAGTGTTTGTAGAATTGAGCCTATGAAAACATTAATTGTTATTATATGTCTGTATCATCAGTTGTAGATTTCTGAGTAAATAGAAGGAATGAACTCTCTCTTTTTTAAAATTTTTCCTATTCTTTATGTCTGTTTCACCTTATTGTTTTTCAACTGTGTGTCTTGATTCTCTTTTTACTGTTTCCCCCCTGTAAAGCCTGTTCTGAGGCTAAACTGCCTTTTTTCTCTGAGAACATCTGTTTTCTTATAGTACTTCCTGTGCTGGATTACCGTATTCCTTTTAGTCAGGAATCTGCCAAAATAGTCTAAAGGAATCTTTTATAATATGTTGTATTTGGTCTGAAAGTACTCCAGAGCCAGGGAGCAATGTGTAATGTCAGTGTCTAGTGAGATTGTTCTGGGTTTTTTTCTTCCCCAGCCAACTCTGTTTTTCTTTATTTTGAAGTATTCTGATAAATTGTGTATTGATTTTTGTTTGGTTTTATTTTTGTGTGTGTGTGTGTGTTTGATTTTAGGTAGTGGGTCCACCTGGTACTGGAAAAACTGATGTAGCAGTCCAGATAATATCCAATCTTTATCATAATTTCCCAGAACAACGAACTCTAATAGTTACCCACTCTAATCAGGTAAAGTGTCAATCATGTGTGGAATTTTCCTGTAATTTCAGCGTAGAAGAGCAGTAGGTATTGAGATCAGTAGTTTGGGAATTGCATTTGTCTCCTAACAATGGAAACTTGAGTCAACTTACGTGCAGTTTTGCCAGTTTGATAACGAGAAATTAAATTTTTGAATTTCAGGTGTGTAGTTCTAAAGTATTTGTCTGAAGTTTTCAATGTGTTTAATTGGTTGGAGGTCAAAAATAAGAAAGTATTTTTGAAAAAGTATCATTTTAGTGAGGATTTATAGCCTGGAATAATACAGGCCAGTCTGCAATGGGTGGCAAGAGAGCGACAGTTGGGAGAAAGGATTGAGAACATGTCCATTGAGGAGAAAAAGAAGGAAATACTTTGAGGCAGATAGAAGACTTCTTACTAGACCAGACTTTAATGAAGACATTAACTTGAAATTGTACCCTGGGAAATTAACTGTATCTCAGCAGGGTACATTACCCATGCTTTGATGCTGCACTTTAAGATGTTTACGTCATTTGCAGCTGCAAGTGGAGCTTGTTTGTGTTTATTCTTATTTTCAAAACTTGATGATCCAGTGCTTACAAACTTGCTCCTTTGAAATAAACGAGTTAGTTGATAGTAAGCCACTAGAGAACTGAAGAGTTTAAGGTAGAAGATGTAGCACACCTAGAAGTTTAGTTAAGCAAAATTCAGTTATCCAAAATGGGATAGAGTCCCAGTACCTGACAGTCAGTACCAGATCATACTTCTCTCATGTACAGTAAAAGTTAAATTGTTTAATGTCATCATACAAAAATTGGTGTTTGTGAGACAGTTTTGTAAATTGATAGCTTTATCAACTAAGTTAACTATATGATAGAATTAAATTTTGAAATTGTAAAATCAAATGTAATTGTTGTATAAAGTATGCAAATAAAAGGGTGTTAATAGGCTAATTTCCTTGTTGTCAAGATTAGGAGTTTCAGTATTAACTTTGTTTTGTCAAAACAAAATTATTTTTGTTTGTTTCATTTATACTAAAATAGGCAAAATCTCTTACTTACTTACTTACTTACAAGTAATTCCTCCATTTTCCCCTGCAAGTGCCTCTGAACTTCTAAAATCTACCTTTTCTCCTGTTCTTGTCAATCTTTAGGCTTTGAACCAGCTGTTCGAAAAAATCATGGCATTAGACATTGATGAGCGTCACCTTCTGCGTCTGGGTCACGGAGAAGAGGAATTAGAGACAGAGAAAGATTTCAGCAGGTGAGGAAGGAGATGCTAATGATAAACTCCCTTGTATAAACATGGCAGCAAGATGTCTCTGTTGAATCCACTCTGCCTCCCATATGAAGGAGCTGGGGTGGACAAGTTTTACCCTTCTTATATTATTCAATCCCAGTAACACAGACTGCACTATTTTCCAGTACCAGGTTTAGTAATTTTGGTTCTTTCTCTGTACAGAAGCTGTGCTCCCTTGAGCATCTAAAGACAGTCAGTTCCTTTTTCACAAAATCAACTGCTTGAATAATAGATAATTATATATATTTTTTGGCCCTTATACCTTCCGTACAATTAATCTGTGAGAGAAATTAAAATGATGAGGTGGATTTTTAGAGCTACAGTTTTTTTGTTCAAATATGGTATCACTTCTGCTGTCATGGTGATTTTTGCATTAATAAACATGAAATTAAACTTTCTGCTTTAAATTCTTCTTGAACTTTGCTTAACATCAAAGTGGCTTATTTAATTGATAACACATTTTGAAGCGTACATATGTAAGGAAAGCTATGAACTCCGTGTCAGTACAAAGACTTAAGAACCTGTTCTTCTAAATATTTGTATGTTTGTTGTGCATTAGTCCAATTGACGTCAGTCGGATTACACACATTCATGAGTGTAAGCGGGGTATAATGGTCGTGCACTGGAAATATCTGAACTGTCCAGTACTGGATTATCATAGCAATACTTTGACTTCAAAAGCTGTAGTAAAAATTATATATAGTCACTAGAAGCTGCCCACATATACATAGTTCAGTATTTAGTGAAATAAATACCTTGTGATTTTTGTCCTTTTAAATTGAATACTTTGACGTAGTCAAATTATTCCAGAAATTTGATAGCCAAAAGCTTACAGAATGATGCCATAGCAGATATTTATTTAGTAGTATCCATAGTTTAGTATATTCCTTGAATTGTAGCATTCATCATTAAAAGGAATTTTCTTTCTGACACTATGTTATCTGTTTTCACACTTTCTCAAGGTAACTCCAGACCTGTGGGATATTTGTGCAAGCACTATGAGTTCTGGCAGTTCAAAAGGGAGGGGTAAAGGTTGAGGAATATATTTGAAGGTGGGCTGCACTACTCTGAGAACTTTATTTCTCATTAGCTTAGCTGTGTGAATTGTTAGGGCTCTACTGATAAAAATAGTCAGCATGTAACAAATTCTTAGGTTTTGGAACAGGGTTGTAGTTGTGACAGTGTTTTGGCAGGGTGCTGGGGTTTTCTGTGATCTCTCATTGTGATACTGGGATACTATTTTGAGTTTAATAAAAATTATTATTATGTATTACATATGTTATATGTAATCTGTTTTGTAGGTATGGAAGAGTCAATTATGTGCTGGCTCGAAGACTTGAACTTCTGCGAGAAGTTGGGCGATTACAAGAGAGTCTTGGAGTCCCAGGAGATGTATCTTACACTTGTGAAACAGCTGGCCACTTTTTCTTATACCAAGTAAGGACTGAAATACTTTTGCAGAGACTGTATGACCTAAATATGTTACGAAACACTGTGTAAAACTTGCAATGAATTTTTCAGAGTCGAGAGTAAAAGCAAAAAGCATTTTCCTTGATGATTCACAATACAGTAAGAGCTAAAGTTAAAATTGCAGCATGACTTGCTTGTGTTGCTATTGTTTTAAATCCTGCCTGCTGACTCACCAAGTCATTGCTGCCCTTCATGAATGCTGGCAAAGATTCTAACCTGAAGCTTCTCCTTCAGATAGAAAAATCTGTGGGCTGCTTTATCTTTTGGACAAGCATTAGAGCAGCTACTTGGTGGTCCTGATAGAGGAGGCGTTTATAGCATTAAATGCCAATGTGAAATCAAATGTACAGTGTACAAAATGGTATGTTGCATGTCCCTCATTTCTCCTCCATGTATTTTTCAGTGATGTGGTCTACATTTGCAATTAGTGTTGCATAAGGAGGTTTACAGACTGGTACTTAGGACTGAATGCACTTACTTGTGTATGTTTTTACAGAAGTTACTCTGGGCTAGCTTTAGTGTGGACCTTAACATTAAATTGACATTAGATGAAGAGTGCAAGGAGCACTGCTAGAGGTCATCTTCTGGTTCAGTTTCCTCCTAAATGAATCCCACTTGGTATTTCAATCACAGTAGTGTAAGTGGAGATAATAAAGAAGTTTACTTCTGTATTGGGTTTATGTGGCAAGGTTTTGGTAGCAGGTGGCTGTAGGAATGACCTTGGAGAAGAGGCCAGGGGCTGCCCTGTGCAGGACCCAGCCAGCTCGAGCAGACCCACTGCTGACCAAAGCTGAATCCACAGTGAAACTGGGGGTGCCACTGTGAAAACCTCTTTGAGAAGAGGTCAAAAACCAGCAGCAGCTGAGGGCGGAGAGGGAGGTGTGAGAAACAACCCCATATACCCAGGACAGAAGAAAATGAGGGGGCAGGAGGTGCTCCAGGCATCAGAGCACAGGTTCCCCATAGCTTGTGGAGACAGCCATGGTAAAGCAGGTTTTCCACCTGCAGCACCTGCAGTGGAGAGGCTGTGGCAGGGCAGATACCGACACTGCAGCCCATAGAGTTCCCCATGCTGAGCAGGTGGATGTATCCTGAAGGAAGAGGTAGCATGTCAGAATCCCATGCTGGAGCAGGGAAGAAGTGTGAATAGGAAGGGGTGGCAGAGATGTGGTGTTGTGAACTTGAATGACAGCACCATTATTTCTGTATTGCTCAGGGTAGGGAGGAAGTAAAAAAATTGACAATGAAATTAAGCTTGGGAACAAAGAGGGAGTGGAGAAGAAAGATGGTTTTGGTTTTGTCTTTGTTGCTCATCATCTTGCTCTGTTTTTAATTTGCAATAAATGAAATTAATTTTCTTTGTTTTGTCTGTGATGCTACTTGCTAAGCAATCTCCCAGCTTTTATCTCAACCCAAAAGCTTTTCTGTCTTAATTTCTCCCACTGCCCTGTTGAAGAGGGAGAGTGAGAGAAACTGGATGGGAGTCTAGCAGCCAGCCAAGCTCAACCCACCACAACTTCAAAAATGTTATTCTGACACAAGGTCAAATGCTACCTAAGACATACATTACTTCTGTGATAATTTTTTTAATGCTATGCTGCAAGCCTTTATATTGCCAAATACCTTATGATATAAACCCACCTTGCTTTGTCGTAGGTTATGTCTCGTTGGGAGGAGTATATCAGTAAAGTGAAGGTTAAAGGTGGAAAATCACCAGATGTTGCAGACGTCTCCAGTTTCTTTCCTTTTCACCAGTATTTTGCAAATGCTCCTCAACCAGTTTTCAAAGGCAAATCATATGAAGAAGATATGGAAATTGCTGAAGGGTGTTTTAGACATATTAAGAAAATATTCACTCAGCTTGAGGTAAGACATGTAACTGTTAAAAGGCAAGTGAATCTGGCTAATCTTGTAGAAAAATTACACAACTCCAAAATTCTCATTTTCCCTACATCCTAGAAGAAATATACATGTCTAGGCAGCTTCATTACCTTGCAAGGGGAGAATTTCCACCTTTGGGTAGAATAGATATGTCACACACTAGGGGCAAGGGTCTCTTTTAGTTGGATTGTGGGAAACAGTCATTCTGCATCCGTTTTCACTGATGAAGTTACAAGGATTGGTACACCTAGCACTGCTCCTCTGATCCTCACAGGGTCTTTGTATTTACAGTGAGTTGCCTTTAATCAGATAACCTAAAAGTAACAGATTATCTTCTGGTTTTGCCAGAATTGCTTTAGAGGCCATTAAAAATTAGGATAAAGGTGACTTGTGATCATTTGATTATATTAACTGTAATGGTCTTTCTGCTACTGAATTTGATGTCATGTTATGATGCAGTAAAGTAGGAAACAAGAAGATACAGTAAAAAAAAAATTTGGGGGATTCTGAGAGGGTTCCCCAGAATTACTTGAATATTTTTCTGTAAATTTATATGTACATACAGGTTGGAAAACTTCTTTCATAGTTTTTACAAGATTGTTTTTCAAAATACGCTAAGCCTAGAAACCACAATAAATTATTCAGATGCGATTGTTAACAGTACATACCCTCAGAATGTTCTTGTTTAATTATATCAAGAAGGCGGTCACATAGTTTGAGTGGATTAATTTTTTAAGTGATATTTTTTCCTATTCTGACTTTCAAGACTTTTCTTTTGTCCTCCATAGGAATTCAGAGCATTTGAGCTTCTCCGCAGTGGCCTGGATAGATCCAAATACCTGTTGGTGAAAGAAGCAAAAATCATTGCCATGACTTGTACTCATGCTGCTCTGAAACGACGGGACCTGGTTGAATTAGGTTTCAAAGTAATGACTATACTACTGCTACTGTAGTGCTTGATTTTGGTGTTGGTTCTCCCCTATTCCCCACCCCATACGAATCTTTTTATCTGCCCCAAATCTAGGCAGTTAGATTATTCAGAGTTGTGTTTTTTTACCTGTATGTTTCAATTTTTTTATTTTACTGAAGAAAAATATAACTTCTGTCAGTAAAAGATTAAATCACTTTTAAGTTACTGTATATACAAAAAATGGTAAATAATGCTTTTTTAAAAAAGTCAGTTTTGCCATATTACATGATAAACAGCAGTGATAGGATTAATAAAATAGAGGCAGAACTGGGTAGAAAAACGTGGCTGTTACACCTTTGTTTACCTAAAAAATTAACAATTTGAGGAAAAAGAACTATGATGTAATGCTGTTTCACTCTGCAGTGGTAACTATAACTATTAATTTAGTGCAGTCTTTTATTCTGAGAAAAGCCAGTCACCAGTACTTCTTTCAGTATTATTTTGCACCGATCATGTACTGTATCGGATCACAAAATGGCTCCTCTTCAGCTTCAGTGCAGAGATACCAAATTAGTTTGCTCCGCTGCAGAAAACTTTTCTCTTGTGGTTATGGCATATAGGAAGCGTGTAATGTAATTCTGTCATGGATTCCTTCTATGTATAAGCCCTGACAGGTACAGAGAGATCTGCCATTGGTGTAGTAGGACTTCACCTCTTTGGTAATGCTGTTATTTTGCCTATAAGGTGAAATCTTGCTGTAACTGTCCCACCTGGCAAAATCTGAACAAGTAATAGATAATTTATTTTGGTAGGCTGAATAAATGCATTTGATTGTGTTACTGTGTTTATGGATATCTCTGTACTTTTTTTTTCTCAGTATGACAACATCTTAATGGAAGAGTCTGCTCAGATTCTGGAGATAGAAACCTTTATACCTCTCCTGTTGCAGGTTAGACTTGAAACATAAAAGATCTTAAAAAGATAAAAAAGTCTCTGTGCTCTTGAACAGTATTGAATATTAAAAATATCATGTGCAGAAAGTAACCCAGAACTGATATTTGCTAGTAAGACCTTTCACATTGATTTGACTGATTTGATTTTTAATTATGAAATTATTTTATGCAATGAAGTAAGCATCTTATTTTTTTCAAATATTTAAATGAGCGTTGAATAACCAGCTGCATCTGGCAGGTGAGGGAAAATAATTATATGTGAGCAATGCCGAAACTGAAGAGTTTGTATCATTAGACCATTTCACCATAGAGGCATATTATGGGGGATATTCCGTGAGTTTATTTATGTGAGGCATCCATATAGTCCTTGAAAATTGAGTGGGTTTTAATTTTAACAAAACCTAAGGATCTAGCCTTCCAGAGTGGCAGTACTTGATTTCTTTATTTGCAATTCATTCAGAAATTTTTAAAAACAGAATTTTGGGGGGCATCTTTGTCCAAGATTTAAATGGCTGATACATACAGAAAACTATATAGAATGTTTCATCATCTGCAAAGAAGAAACTTCTGGGAGTGAGTAAAAAAAAGACAGTAAGCTTTGGGTTTTTGTGGGGTTTTTTTATTCTTGCTAATAAAAATTATTTCCATCCTCTTTCTAAGGCATTTTCAGGCTTGAGGGATTGGACAGTCCAGAGTTCAGTTTTCTTTCCTTGCTGTCTGATCAGAAACTGCTTCAGTGCTCTTCCACTTCAAGTGGCAGGAAAAGGAGCTTTATGCTCTGTCTCAAATAGTGTTCCCATGAGGAAAGGGAATTATCACAGGAGTGTGTAATGAGGATCTGACAGCTGGAAGTCTCCAGGATGCTAATTGTGAAGAGCATTCAGTCCAAGAGCCAAGATGGGAATTAGTTAGGGGCACATCCTGGTCATGGAAGAGGCTATTTGAGAATTACAGAAGTAAGCATGAACTACAGAGACACTTGAAAGGCAGGTTCAGTGTTGCTTCAGACATCTGAACACTAAAACCTGTTTCAGATGCTTCATATTCACGACCTCAGAATCCAAAAATAAAGTTCAGGGGACAGTTCTGGGTTAACTGCTATTACTATGAAGTAGTCAGGGGTTTTGGCCTTTAAAGCAATATAATAGGATCTTTATTCTGATATTTCTCTGCTAATTTTAGTAGATAAAGATACTTGTTTTATAAGAAAAGAGACTTTATTTACAGTTCTACTCTCTGATTGGATGGAAGCTAGCAGTCTTTAAAAAGACTGAAGTTCAGTGTAGCTTAAAAACAAATGTTGAAGGGCTAAGACAAAGGCAGACAATCTCACTCTTACTGTGTTGAGTGCCTTGATTATATTGTAATGGTTGCAATGGTGTAACTGTTCAATTCTAGAACCCCCAGGATGGATTCAGTCGTTTGAAGCGGTGGATTATGATTGGTGACCATCATCAGTTGCCACCAGTTATTAAGAACATGGCTTTTCAGAAGTACTCCAACATGGAACAGTCGCTTTTTACACGGTTTGTTCGTGTTGGAGTGCCAACTGTTGACTTGGATGCACAAGGAAGAGCTAGAGCAAGGTAAGGCAAGAAATCCTTTGTCTAGCTTGTAAGAAAGTAACAAGTTAAAAATGAGAAGAGCGCACACACCTAGGGAAGCTGGTTTTTATTGTTAGGACAGGAGTTTGCAAAACTGGAATTTGGTTCCATTAATTTTAGCTTAGACTAGGAAGGCAGATTTTACTTCTCTGAAATGCAATCAGATTATTTCTTCATTGTTATTGTTATATAGTAGTACTCCGCTGTTGCATGAATACTTTAATGAAAATTATATTTAAAGGTACTTACTCGTCTTAAGTGTTCAGTGTTTTTTACAAATGAAACTGCATAATCTTTCTTTGCTAAACTAACATTTAGTATATTCAAAGTTAAATAAAAATCTGATTTATTTAACATTGAATATATAATAATTCCCTTAAAGACTGTAAAAGACTGTTTTTCTGTAGTATTTCAGGAGAGATGCATCCAGAGATTGGGCACATTCAGGTTGTTCTTATTATAAAAAAGGTTTTTTGTTCTTATACAGGAGATGCTGCGACTCTGTAGTGTAATAGCTTTTCTTTTTTATCTATGTATTTGTCATTTCACTGTGGTAATTTAAATACCAGATTTATTGATTGTGTACATTGCATATTTGTGTCATGTTAAGAAGGAAAAATAGCACCAAATAAGAGAAAATTACTCCATATAAAATCTTGCTACTCTAAGTTTAGTTCTAAATCTTTATTTTAGGCATAAAGTGTAGTCAGCAATATAAAGGATAACTTCAATTTTTTCACGTAGGAAACGTTTGGAATCTGGAATATTATTTTCTAGTCTTATGAATGACAGTTCAATATGATTTTTAAAATGAAGATTTTATCTGAATGTGCTGGTGAATGAAGTTTATTTTTCAAAATCTTAGTGAACTTCTTAGTGATAAGAGAGCAAAAGTTCTTAGCTTTGCAAGTAATTTCTTGATCAAGAAATTACTTCCTATGCTTTGTCTTTTGTGATCACAGGTAGTTTCCCTATGAGCTATCTGCTTCTTAATCTTGTCTGGATATTATTTGGCATTTGTGAATGAGGCATTTTGTTAGTATTACTGTCCCTAGAAATATCAGGAATCATTCAGAATTAGGTAGATTTTGTTTGTTTCCATTCATGTCTCGTGTTAATACTAGGCAATACACAAAATAAATAAGGAAATCAATTTCTTTTTACTGTAAGAAGCTTTACCGCAGTTAACGCAGAAAGTACTACTTTCCTTATTCCTTCTGTTTTGTAAAGAAGGACTAATATTCCTTAAGTTTTGTTACCCATGAAAGTTTTCGCTAGAATTCTCGCAAAATCTGTAGCTTGATCGGGAGGAACAGACTTAAACCCAAGTGTGCCACATTGACATGACATCTGAAGTTTTCAGTGAGAGAGAACAAAACAGAATCACGACCTAAAAATAATGTTGCTGGATAGATTGTTCGGGTGTGTTCATTTATATATGTACAGGCTGCCTAGCAGAATTACTCTTTTCACTGAAAACCTACAGAAGCTCTGATCTCATATGCATGTAAATTCTCTTGGATGAGTAGAAGAGCCTGCTGTAGCTCACTCTGTGTGCTTTGTTTCTGTGTGGTTTTGAACAGTTTGTGTAACCTCTACAACTGGCGCTACAAGAACCTGGGTAACCTGCCTCACGTGCAGCTTCTGCCAGAGTTCAGAACAGCCAATGCTGGCTTTTTGTATGACTTCCAGCTTATAAATGTAGAAGACTTCAACGGTGTAGGAGAGTCTGAACCCAATCCTTATTTCTATCAGGTAAGGGAAGTACTACATGTGTTATTAATTAACTTGAAGAGTGCTTGTTAGATCTGCAATGAAGACAGACTATCAAAAACAGTAAACTGACATTCAGTTCATGTTCTCTGATAATTGAGTCATATGTATGATTTTTTCCTCCTCTTAATGAAATTTGAATGTTGAAAATGAAAATATGGTGTTGGAGCTTTTGCTCAGTGAATTACTTTGTTTTCTCATTGTTAAGGGAGGGATGAGACTTGGTGTAATTCATTACAAAATGTAATTTTGACCTAAGGCAAATTAAAATCCATTGTAATTCAGCTGTACAATGATAGTGGAAAAACTATAGCACTTCCCCTGAACACAAAGAATTGAAGTTTGCTTGGTTGCTCCTACCTGAGTTTGAAGAGTCACTGTGTTATTTATTCTATAGGTAGGAATGCTAAAATGCCCATTCATTAAAAAATAAAACAGTACTGCTAGTAATATACATAAGAGGTGTAGGGACATTGAGGGTGAAGTAAATTGCCAAAAACCTTAATTTTGGAATTTCTAAACTCACAACTAAATTTTGGAATTAAGCCATCATCAACAGTCTCTATTTCTCTTAAATTAAGAAAACATTTTATGCTTGTAATGAGATACTTATATTTTCAGTAGTTTTATTTTTCTTGTTTTAAAAACCGGTGAAACAAACTATGGTGCGTAAAATAGCAAACTTGGACTTTGGAAAAATTGGAGCTGGAGTGATGTGCAAGTTAAGGAGTTTAATTCAAACATGGAGTTAACACCTTGTATTTCGCTTAATATTATGGAAAGCAAACAATATACTTTATGATGATAATATTCATGTTCATTTTTCCCTCTGAAGATCAGTGAGACACATGTGAATCTCTGTTTTTAAAAAGGTATGAAACATATTCGTAGGTTTTGCTTGGGTTCTTCTCAATACTTTTTCAGTATAAATTAGTGTGCTACTAGAGAAGAAAGCAAAGGTTAATCATAATCCACTTTATCCCATTGCTAGATTGAGGACAGAATTGCTTGGAGATACTATTTTGGTTTTGTTTTTGAAACTCTAACATGCAAGTAGTAAAAAGTTGTCCAGTGGAACACAAACAGCTGAAAGGAGTGCCTCATAATTGAGAGTGTGAGCACTGCTTTAAACCACTCTTTGGCTAAAGAAGATTAAGAACACTGCCATGAAGACATAGAACACACTTCTTATTATATCAATACTCTCATGTGCACACTCTTCTAATACTTCCTACCATTACTTTTTTTTTTTTTTTGGTGATCTTAATAATTGAAAGATATTTAGCAGAGTATGTTGGTGGCATTCAAGGTTTTTCATGAGATGAGAGATTATTGTCATGTATAATTCTCTTTGTGAATTTGGGCTTTTCTTTCCAGAGTTAAAGGGGATTAAAATTTGTAGAATAGCTTTACACCCACAGGTGTTTGATATGCCTGGCAACTGCATTTTCCAAGTAATGCAGAGCCCACTTAGTAAGAAAAAATAAATGAGGCTGGTATGTCCAGCCTATTCAAACATACGCCAAGTGGGGATAAAATTCCTTGTATAAATAGAGCAGGAGTAAATGTCACCATTTGAGAACAACTTTTTAACCTGAAAGATAATTTTTATTGACAGAAAATGGATTTAAATAGCCTATGAATAACATCAGTCTTGAAATAGAACAAAGCTTCCTATAGCCAGAAGAGTGGTACTTTGGGACAGGCTCATAAAGTAATGACAGAGAGAGAAAGTTACAATATACAAAATAACAGCTGGTAATTTGTAATTGAATAGGATGGCCTGCAGTGGAAATAACTGGATTTGATAGTCCAGAGGTCTGTCTCCTAATTAATACTTAAAAGGACTTTATTTATACTAGTGCAACTAGTTCTTACTTTCAGTTTACTGGGGAGTGAGTCATTGCATCTTTTCTGAGTAAATATTGTGAAGTTTCAATCAATGACTAACAATAATATTGATGTAGATATTTTTAACAGTTGTCTGAAAAGGAATGAGACTGAAGGTATTAAACCTACTTGTGGTTCTTTCATTCTTTCAAAGTGGCTTGTCTGAAGTGAGCAAACAATCATCAGATCTAGGGACATTTCTCTCAGCACTAAAATATTTTTCTAAATACCAGACAATGTCACAGGTGTTATTCTTTGTAACGTTACAAGATGAGTAACCCTTTTTTTGTCTTTTTTTGTCATTTTTTTTCTCTTACTTTAATCTTCAGAATCTTGGTGAGGCAGAGTATGTTGTGGCAGTCTTCATGTATATGTGCCTGCTTGGTTATCCTGCAGACAGGATAAGTATCCTGACAACATATAATGGACAGAAACACCTGATCCGTGATGTCATTAATCAGCGATGTGGAAACAATCCTCTGATTGGAAGGCCAAACAAGGTGACTTTGAAAATGTATCAGTCATTGCAGTAGTTCTGGTTTCCGTTGTCATATTTTTCTATTGTCATATTGTCAGTTGTCAATTTCTGGTTTTCAAATTGTCATATGGCAAATCAGGTTAATTTAAGCTATACTTATACAGGTATCTGTGGAAGTATTTTGTCTTTAATCGCGTATTTATGAACCTATATTCTATGGAATTTCATAGATTAGTGCCCTTGTTTTTGCCTGTTGATAATTTGACAGAGTGAAGTTGATGAAGGCGAAAAGACTATAGGCTGTGTGGGACAGAATAACTCTTTTTTTATAATTTGTATTTTTTATCACAAATGATAAAAAATAACATCATTCCCCAAAATCGCATCATTAGAAAGATCCACCCAAGGTAGAAATTATTTGATAGAATGTATGATCATGAATCTGAAGAAACACATAAAGAATATAGTTATAAATATCTGGTGCTAATTCTGCAGGTTAAAACTATTGTACAAAGCTAATGGCTTTCCATAATCTTTTGGTATTAGCACCTCACTTCTCTGTCCAAATTTAAACAAAAAGAAGTAAAAGAAACAGTATACAGTCAGAGACAAAAGCTCCTCCCAAGGTATTCCAGAAAAAAACCCAGGCTTTTTGTTAGAGGCCAGCTAAATCAGTTAAAGAATTTTCTCTTTGTGTTTACTGCAATCTCAGTCCAAAGTCAATGTTAAAATTTTGGTGTCATGTTTTAATTGAAATGGCAAGGATTAACCTATAGAGTTTTTTCCTTATTTTTTGATTCTCTAGGTAACAACTGTGGACAGGTTTCAAGGCCAGCAGAACGATTACATTCTGCTTTCCCTAGTGCGTACCAAAGCTGTAGGCCACCTTAGGTATGTAAGAACATCTTCCTGTGATGCCATAGCAGTACTTGTACTCTGTATCAGATACAGAAATGTTTATATTACATTATACGAAAAATCCTATTGTATGAGTGTGTGGTAGAAATTAAGTTCTATGCTAATGCTGTGTATATAATGAAGTTCAGACAGACTTAATTTTATAACTGTCTGGTACCCTCTTCTCAAATACTTTATCCTTTGGTAATGGCTCTTACCCTATAATTAGTTTATATTGCTGCAGATGGGCTGTTCTTGGTTTCACCCTAGTAGAATGATAGGACTGTAGTACTGTTGAGCAAATGCAGGCTTAAATTTTCTCATAGATCCTTTCCTGTAATGAAGATTTTATTTTGCATCGGAAGTGTTTGATCGTTGCATAAGTTGCATTATTGTGTGTAGTTTTAAATGTTTTCACTTTTGGTTTGTCTAATCTTAGGTAGATAGATGAGTTATCAAATTCATCTTTTCTTGTTTAGATAAAGAAATGCTATTGGGATTTTCTTCTCAATGTTTACTCTCAACTTTTGAGGTGCAGGAAAACGGTAGAGGGTGGTTTTTTCATAGTGGTATTGGTACATTGAACCAATATATTTATGTTTCTGTATAATGGTACTAGGATTTGCTAGTTACTGGAACAATGTGTAGGGGAAAAAACTAAAGACAAGATAGTACTTGGGCAGGTGATTTTATATTTCTTTTAATTAAGACTCCTGTGTATGTCTACTTATTTTTATTGCAAGTGTGTCATCAGTAGAAAATAACATTGGATTTTATTTTCTGAAGGGATGTCCGACGATTAGTCGTTGCCATGTCAAGAGCCAGACTTGGACTTTATATCTTTGCAAGGGTATCACTATTTCAGAACTGTTTTGAGCTAACTCCAGCTTTCAGCCAACTCACAGCTCGACCACTTCACCTCCATATTGTTCCCGCAGAATGTTTTCCAACGGCAAGACAGGTAGGAGCAGCTGCGCTGGATTTTGGTATCTGTAATGGGTGTTTGTGTTTGCACACTTTTTTTGAGTGGTGAAAGAGGTGAAACTGTTTTCTCTGCTAGACTGGTGCATCTGCTTCTTGGCTTTGGACCAAGATGCCCAGGGAAATGATGGAATCACCATCCCTGGAAGTATTTAAAAAAAGGTGTGGATGTGGCAGTTGAGGGTATGGTTTAGTGGTGAACTCTCAGTGCCACTTGATGATTGGATTTTGTTGATACTAGAGGTCTTTTCCAACCTTAATGATTCTGTGAGTCTACAAATAACTCCTTGGAGTTATCTTTTGTCATGATACACACCAGATGTTTCCACAAAAGTTAATTATCAGTATAATTTAATTATCAGTAGCTGTTGTGCCTGCTTTTTCCTGAATTCTGCCTGTCTGAATGATTTAGTATTCTTCTTTTTGTGAGCAAAATAGTTTTTTAGTTCTTACATGTTTTTGGTCTTGTTATGAAACAAAATTATGTTATTTCTCAAGTGAAGCTACATAAAGATACTAATTTCTCACTTAAATAGGTAAAATTACATGTAACCGAGTAACTCAGGATTACAATTTTTTTTCTCTTAAAATTGGTTTCAATATCATGAGAGTTTTGCTGAGATAGGTTCATAAGTTTTGCTGAGATAGGTTCATAAGTACAAAAACCTAATTTGTAATACTGCACTAGATCTTTAGGGGAAAGGTTCGTGTTGAGAATCTAAGCACAGGGCACACAGCAGGATGCTAAATGAAGACACAAAGGAGCATATCTGCTCTGCTTTCTGAAGCTTTGAGAAGGGATGCCTGCATGCACCCAAAACTTGGTTACAGCTCCTTCTCTGGTCTTAAATGCTGTTGACAAGTTTGGGAGGGAGCCCTTTCAGTTGAAACTTTCAGATCAACTGTGCAACAAGAATGCAACAAGCGTGGTCAGTGAGTGTGAGCAAGGAGCTGGGCTGTGACAGGCAAGAGGCTAAATCCTAATCTGATCATAAACAATTTGTGCCTTTAATATATTAAATTACTCGAGTCCAAAATGTACTTCATGGACAGAATCCAGCCGCTCCTTTTGAAGTTTCTTCTTCAGGCTGCAGTATCATGATTGGTCCAGTTCCCCAAAATGTAAGACCTATGCTTCCTAACTTTCCAAAGAATTCACCAATTCTTTTTTTTCTTTGAAAAGCATTATTTAATTTCTTGGGGCTTTTGACTTCTAATATAGTTAAATAACCTCTGAATTGTGGTTGTTTTGCTTTATTTGCTGAATGTCAATGTTTTTCCCCTTCCTTAGAATGGAGAAAGACCAGCTCACCAAATACATGTTATTAAGAACATGCCTCAAATGGCTAACTTTGTGTACAATATGTATATGCACATGATACAGAGTACACGCCACCATCAACAGGTAAGGAACTTCTGTTTTGGAATGCATTTAAAATAAATAATTTTTTTGTAAATGGCATGAAAACTGTTGAGATTTGAGTCTGTTTCTGTTATATTTAAAATTCAAGAAGTGTTCGTGACTGAAAGAATATTAAGGTCCTGTAAAATGTTGCTGTAGCAAAAGTTATATCTTCTAGTAGTTAAAGCCCCAGTTTAAGGACCCAAACCTATCAGTAATTGATGACAAGTGCATTGATGGCTTTGTCTGGGCCAAAAATGCTGTTCATTAATACTAAAGAACTAGCTTGTCTGGTGCTAATTTGAGGGAGACTTGTGTCTTACATTTCAGGTAAGTGTGGGATTTCAGCTAGTTGGATTATAACACCAGTGCATGATGTAGTAATGTTTTGTAAGGGAAACATCAGATCATGTCTTGAAACCATTTTGATCCTGTTGAATCTCCCTGTTATCCAGATTGGTTTGCAACTGTAGTGTTTTTTGTTCTGGAGCAATTTTTTTCAGCCATATTTCAACATCAATGAGAATTGCATGGGGTTGGAAGCAGTTGTAGACACTTCTGTACCTAGTTTTGTCACTGTTTAATCCCTGAAGCAGAATTCAGAACCCATCAGAAAGTCTTAGTAGTCTCATGTAAGTGAGTGGAGAATTGAGGTAGCTTAGATAGTGTGCTGAGCAGAAAGCTGCCTTTAGCATACTTGGAGCTGTAAAGCCTAGAAGTAGTTAAACCAAAAGGGAATGGTCTTAAATGCTCCCCCTTAACTGCATCAGCTTTCACACAGTGTCTAGGGTCTGTCATCTTTATATTACCTGTCATCTTTATATTACCTACATCTTTCTATTATTCTCATATATTATATAACACCTATATATTGTATTACCTATAATTTATTCTTTCCTGGTACTCTGAATTTCCCTTACTGGTTTTTGCTCTTCTGAAAGATTTCTGAAAGTGGACAAAATTGATGTAAAAGGACATTGCTTTCTCTGTATTAGCTGACTGTGGGAACAGAATGTGAACATGACTGTCCTTGAACAGATAGTCTAAGAGATCTAGGTCCTGTTTTTTAGTGCAGGGATGTCTCTGTCACATCCTCTTCCTTTTTTTCTTCCATGTTTCATCTAATATGGAACAGTGTAATCAGCAGAGATCAGAACCCAAAACTAACTGAATGTCAGACTTTCCGAAAATTTATTTTTCTCTGCAGTTCTTACCCAGTAACTTCTGGATTTTATTTTTATTTTTGAGAGAAATCTTCAGCCAAATTTGAAGTGTTTTGTTACCCAGAAAAATCCTTTTCCAGGCTGTCTGAACAGAGAGGATACTTCTCACTATTTTGAAGAAATGCTGTAATTACCTGTGTGCTATAAAAAAGGGGATATACAAAGAGGACACTACTAGAATTTCTTCTTACTGTAATTTTTTTTATAGTAGTGAAGTAAATCCACACTGTTTTTTTAGAAAACCAGTCCTATAAGCACCTGACAAGAATTGCTTTGAAGCTAGTTTGTCTAATATAGTTGGTGATCTTTGGTTGGGAACTACACTTTCCTGTGTACAGATGGATATAGAGACCAGTCTGATAACTTCAAGGTCTATAGAAAATAGTTTTTATATCTCTGCTGGTAATCATAATTGATTTGTAGATTTGCCTATGCAATTTTTTAATATTAGTGTCATCTAATTGAAAGTAAAACGTCACTGTAATTAAGCACCTCATTTGTCATGTGATACAAAGTTGCTTTTTGAGCAAAACAAATGGTCAAGTTTTTCAAGATTGCATTTCATTAAAATGATCCAAAGTATTCTAAAGAAATATCCATCATGTCATTGAATAATGTCAGGCTGCAAGAAGTGTGAGTGCTTCTGTTCAGCCTCCAGTTGTATAGCATTCATCCATACTCATCAGCTCAATGTATTCCTGGTATTTTTTGTCCACTTGTGTTACTTGGCTATGATTCCAGCCTATAAGGTTTTACAAACTATTTCTTTGGTAAGCAGAACACTGTGAATACATGAAATTACATTTTCAGAAGTATTGTGTGAAAATATTTAAGCATTGTTTAACTGTTAGTGAAACTCGAATTGTGTAAGTACAGATAACATTCACATACTATTTTATAAGATGCTGCCAGGGGAAATTATGGATATGAGTTGTTAAAGACAGGCCTGTTGAAGGCATCAAAAACCAAGTTAAACATATCTTGGAGTTTGAAATGGTGACAGACGAGATTTGGGTAGAAATACGCATATTGCTCCAAGTAGGGATTTACCATAACCCTATTACTTGTCTGAGTGTTTGAGACAATGAAATGTGTTTTCTGTCCTTAAATTGGAAGTCCTGAGATTTTTTACACCCTCTTAAAAAAAAATGTATCTAAGATGACTATGTTGTGACCATTATGCTAATTCTTTTTATATATAGGTGTGAATTGCTTACAAATCATTATGACTTCTAAATTTTAAGTGTTTGTTGTTAATTTGTTATCTAATGCAAAATTCTAAATATGAGATGAGCAGTTCAAGCTAAAGTGTAAAATCTTAAAATCCTTCCTTTTTCAATCATCTAGCATTTACTGCCCCCACCTGCCATGATTGAAGAACCAGAACCGACACCAACTGGAGAGACTGAAGCAGAAGGTGAAGTTCAGGGCATGCAGGAAGATGCAGCAGAAGAAAGTGAAGTAGTGGAAGAAATGATGAAGGAAGGAGAATTGAATGTGGATGAAATTGATGAACATCGAAAAATGCCAGAACACCCTGGAAGAGACAGTGATAGTGGAGACAGTGAACCTGAGAATGAGACTGAAAAGTGATTGATGGAATCCTTTTCCTTAATGCATTTTGGGAAATTGGCAGGGAAAAGAGCAGTTGGAAAAATAATTGCGATTTTTACATTGACTTTCATTAAATGGTTGCCTCTGTAATACTTGGTTGGTATATTTTTCAATGAATACTTTGTGGACAAGCAAGGTATTTGGCAAACATTCTACTGAGTTCTTATCACTATTGGTAATGTAATTTGTTTAATGGTCTCAAATTATATGCATTTTCCTTTTTTATAAGTTCAGTAAAGATGCTTTTTATACCAATTTTGAATATTTGACTCTTAATTCAGTCACCCACTAAACCTCACTAGGTATATTCAGTATTGGTCAGACATGGCTTATGGTTTCCTTAGTATTTTTCCATGGAGAATTCCTTATGCAGAACTGTGCTTGTATACACTGAGATGGTATTTTAGGCATAGGCTCAAGTTCATTAAGATATCTGATTGTATGTCTGAGAAATGTGAATTGTCATGGGACTTGGAAGTGATCAAAAGCTTTATTGAATTTTGACCTTATTGGATTCTCAGGATCCACATACGTGTAGCAATTTCTTATCATTCTTATCATTCTTCTGATGCTGTTTTTATTCTGTACATAAGAAGGCAGGATGCAGCTTTTCAACAGCACTGGGTTCTAAATCAGTGTTTTGAAATAAATTTCTCTTGTTTGAAGAAGACACAGTAATTGCCCAGGCTAAAGCCACACGAGGAAGAAAAGAGAAAGTAGTTCTCTGAATGCAGGATATGTAAAACACGCAATATTTATATTAATGACATAACGGTTGAGTGGGGTTTTTTTAGGGTAACTTCTGAGGGTGCACATTTCATAAAGTGATCAGAGAAATGATTTGTCTCTGATTCATTATGAATACTTGCCATCTTGTCATATCAGTCAGTGATTTAATGAGACTTCGGAATTTCCAAGTAGATTTTCAAACACAACAATAGCAATAAGAACACCTTTTGCTGGCAAAGGGAAAACTCTTGGATTTCAAGTGTTGCAGTTGTGAAGCTGCCAGATGGACTTGCTAGAATGATTAGAAAATAATTAAGTTCCAAGCTTTTTTTAACAGCACTGAAGTTTAGGTTTTTTTCCTTAATATTTTTAAAGTATAGTACAGGAAAAAACAGTATCAAGTTAAATGTATGCCAAGCTCCTTGAAGTTCATCTATTGCATACCAGTGTGTGTGTGCTGGGATCTCATCTGCCCCTCATCCTGAAATCATTCTCTCTCTTCTCTCAGAGTGAAGCTCAGGAGTAGCGTGTACTTACCTTCAGTACACGATGTTCTTTAATGTTCTTCCTTTGCTGAAATGAAGTTTTCTCAAACAAGAAACTAATAATAATGCAGAATTTGTATTCCATCCTTGTTTTGTGTTTTGATTTAAAGGATGGTACTGTTTATTACTCAATTGCCTGCCTTGGAAGAACTAATTGTGTTGAACATATGGGTATTAAGTTTCATGCAGTAACAATCATGTTCGTGCAGAATTTAATAATACTCAGCCTTCAGCCACAAGCAACTAGCTCAGATGAGGGTTGTCATCTTTGTTTTCCAGCTAATTTCCTATAAATACTGAGTTTGACAATAATTCACTTGCTTTAGTATTTTAGGAATTTGAAAAGGATTCTCCAGTTGCTTGAGGTTTTGTTCTAAAAGGAATAATTTAACTGACAGAGATTCTATAAAAAATTAGGGCAGAATGTCTCTTAATGAACACCTGAAGCTGAAGGGGGCTGCAGACCTTTTTGAGTTGTGCAGTTTGCAGGGGACTGTCCACAGCTGGCTGTGCCACGCTGTGCTCTGTGTGCAGGCCCCAGGTGTGCCTGGTCGCTTTGGCTCAGTCCTTGCAGAGCAGCAGCCAAGGATGGAGCTGTCCCAGACTGACCTCGGTGGTGCCCTGAAGTCAGGAGAGGAGTGGCAATGGAGGTTGTTTCTGGCTAAAGTGCAGGAAGAGGCAGTGGAACTGCAAACAATTGTAAAAGCTTGAACAGTTTTAATGTGCAGCTTTCTGATGCCCCAAGCACCACCTGTAAAACAAGTGGAGGGTTTTGTTGAGGTAACTTGAGCAGAGCAGCTCCTTCATTATCCTTAATGCCATCTTCCACGTGTTAAAATTGACTTTTTTTCACAGACATGTTCGGAGAATACATCCTTAGGAATTTGGGAAAATCACATTGTCATTCTAGCAATGGTTGGAAAGTTCTTGAGGCTTTTTGCCTTGGAGAGTGAGGTTGGGTTTGGGGCCTTTTACTTCCAAAGCTTTTTAGTTCTGTTTTTAATTTTTGGTAAAGGATAAACTTTGTCTTTTCCACCAAACTAGTCTTTTATGATTGATGCACCTTTTCTTTCAAGAAAGATTAGGTGGGAGAAGTGAAGGAGTCTAAAGCTGTAATTTTGATCTATGTGGTTTGCTTTCCAATGGCAATATTTTCTCAGGACTTAGCGTTTCTATTCAAGTGAACAACAATATCCAGTTGTTAAACTATATGTATTGAAATAAAAAAAACCAAATTTAATTACTTTAAAAAGACAGAACCTTTAAATGAACAAAATAATTGTTAATTGTTAAAAAAAAAGTATTTTTAAACATTATTGCAAAGATTATAGCAGTGCATGAAAACTTAGTGAACAAAATTAACATCTTTCTGAGGGCAAGGTCCCCTAAGGGTATGAACTGGGGAAAAGATAGAACATTGCTTTATTTTATTGTTCCAAAGCTAAAGAGTAAGGAATCCATTAAGGACATTTGAGTGAAACTAAAGCGCAATTAGGGGTTTTTCTTCATATCTATTTAGCTAACCCTTACATGAATTGCCTTATTTTCCTCTTACACCGAACCTGTAAAACAATTTAGTTACTACTTTCCAGTCTTGCTTAGAGACTGGTTTGGGAACAGCTGAACCCTTGGCTGCTGATGTAGTGCTAATGCAAAAATGATACTGTAAGGCAAGGTCCTGTTCATTTCTCTAATAGCCAGAAAAAGAAAGGTAAAGAGCAAGTTACTTTGAGCTCTGTCATCCATATATAGGTGAAATAATGCTATATAAATCCAGGCTGGTTTCTGTCTGTGACCGAACCAATGCAGTAAGTGCAGGTTTTGGTATTATCAAAGAAAATGCCTTGGGAACTCTCAGAGCACAGTTTGCTTTTGCTTTAGTTTTTAGTATGGACTTTGAAAGGGCTTGGCAAAGGTGGTGGGTAGGTCAGGACTAGAACATTCAGGAGCAGTTTTGCCAAGGGGAAAAGAAGGGACAATTAAATGTAAGACATACAATATATATAATCTGTAATATTAAATATAATAATATATGATAAACTTCTAAAGACAGGTCCATTACTTTTTGCTACCCTACATTGTATTTGCTTTAGTAGTTTATACCAAGTACTGCTCTGTGTGTTCAGTAAGGTAGAACCTAACTTCCTTTGGAGGGGAAGCAAACACTGGCCGTTTCCCTTCCCTCTTGGAATGGATCTTGCCATTTCCTAGCATGTAAAAGGCTATGGATCCTGAAGAAAAGTATTCTCACAAGGAGTAGAAATTAAGGTGTTTGTCTTTTTTTTTTAACAGAATTACTTTGCTGACAGGACAAGGGTGACCAGCTTTCTGAAATCACTGAATTCTTTTGAAAGAAGACCTAGAGGTGGTGACAATCACATGCTGGATAAACACAGTGACATAAAATTCGATTGAAATGAGAAGTAGGTAACGCTTGAAATCTTGTAGCAAGCAAACAAAAAGGAATGTCCTGGTCAATAAATGAATCACAACCCACAGCAGTCAAGAAGCTGTGAGTGCTGTTAAGATAGATGACAACATAGTTTCCTTTGCCAAATATGGTAATGCTCTCAGGAGAGAAAATCAATTGAAAATTAATGTTTTTGTGGGAGTTTTGGAAGCTGTTTTTATGGCCCTTAGTGTTTCCTTTGCTACGCAGTTTCTCAAGCGTAGTCCTTTTGCAATCCTTCTCCGCAAAGTATTGGTTGCTTAGGTAGCTGTTGGAAAAGCCCAATTACAGTGTAATGATCATATGCTATAATGTTTTCAAAGAATGCTGTTTCCATTGCAAATTGCAGAACATTCTTGAAAGACTTTCAGCTAAGTATCCTCTGTAAATTAAGTATTTTCCTAAGTTTTTGGGAGGTATCTGAAAAAGGACAGTACATAAACTTCCAAACCTTGCAAACATGAGCATCTACAAAATGGCTACATTGAAGAGAAAAGAAGAGAGAGAAACAATAATTTTTTCTGACTAAACACTACTACAGTAATAAGAAAGTGATTTTTTTCCCCACACTTACGGTAGGTAAGAAAGACAGATCATCTCTCCAGGCCTTGCTCTGGCAGGGCTTTAGCTTAATCTAAACAATATAAGGGACAATGTAATATGTTGCTATTAAGAAAGATAATGTGTTTTATTTAGCTGCCATTATGATTTTCACTCACCTTGAAAAAGAAGAAAGGGCAAAGATAATTGAATCAAGTAATAGCATTAATTGTGTATAATACAGAATAGCCTGTTGCTATATCGCTGTATCTGGAAAACGAGATTCAAAAAGAAGCTGAAGAGGAGTTGTTCCAGCTATAGGTGAGAAACTTCCCAGAGTTCAGGTGTTATCTTTCTTCTTTAGAAACACCGTCAGAGCAGAGTATGTTTCTGTACAAGTATGGTCTAACAAAATGTAGACCCAAACAAAAGGTTGAGGCAGAAGCTGACAATGACTTAGTTCACCTTAGATGTCAGTGAAAAAGCTATATACAATAACAGTGCATGTTTGCTTAATCAAACATTAGAAATTTGTGATTCCAAGGAACAGCATAAAAGAAGCAAGCTGGATTGCCAAATAAGGATCAGGAATACATCAGTCCTGGCACCATTTGCAAGAGATAAAGAGAAGCCGCCCGTATTGCATTTATCAAGTGTGAATTCCTAAATTGCTGCAACCCACTGTAAGAGAAGCCCTGCTGCACATCTAGAGACGCTTCAGCATCCTGCTATGCTAGTCTGACATCTCTTGTGTGTCAAGAGCACTTATTTTTAGATGGGACAGTCCTTAGGGACAGAACGTGCCTTAACTGCTGTAAAGGAAGAAAGGAAGTAGTTCAGTTGCAGCAGAAGTGGGCAGGGAAAAGCTCAGTACAGAGGCACAAAGATTCTGTTTCTGACCACAAGCCACAGCAGTTTAGGCTTGCCCTATTTTTTTCAGAGTGAATTTTGGCAGCAGCAGTCATGTCCTATTGGGCAATACCTGTTTTCTAAAATGAGACCATGTTTTGCAAGCTGAGTCAGAGAGGGGAGAAATCGACTCACCAATAATCTTCCTCTGCTGAGGACACATTCAAGAGCACTGGAACAGCGCTAACTGGGATGAAAAAAAACTCCAACTGTGGAAAGGTTTTCTTGCTGTCTGTCACTGACAACCCCTGGAAATGTGATCAGGGTTAAATAAAAAAACTGCTCTATTGTAATTATGCAATGTAACATATGATCTAAATTTGAAGAGAATTCATGCAAATCCAAATATTGCATCTGTATAGCTCTGAATTAAACCTAAGAATCACTAAATTTAAGATAAGAAGAGATAATGGTTTTGCATATGAGAATGATATACTGAAAATTACTATTATTTGATTAAAATGTTTACTAAGTCTCTATTAGGAGTTCTGTGGTTTCATACAGATTCTAGAGGAGAATGCTACATATTCACCTTCAAGAAAATAGTGAGTTCTTATTTTGCAGACTGTTTTTTTACTTTTAGCCTGATAAGAGATCTGGATTCTCTTATCTCTGTTGATGTGTAGTAGTGAGAAATCTTGTGGAGAGCAAGGCCAGAACCCAGGGCTTCCAGTTAAATTCTGTAGTATAACTTTGTATCTGAACTATTGCAACACGTGTTTTACATAAACTTTTAAGTGATGAGCTATGGGTTTTCAAACAGAAAATAAATTACATTATTTGGGAACTCCTGTGGGATATTGTTTTCAAAAATAATGGGGTTCTAGACATGATGACAACTTTCCCAAAGCAATGCCTTTTCCAAACTGTTGCATTAATGTTGCAATTTGTTGGGCACTTATTTAAAAACAAACAACAAATAGAAACTGTTCAAGCCTTTAGTAGTGTACTTTTCCCTTACATGAATTATACATTTTTAGGAAGTCAAGGGATGAAATAGAAAGTAAAAGGTACAATATTGAAAAACACCAAAAGCAAACTAAAGGAATCAACCAATCAAACAAAAAGCCCCATCCACACCAAAAAAACCACCCCAACATGTTTGATTGTTTAAAATTTCTGTGGTTTTGTTTTGTTTGTTGATCCAATTAGCACTGAAAGGAATTTAAAATTTGGAGTTTCACACAAAATGGAAACATCAAACTATGACCAGCTCTGGTCAAATATGTTTGAATGTTGAACCATTCCTGCACTACCATTTGTGTCCCAGTTTTGAAAAATGGCCAATCTCTGTGCAGAAGTGGGTGATTCACTATAACCTTCATAAAGTTCAAGGTATTGGAATTGTCCTAAATGCCCTGCCTTCCCGTCCTGGTAAAAGATGTAGTATCGTACTGTTTTTTCCTGGTCCACTGTGTCCATGTTTGAGGCACCTGCTAGTTTTACTCAGAGCTAAGAAATGCTAAGAAATTTTCACAGGCTCAGTTCTTTATCTCATTTGATCTCTAATGTACTATGAGCTAATCTTGTTCCTGCATGCACAGATACTTCAGTGATGGGACAGTTGTCCTAGATTGCTCCCTGCTCCTGCAGTGCTCACCCGCTGGCGCTCTGTCAGTCTGAGCTGCGCAATGAGAGCAGACACTGAGGACAGCTGCTGCTCCTGACTCATCTCGGTGCTCAGTACCTTCCTGTGACTCTGAGCTGAAACAATCACTGTAAATTGGAAACAAATACTGTGCAAACACAGCAGGTATAATACTTTAAATTTTTATCTATTGAAACACAAATGTCAGAGGAAGTACACATGCATACCTTGTGTAGTGGTAAATTTATATCAAGCTGATTCTAAGGAGAATTTCTTACTATTATCACAAATGTGTTCAGTTTTGCCAGTATGAAGTCTGAGATTTTATATAAATATAAGGTAAAGCCTATTTTGTACATTATTAGTTTAAACCAGCTTTTTGATACTATTTCATTTTAAGGAACTGAGTGAATGTGCTTTCTTCCTATGTAAATATGCAAAAAACCTTTCAATTTAAGCTACATAAAAGGGTTTGTCCTCAAATTTAAAGTTATTCTATTTGCATCTTTTTATTACATTTAGAAACGATACCTTACAGTGTTCCAAAATGAATACAGTGGAATAAAGGGCCAATGCAAATTATTGTTATTGCTAATGCTTCTCTACCATGGAGGAGGTGTGAAGGCAAGACAAGGCAATCCCTCTCTTACATTTCTGAATTCTACCAGGAAAGGAGAGTACTAGAGGAAAGCAAGTTTCACCCAAGCTAATGAGGCTTTCGATCTAAACTATTTATCTTGATTCTCCTAGACCTTAGAGAAAGATGATAAATTTACCCACATATAAATTCATCCTAAAAATTGCTACCCAAACTTTTTCATAAGGGATTGCATGGCTGCGAGTAACTGGGACCTGGAAGGTAAAAGGTATAAACTGGTGAGACCTTTAGATCAAAGGTGCATAATAAGCCATGAGCACAGCATGAGGAGATGCCCAGTAATGTGTGGCAGTGAGCTAAATGTGTACCTCAGTGGTTTAGCTTTAATTTATGAATGTAAGAACAGCTCTGTGTTTCTTCTGGCAACATCTTGTAAATGAGCTATAAATACATCTGCTTTGATAAAATATTTTCCCAGCTGGCACCTGTCTGCACCTTAGGCTACTTTTCTCCTTTGAGAAGCAAGAGGCAACTATGTTTGTTACTGTTTTCACACTGATGCCTGCATAGCCAAGCTCTCCTCAAGTCAACCAGAAAAGTCTTAGTGGGAATCTTCCTGTACCCTCTGCCTTCTGCCTCAGTTTGCTGTTGATAGGAACTCCTCAGCTTGGAAACTTTGCTGAATGAGTTTTGCAGATTTTTGCACTCTAGGTGTGGCTGCATTCAACACACAGTTGAGGGGATAAGCTTCACCTTGCAAGGTGAGCCTCTGAGAGATTAATGTCAAAAAGAATTAATTTGCTCATAAGCAAATTCTGTTTATAAGGGTAATTGTAACACTAAAGTGTCAAACTGCCACTGCCTGACTCGATGTCAGCCATGTACATCAAAGCCTCTCTTAAGCCACACAACCCTGTGGCATTAGGTAGGAGATATATGCAGATTTTCAGGTTATGGGTTTTGACTTTGATGTTTACATGCTGTTGTATTCACAAAAGTTTTGGTTTGGATAGGGGTTTTTCCTTTCAAATCTACCTCTATGCTGTTATGGGTATCAGTATCTTTTCAAATCAGCAGTCTTGAAGACAAGGAACAATTATTCATAACAATCTGGGTAATTCTGAGAAAATACTTGACTGTATTCATAATGTTTTAATTAAATTTTTTGACTATCACTTGTAAAATCTGTTTAAAATAGGGAAGTCCCTCACTCAATAGAACAAGAAAGAATGTACTTTCTTCTCTTGCTCTAGCTTGAAGCCAGACTTGGGACATTGTAAATATATTCATAACTAAGAACTTTGAAGACAGATTTAATTAGCTATTTAATTGTTTAGGAAAAGCAATCAGAAATTAAGCACCAATTTGCAATGTTTTTTTCTGTGGGTACATGTTCAGAGTGAAGGTTTTGTTTGTTTTCAATTGGAAGAAAAAACTCAGACCACCCCCAAATTATTGTTAAGGGCCTGTTCAGCAAATATGAGACTGAAGATACAGTGCTATTATTTTGCTGTGTCTGGTGCATTTCCTTTATTTTAATTTGTTCTTTTGCTTAAGTTGGCTGCGTGTTTAAAATTTCAGCTGACAAGCTGTCACCTTGCCAGCAGCATTATAACTGTGAATATCATGACATCCATATACTTAAATTTTCAACAAAAATATTTGTTTTGCAACTTCATTGATGGAATAAATTTATGGAAAAAACCTGACTTCTTCATATACACTGTGAAAAAAAAAAATTGACATAGTTCAAATCAACATATATTTACATTGACTACAAGATGTTTTGTTAAAAAAAATGCTCAACTCATTTTGTGGCAGAGACTTTCTTTGAGATATCTCTACAAGAAGAAAGTTACTTAGAACATCTTACAGCATTTCACTCTGATGTGATTTAATATAGTCTAAGTGGATTTTAACAGAATTTTCTGAAGCATAAACGTTATTGAATTATAAAAAAGCTGTCAATACAAAAGCATTTGTTAAATGCCTTTTAAAAAATTACCAAATGGGCTAACAGAAATACAGACTGAGCATTCCCTGGAAGCCATAGAATGTTATTGTCATCTGGCAAAATGATGGCAAAGACAAGTAAATTGGAGGATTTGAGGAAGTGCTTGTATGATGAATAAAAGCAGAAACTTTGGCATAGGGGTTTTGGGACATGTTTTCCTCCCTGTCTGGTTGTTTCCTGTTTCTTTGGTATGCCTCTACCAAAATCACAGAATCGCAGAATATTTGGGTTGAAAAGGCCCCACTGAGTCCAGCTCCTGGCCCTGCACAGCACCATCCCCAAGGGTCACACCCTGTGCCTGAGAGCATTGTCCAAACATTTCTTGAGCTCTGTCAGGCTTGGTGCTCCCTGGGGAGCCTGTTCCAGTGCCTCTGGGGGAAGAACATTTTTCTGATGTCCAATCTAAACCTGATCTGATTCATGCCTTGTGAATGACATGAAGAATATGCTGTTTCACAGTGATCATAGTGAAGTTTCCTGTAAGATCACTGCAAAATTTTTCTAGCCCTCCTTATTTTTCTATTCCTGTCATGGAAGGAATGGAGGGAATAATTTTTAATATCTTCAGGTGTGCCATGTCTCTCCTCCAGAAGTTTTCACTAATCAAAACACAGCATGTACATGCATTAGTGTCTGTTTTAGTTTCCTTGCCTCATGTTTTGTAGCTGAGATCAGAAGAAACTTACTGTATTCACTGAAACGCATCTGCCAAACCATGGCTGAGGTGGAAGCTGCATCTTCAGCTCTTCAGAATAGGTGACATACAAGGGCCTTACCAGGGCAGCCATCAATACCTCTTGGAATGTGCAGTCTCTGGCTGATGCTGGTGACTTCTGCACATTTCTGTCCTTGCCCAGCAGCTCCAGATAGCCCAGCCACCAGCTGGGATTCCATGAGCCAGCACAAAGATATTTCCTGAGTTTACAGGTGTGAGTGTTGGGGAATGTCAGGCTCAGGAGCACCTCTGTTCCTGAGAGACATTTGCTCTCTACAGAAGTCCCTCCATCCCCTGCAGCCCTCCTGAGGCATGAGCCACTTGCTGAGACCACATCTGTGGCTGTGGCATGGCTGTGTTTTGGCTACAGTGGGGTTCATGGTGTTCATGTGACACAAGAGGAGACAGGAGGGTGACAAACATCGTATTCACATTGCTTTCCTGCCTTGGTGAATGATCACTGGAGAAAATATGATCATTTAGAAAGCTATTAATCTGTGCTGTCAAGGTAAGGAAGGCTGTTTCCCATATATTTTTCTGGTTTTACTCATAATTGATAAATTTGTGTACTTTACAGTATGATATCATAAGGCAGTAAAAATTCAGCTAGTTAATCCACACCTTCTGATCTTCAAGCCCTTCTTTGGTCCATTTTCATTAGCAGGAATGATGAAAACTGCATTAGTATGTTAGATTAGTATGTTAGATTGTGTGATTGTGTTAGTACGATTAGTGTGATTGCTATGAAATTTGCCCACGAGCAACACTCTCTAGGTAAAGCTATACTGTTCAAGAAAGCATTCTTTCTGATCATACTTTAAATGCTTTATAAGCAGAACTTGTCTGAAGAAATGGAACTGTGTATGTTGCCCATACACCCAGATACTCTTATTTTTCATGTCATTGTTTACTTCGTCATGATTTTAAAGAAGTGCCTCCTGTATGTTGTTCATGTATTTCATGAACATCTGAATTAGAGCAATCTGTTTAACTCAATAATACTGTACCATATCCAGTTATCTCTCATTAGGCTGAGTAATACTGCTTTTTACTACCCCAATTTTTTCTTCTCTTTCTCTCTCCTTGATGTTTTACCCCTTTATCACCTTGTATATATAAGTAGTTAATAGCAGTCATCTGATAACCAAGAGTGTACAGAGTTCTTGGATTCTAATTTTAAAAAAATTTCCTGAGCAGCTTGTATTTTTAACATGAAATCTCAATTATGAATTATTAAAAATGAAACACTGAGAAATGTCTCCGTATTTTAGATATGATACTTTATTTTTCCATTGTATCCTTTTTTTAGGTTTATTTAGTTGTTGGACCTCTCACAAGACCATCAGAAAACGGCAGGTTGTGTTTTCAATTGTGTGGTGTTATCATAAATATATCTGTAATTTTCCAGTCTGCTGAAAGAATGAGCACGGCAGAAATAAAATAGTCTGACAGCTCACAACACATCTCAGTCATTGGGGAGATAGCTGTTAATATTCTTAGTGGATAATAGGCTTGATGGATCTGTTAAATAAAGCACATAGTCTCAAAGCTCATCACAGGGAATAGGTGATAATGAAAAGAACCAGCAGATATGCAAACTTAATTAACCTGCTACTGGTTGTGTGCAACCTATTCCTCGTTAAGCCAGAAAATAAGCAATGTTGTCAGCCTGCAATGTCCTGCAGCTTTATAGACTAGCCACAGTCTTATTCTTGGGATTTTAATAATGTATTGTTTCCAAATGTATGGTCTTCCATATATTAATTTTATTCTTCATCTATAGCCATATTTTATCATACACTGAAGGTACATTGAAACTTATCTCTGTAGAGCTGTGTTAAAAGTTTGCGTCTAAGTCATTCTGCTCTAGAATGCTACACATTAAAGGGAATCTGGTATTTTCCTTTCTTCCTCAGGAAGAAACCCCAAAAGGCATGTGTGACTTGGTATTTTTTAAATTAGACTTTTGCTAAATAGAGGAAACAGCTCTTTCTTGGCTGAAAATATCTTTCACTCCTTCCCTCAAAAAAAAAAAATTCAAACAAAAGAGGTCTATCTATATATCTCTATATGCACTTGCAGTCAAAATCAACCCTTCTTTTCCATGTCAGTGGTTTCAGATGGCAGAAACCGCTGCCATCTGCATATCAAGGAGATTATTTTGCCTCATGCCTTATTTTGTTGGTGTTTCTTGGCTGGCCCATAGGAGTAGCCTTGTGTGCCCTCCCTGGATTCCTTTCTCCTCCCTTGGCTTCAACAGGAGCTGATGAATGAAGCGAAGTGTCACTGAAGGGCAAAGTGTTGCTGGGGAGGCAGCGTGCTCACAATGCATGCAACGGGCAGCTCCTGTGCCAGGCAGTGCAGACAACTCTGCATCAGAGCAGCTCTCAGCTGTAGGCTGTTGGATTTCAGAGTTTACTCTGTTAATCCTTGTTTTTCAGGTCTGAACAACCTTTCTCTTGAGCATGTCACAGAAACCTTAACAATCCAGAGGTTTGTCTCCTAAAATTGCTATTGTAGCAAAAATGAGTAATGATACCTTGTACTTTTAGAAGGTAGTTCACTTGGAAAAGGTAGCTATATATGCATTTTTCAGGTTTTGAACTCAGTGTCAAAACCTAATTAATTAGAAAAGATTGAAAACAGGAGAATAGGGTAGCCGAGGTTATACTGTGGAGATAGACTTGAATGTAACTAAGAATGAGGTTATAGGGCTGATGAGATGTTGTTGAAAGACTTAGAGGAAAACAATACACACAGGAATGATACTAATCTCCAACATGGTTGTGGGAAACACACATATTTCTGTGACAGTAATATTGGTGAAAGTAAATACCCAAACCTCGCTGGGGAAAAAAGCATTATGGTGCTATATGATGTCACTTCTGAATTTCAGCTTCCTTTTTTAAATCTCCCTGAAGACTTTGTGCAAAGACAATTCAGTGAAAGTATACCATGCTTGCAAAGTCAAGAATCCAAAGTCAGGAATGTTCCTCTTACTGCTTAAGTAGAAGTTAAATAACTGCATATATTTTCTTCAGCAGGGGTTTTGGTATCACCACAGGGATGTGCTATGGGTCGGATGCTTCAGACTTTAATTTTATTCAAACCTATTCCAGAGCTTTTCATATGTGGAGATTAATGTATCATCTTGTTCTGCAGGACCCTCGGAAAACTCTCTGGTGAAGAAGGGTACAGGAAAACGCTTGAGGAAACCAGAGTCCATCTTCTCCAGCCTACAGCTTAGAGAACCATCTCTAAGGCTGTTTACAGTGTTTATGTAATGCAGTTACTTTTTAGCTACTGGAGAGGAAGAATAGATAGAGAAACAACCCCCAAATATCTCTCTTGATATCTCAAATATTACCTATTTTTGATGATGCACATAATCATCAGGGTATAGTGAGAGATCCAATCCTGTGTAGAGCTACCCATAATAACTCTTGTAATAGCTTCTGTCTAGAACTACCTTGAACTTGGCTCTGAGAGGCAGTGATACGTATTTCTACCTCAGTCGGAACACAAAAGGATTACATACACTATTTGAGAATAAGCTATTTATGAATAAGCTACTGCAATTAAAAAGCCTTTGGAAAATAAAGTTGGCCATAACTGATGCATTTTTTAGCCCTGAGAAGGTGGTTTCAGGCTGTGAATCCAAACTGGCAAAAAAAAGCGTCTAAGCTTTGAAGATGAATGGTATTTCAGAAATACCCTTGTCCTCATTTAGCCTCAACCTTCAAGCATCATCTTATGCTGAACTGGGTGATGATACACAGGAGAAATTTAATATTTTAGAGGATAGAATCAGAGAATACACAATGCTGACTGAGGTGATTCACTGGGGGGTTTTTTTGCTGATTCTGTTCTCTGAAACATTTAACTTCCCCTGTGTATTAACATGGAAGCTGTGAATTCTGCTAGGGCAGAGCAGACAGATAAAACTGAATAAAACTTAGACCTTAAACATTCATCTAACATTCATGTTAATACATCAGGTGGAAATATGAGATTTAGATTGGGCACAGTATATGTTTTTGATGTTAAAAATAAGAGAAATAAATACTCAAAACTCAAACCCTAAACTTAGAATGTGGTTCATGTGAGGGACTCGCTATATGTTGGTTTTTAAGTGCTGGAATGAAAGCATATTTTTTGTTTGACTTATTTAGCACAGACAGAATGACTCAGATATTTTCTCTTTTCTCCCTCTTTTATAGATCCATAATAATCAAACAGAATTGAGAAAAACTTCTGAAAAAACATATTTTTTTGTCAAAAGCTGATTTTGAAATATCTGTATGTGTTAATTTTTCTTCTGCATAGAAGTCCACTTTCTAAAAATCAATCTTGTAATTAGATTTCCTTGTCAATAATAAATGTTGCTCTGTGACTTCCAACAGTGATTGCACTGGCTGGTAAAATGGAACCTCCAATGTACAAACATCTTTAAGCTACTCAAGCCTAGCAGGTGCTGCCTGGGAGTGCTGGAGCAGTAGCTGGTTGGCTCTGTGTCACTTCTGTCACACACCCAGTTACACACCCACAGGGCACCAACGTGTCAAGGCTGTGTCTGTGGCCCAGAGTCCCAGGGGGATTTGTGAGAAGTACACGGGGAATTAGAATGTTGAGTGATCTCTATGAGCACCTCTTTAATCTGCTCTTCCCTCCCCATCTCCCTCAAATTAAAAATTAGTAGGTGATTGCTCAAAAACTTTTGGATTGCAATGAGTTTTGGAGCCCACCAATCAATACAGATGTAAATGTCTGTCAGAATAGCCTTCATTCTTTTCCCTTCCCTTTCACTCTTAATGTGCTATCCATCTTTAGTCTCTTTAAGTCTTTCCTCTATTTTTCCTGTTTTTGCTGGGTTTTTGTTTAGTTCATTGTAATTTGCATTCTCTTTTTTTTTCTTGTAAGATTTTTAGTTTTTTAAAGATTTTTAAAGTAGATTTTATTTTCCTTCATTATATTTTCTACCTTAATTATATTTTCTACCTTCTCCATTACACACTTTGTTAAAGTCCCTTTTATATTTAAAAAGCTGCTTTTATGCCTGACATAGCAATTGTAGAATTCCTTGTGCTGAGTATGTCTTAAGGGGTTGTTGCATTTTATTTTGTGTTGTGGTGCTTTGGTTTTTTGTTGTGTTTTTTGGATCACAGTCTGTTAAACCTTATGTTATTAAGCTTTCTTGTTCAGCCATCCTTGATCAGATTTTGGGCTACATCCTATTGTTTACTGTTTCCTAGTTGGAATGGGCTTCCAGCATTAAGTGTTCTAGGCTGGTGGTCTCCAAACTTTTTTGATTGCACACCTCTGTCAGTAAAAATGTTAAGTGAGCACATCCAATCTATGTATATTTATTAAGGTATAACTTATGTATGAGTGCTACTGTAATAACACATTCTGTACACTATAAAACCTATTTAAAAAGAAAATTAGACAGTGAATGAGATGAAGATGAAACAAACACAATTTAAAAAATATTTTTTATCTTATCTATTAATGGTACAATGAATATGTTCTTCCTGCGCCCCAGTGGATTGTCTTGTGCACCCCCTTTGGTCCTTGCATCCCACAGCATTTACCTTTTGTAACATTCTTTTCCCTACCTCAGATTTCTAGGATAATTTCTTCAGTTTTCCCTTTAGAGTTCACCTATCTCACATATTTTTTCCATTCTAAGTAATTAATCTCTCATGATATCATACAGGTTGCTTTGCTAGCAGTGACATTTTTATATCCAACTACATTCTCCCAACAGTTCCAAAACCAGGAGGTAAACCAAGAATATATGTTAAGCTGTGATTTTCAAACCCCTTGTGTTTCTGTGCTCAAAATATTTTTTTTTCATTTGAATACTGCACAGATAATTTTCCGTAAGGTAAGGCCTCCAGAATTTAGTTTCCTTTTTATTAATAATTGAAAGCAGACTCTTACTGCTCTTTGGCTTCAGGTGGATATAACTGCTGAAACCAGCAGTACTTTCCAGGGCTTTCAAGATCAGCTTGGAAAACATGGCTGAGCAAAGGAGTTTCCTCATGCTGACAACTATGTCATCATGTTAATGTCATCTGTAAAACTGCATGCCCCAAAACACTCGAAGGAATGGGGGGTATTTAGAAAATTTGAGGACTGTAGGACTGATGCTTAAAACACTGGAGTGGTACTTCTAAGAAGATTTTTTTCCTATTTTTGGGTTGATAAACAATTGATAAATATTTTGTTTATCAATAAATCATTTAACCTGTACCTCACTGCTTTATGCATAGAAGCCTCACAGGAATTTTGGGAACGTAAAATTCACTAAGACGCATAAACATCATAGTTATATCAGACCAAAAGACCTCTGAAGATCCAGAGAACTACTGACTTTAGGACAGAGGCAGGCTGTTAGCTAGCCCAAGACTGTAATTACAGTGCATATTCTATATTTTTCTCCTAATGTTCAGGCTTTGAGAACTCATTTAGTTTATATGTAAACTTCATAGTGTATATGCTTCCAGGCCAACTGGAATTTTCAGAGTATATTTAGACACAATATTTTCAATATTCATCCTATTATTTATTTAATCTTGAATTTATTTTATTCTTGTATGGAAATACGTCTTCTCTCTGGTGTTATGGAAATTGACTCAGCAAAATAATATGTCAGCTGCTTAGTTCAACAGGAATAGTCCAGTTTCTGCTGTGGTCTGAACTCTTCCAGTATCCTTCCAAGGTGACAACCTAAATTAACAGTTTTGTAGGGTACAGAATGATTCATAATTAATGGCCAGATTAAATATGCTACTTATAGTTCTACCAAACAAATATTTCTTTATCCTTGGGCATTTATGCCTTCTATTTAACTATAAATAGTTGTTGTGTCCTTCTTAAATTGATAGGAAAGCAATATACCCTAGACAATTCTTCTCGGGCTTATTTCAAAGACAATATATTCAGTGAGAGTTTATTAAGAATTTTGGTGCTGTTTTTGTGAACTCCTTAAGCTTTCTTCTAAAGATTTTCTCTCAAACATACCATGTTTCTGAATTTCCTGGAATTAATTCCCATTTTTCTTGGACTGGAGTACTTAGAACCTGCATTCTAGATAATTTCCATCTGAGTTGTCATAGGGTGCTCACTGGGAATCAGCTCGAGCATGAATGACAGAAAAAGGAAACAATGCAGATGAGTCTTACAGAATACAAAGTATTTATTTTCAGTTTCCAAAATCTTTAACAAAATTTATATTTCAGAAGAGATTCTTGTATTTAAGGCCTTTAGATTTAAAATGGTATCTTTTTTGAAAGCATCATAGATTTTAATTGTTACTTTCAAAAAAAATATGTGTAGTGTGCTAAATGTAAGGAAGGCTGGAGGTGCTGCATACCTAATTCTTAGTTGCCTCTCACTCAGCAGGAGTCTAGAGAATTGGCATAGGTGTGTTGGTTCCACCTGCAATATGTGAGATGGCTTGGAACCCTCAGCAAGTAACTGCTCTTTTTTACTACTTTTTGCTGAATCATTTGTTTTAAGGCCCTTTTATCTCATTTTGAAATGCAATATGCTATATTTGAAATTTTCTTCATGAAAAGCTATGTCATGAAGACAATACAATCCAAGACAAGACATTTGGCACTGGGAAACAACTGCTTATCATGACAGCCATTCCTCTGAGGGCATTCCTCTTGTGGCCTGGTAGTTAATATACCATTTTTCAAAGTAGGCAAATATTTAGATTTTCCTTATGGTAACTGCCTTTGGTTGTACTATGTGTATTATTTTCAAAAATATTTTATGGGGAAATAATTGCTTTATGAACCATTGAACTGACCTTTCCTTTTTTTCCCCTGAACATCTACTATGCTTAAGGCAACCTATTAAAACTGTGTTTTCAGCAATACTTTCCCCAGTCGACTTGATGAACTTTTGCCAGTGAGATTTTGATGATTTCCGTCTGGTACTTTCTCTGATCTTGAATTACTGAGATTTTAGGTTGATTACCTGTTCCTTGAATATGTATTTAACCTTTCAAATTTGACCCTTTTTTCCCCGTAAGTTTTTTCAGGGTTTTGCAATGATTCAAACCCCCACCTGCAATGGATCATTGTACCCAAGCTTAGAATAGCTCCTGTTAGTGATTTCTTTACTGGATAAATGACAATCAATAGAAATTTTAGCTATGCCTTAACAGTATTTTAAATGGAAAATTCTATTGCTGCTGTCTACAACTCCTACCTGTAGTACATACTGGACAACTTTATACAAAATGCTAATTGAAATTTGAATTTTGGACACCTTTGTAGCAAGCATAAATAATTACTAAGTTTGATGAGCCAGTAACATATCTTCCTATGTTAAGGATGACAGCACCTCAAATAATGTATTCCAATACATTGGAAATCTAGTATTCTGTTCTACAATTAACTCAGAAATGCCCCATTTTCTATCATGTTAATTAAATCTTGGCAAATGCTTAGTCGTGTATAAAACAGGGCTTTTAGCAAGAAAATGAGGGACACCCCGACTTATTTTTTTCTGTAGTTGGGACTTTGAATACATAACTGACAAAATAAGTACTGGTAGAAAATATTTCCCACTGTCATTCTAGAATACTATTTAGAAAATTATTAAACCCTGAATGTAATCTCCTTTTAGTCCGCTGAGATTGTTTCCATCACCAAGCATTCTATAATGGCTTAAAATGTGGGTTTGCTATTCTCATTTCACTCTGATTTTTTGTTGTGGTATTGATTTTCTTAGCCTGTAGGTACTTAATGGGAGTAACTTAATAAATGCTGTCTGAGATGTTAAAAGTCTAGTCAGTACTGTTAAAATGTTGCACATATGATTGATAAAATCTGGTAAAAAGCCTAAGCCATACCTGCCCAAAAAAGGTAGCCATACTATAGGTTCCCTGTGAAAGCAAAATTTGTGATCCAGTGGCTGAGTGAAAATTCAGGAAATGGAACCCATATTACATGTTCCTTCCCTGGTAAATGTAGATTTTTGAATTATGCTTTCTCTCTCAATCTTTCTCTCTCTCTTATTATGCAAAAGGAGGGAAAAGTTGGATAAAATTTGCATTTGTAACATGATATGCAACCACAATATAAAATATTTGAATTTACATACATAAAATATTTGAATTTACATACAATACAATATACAATATATGAGTTTACTCTTATAAGATTTTGGTTTTCTATTACATAGGCTCTTTATAAGGTAACATTGCAAAGCTTCTTCAATCTTGTAGCAAGTTGCTTAATTGCTAATTGCTCAATTTTCAAGGGAATCTAATGGTCAGCAAGATTCCAGAGAATTTTCATTTTCGTTATCAGAATTTTAGCTTTGCTTAATAAACTGTTAAGTTTATTATTAATAAATTATTATTATTTATTATTAATTTTCATCATTTGAAAACAGTGAGACAAAAGAAATTTTTCTGCTGAATTTGTCTGGGGGAAAAAATATCAAAATACTTAGAAAGAAAATTTGTGAAAAAATAGTTCCCGTCAAATAATTTTTTTCTTAGTAATTTTCTGCAAAGTAAATCTTTAGCTTTCTGGATTTTTTTAAATTGTAAGAAAGTAAAATGAGCTGACTTGAGAGCATTCTTTGAAAAATGGAGTGACAAACTTCTGGGGTAAATGTATTTTGATGGAGCTTTGGTTTTCTAGCAAGATAAATATTTTTTACAGAAAGTTCCAAGCCAATGTCTGCATCATCCAGTTTTACACTTGAATCCACTTACTTCAACTCCATGTAACACAGTGCAGCTACACCCTCTGTAAATAACTGAGATTTTTTTATCTAAATCATCTCACAGCTTAGCAAAATTGTATGCGGGAACCATCACAATTTTATGAGACTTATCAAATATCTTTGAATTCCTTTTAGCATCAGCAGGATCCATGGGTCTTGTAACACAACTTTTCTTCAGAAAGATATATCTATGAATTGTGGCAAAGCAAACTCTCTGCACACACCACAGATTCTGAAAATCTTATGTACTCATATCTGAGAGCAATGGAGTGCTTCTTATTCAATGGCAGAACTGGTCTTCAGGAGCAGGATTCAATTCTTACAGAAACTGCTAATTTCCAGTGTGACTTCATCCTGCTGAAGCTTAGCTTCTCATCTGTAAAGCATCACTTCCTTCTCTCCTTAGTCTATGCAGATTAAGAAATGTTGGTCCTCCTGCTTTCACACACAGTAGAAGCAAATGCAAGTAAAAAGGTTAACAGAAAAGAAAGGATTTGATGGTTTCCTCTATTAAAGGGTAATTCTTTAGTGAGAATGCAATTAAAAAAGATTGTTAAATTGCTGCTTTTGTTGTAATCATGAGACATCTGTCTCTGATTCTGGAAAATGAAAAGGCAGCTGACAAACAATCTGGATACTCTCGCCTTACTTTGCAGCAGCTGGCAGATTCAGGGTCTTTTAGTTTCAAATTAAAATAATTTCTTCCTAATGTCTAATCTAAATCTAGTCTCGTCCAATGTGAAGTTATTCCCCCCCATCCTGTTACTCCAGGCCCTTTTAGGAACTTCCTCTCCATTTTTCTTGTCGGCTACTTCCAGGTACTGGAAGGACACAATTAGGTCACCCCAAAGCCTTCTTTTTTTTCCAGGCTGAGCACTCCCAATTCTCTCAGCTTTTCCTCATAGGAGAGGCACAGAATGCATGTAAGAATCCCATCCTTCCATCCTTTCTTTGGAACTGACATGTGGCAAATAATACCCCTGGAGAGTGAGAGACTTAGAAGAACAAACTCCTCTGACAGCCACTCCCCTCCACTTACGCTGCCCCTGCCTATTTATAACAAGATGTTTTAGCTGCATGTCTGACTCCCAGTGCCCACCTCCTGATTTTACCCTTTCAGCGCACACTTAGGATGTTTTAGGTTAATTATAGAAGTGCAGCAGCACATGAGTGAGGGAGAGAGACTTGCAGGGAGATGATAAGAGCTTGCAATTATGTGAAGGGTTTAAATGCTGAGAAGACAAGGAATATATAAAGCATGAAACATGGGCTAGTACTAGGGTGGATGAGACATAACTAAGAAAAGGGAACACCCAGTGAATTCTCTGGAAAAGTTTACCAGACAATGTAATTATTAAGCTGGGAGACTCTTCTAGGAGAAAGATTTCTCACTTGGAAGGTTCAAGATTTCAGTAGCTTCATAGGGAATAATTTCAGATTTGTGGTGACTGCAGAACTGTCTTCTCTGTCTTCTCTTGGTATGTCTGCATTCACAGGGAGATTCATAACTGCACAGACATTGATAACAACACATGGCTCCTTCGTGACAGTGACTCCTTCATGACAGTGATTTTCATCATATATTGCATGTTTGGCATTCTTATCTCATCAGGACTTCTGCCCATCAACAAGACTCTGCTGCAATGCTGCTTATATTTCTAAAGACCACATAGTTCCAAACAGCTGTTGTGAGACAAAAGAGACAAAAGAAAACCTGTCAGAATGGCATTTGCTTCTTATTCTTGAAAATGTTAAGTTTCTTTCAAAGACTACACTGGCCTGAGGCTTAAGAGAGGTAACATTTGGCTCTGTGCTAGGACAGATTTTATACGTCAACATCCATTGGATTTAGAAAGAGCAGATTTTAAGTGAGAAGTTGCTGTAGAATCTGATAGGTCGGGATATACTGTATATAAAATTGTTTGGTATATTATGAAAAATTTATTGATTTTATTGGGAAATTTACAGAAAAAAATAATAAACTGAAAGGCTGAACTAAAAATACAGAGAGGATCTGATCCTACACATTTGCAATTTCTGAATGCATTGCTAAATATGTAAATAATCTGAAGTCTGTTGTAATAGATGTTCTATGCTTTAAAGCTTTTAAAGAATCATGGCTATATTTTTAAGCTTTTGTATTTTTTTTTTTTTAGTCAAAAGCTGAATAGCTGTTGTGAGGATTTCTAGGCATCATAAGATCTCAGTGTGATTTTTTTTGTTCACATTTTTACCATGCAAAGGTAAGGACTTGTTCTCATTTTGACTGCAGCCACAACAGTGTCTTGTTGGTTGAACAACACACCCAGTATTGCCTATATGCATGTGTCTCCTAGATATATATATATATACATCTATATATATATACAGACATACATGTATTTAGTTTTGCTCTCCTATTAATAATCACACACATTGAGGCTTCATGCTCCTGTGTGTTCAGGCTGTTCTAGGGACATGCAGAGCACGTCCACTGCAGATCTGTCTGCTCTCCAGCACCCTGTACTGCCTGTGTTTCCCTTGTCCCTGGGGTCACTCCCAACAGCTAAGTCATGAGAAATGTACACAGCATGTGGGGGCCCCGGTCAGCCAGAGCTGCTGGAGTGTTATTCCTGTAGATGACATTGCATAACATACAATGCATAACCCATCGGTAGGTTTTTGCTTCTCTGGTTTACTTGAGTCTGTGATGACACTTTATTGCAGAAAGCAGAATTATTTTGGCCTAAGGAATAACTTTAGATGGGCAATTTTCAAGTGGCTACAAGGAAGGAAATGATATTTTGGAATTACGTATGTTGTGTGGTGCCCTTTTCATTTGACCTTGCAATATATGGGAGTGTGTTGGTGTGTGGACTGGTGAGTTCTCAAATGCACCAGGATCCTAACTGTGAGTCCTGCTGGATTAGAAATGTAAAACTTGAGGAGATAGTAGAGAAAGCAAAAATTTAGTTGGGCAGTAAACAAGAAAATACAAATAGTTTCATAGATTTTTCAGTGAGAGCTGGCTCTGTCTCAGTTTCAGGAGAGTCTGTCTCTCCCTAGCCAGAGGGAATGTAGGATGTGTCAGAGAGGGTCTGATTGGGGAGGAATTCAATGCAGCTATCAGCAGTGGACTTCTATGTAAATACTGCAACACCTCTGAACCCAGCAACAGCTGAGATAACACTGTAAACTAATCTCTAGTGCTGGCAAAGCTGGTCAATCCCTCACATTATATGGTTTCTGTAGAAAAGATGTGCTAGGGAAAAAAAATAAGCAGATTTAAACTATATATGGCAACTTACCATGGGGTAAAATATGCTGACTTTTTAAAATTGAAAGCAGCATATGGTATTTTTCTCCTCGAAAGTGTGTTCTGTGCCAGGGTATATATGCTTCCAAATCCTTGTATCTGCATGAATTCTTGTATAAACAGGCATTGCTATCACCAAAGCATTTCCAAGTGTCTGCTACATAGGCGTGATCAATTTAGATAAACATATTCTTGCTTGGGGTCCTTATCCCACCAGTATTGATTTTGGTTGATTTTCCATCAAGACAAAGCAAACAAAGAGCCAAAGCTTGTCCAGAGCAGAGGCATTGAATCACAGTGTTTTGCTGCTTTGACCTTTTGAGGTCACTGCATTTCACAGTCCTACACAGCCTGTCTTAGGTAGCTAAGAAAAAAGCAATATATAAATAAATACATATACACACAGATAAATACACGCATATAAAATATATACGGGCATATATATATTTATATATACTGATGTATTAAATATACATACACAACTCTGTACAAAAATGGTGTCTCACCTGGAACAGGTTCTCTTTCCTTGCAGCACTTAAAGAAAAGCAGGAGCTTATCCAAGAAGTTTTCTGCTACCATCTCTTTCAGAGCTGTGCTCATGATTTGGCACAAACCCAAGATAAACTGGGGTTGAGGTGGAGCTAACCACCTCATTAATTGTGCTAGAAACAAGGAAACTGATGCCACAATCTCTGATTTCAGAAGAAATCAGTCTGAGGGTCTCTGACACCCCCTTTGGATATCGTTGATAAACAAATAGTGATTTCCAGTTATTGCATGCTTTGTCAGAGCTAAACCACCGTGCAGACTGTTCTTCCCTGGACACTTCTCAAAGCCCCCAGACTGCAGGTTGTGTAGCATTCACAAGCTCTTTCCTTCCACATAATTTAAGATGTATACATCCATGTGATGTCTGCCAGCCTTTGTATGGCATCTCATAAACTGGACCTGTGTTTAATCAGCTGATCCACTTGAGTGTTCCTCCCTTGACTTTGAATCTCACCATTCCCTCCTGTCCCAAACCTCAATTCTCCCTGCTGCATCCTAGCATTGTTTCACAGGCAGACACGGGGCACTTTACAAGATGAACTCCTGGAGGACACTGTACTCCACATTATAATGAGTTTCTCTGGGACATGAGTTGACAATCTCTGCTTTCACATACCAGGCCAAACCCACTCAAGGGATGCCTCTCCAGTCTATTTTTAACAAACAAAAAAAAGTCCTGAAGACACATGGATTTTCTAGGTTCCACTGCTGCAACAAATTATCAATGTGGATGTTTCAACAACTGAGCAGGAAAACAACTGTCACATTACATTAATACCATAGCTGGGTTTTGTCCAAGCTATTTCCATATCTCATCCTCTGCCCTAGACATATCACTATCCCTTGCTGATCTGATGTGCATTAAAAGAGCAAAGATGAAGAGTTTAAGTATGTGCGTATTAACATAAGTGAGCGCATTCCATTTTGCACTATAGACGTCAGCCAAAAGCAGAGAAAAGGGTGATTTTTGCAGCATGTGCTCATCAAAGTTTAAAAGAAATTGAGTGTGCACTGCTCCCTCCTAAGGCAACACAGAAGAGCTGATGCCGCCACCATGAAGGAGAGGAGCCTCAGTTGTTGGCACCGAAGTAATCTCATCACTCGTTGATTAAATAGAAGCTCGACTGGCCTTTTCTTTTCGGTGGAAAAATGAAAGGCCGCGGGAGAGAACACCCGTGCGGCTTCCTCCACGCTCCGCCAAGCCCGAGCATCACGAGTTGGAGGCGCCGCACCTGGCCGGGCACCGGCGGCTGCTGACCCCGGGGGCCGGGCCGGGCTGCGGCCCCTTCCCGGCCCCTTGCAGCCCCTGCCCGGCGGCGCTGACCCCCGGGGGCTGCGCTGGGCTCCCTATTTGGCCATGCGGCGGCCGGGGCCGCGCTGCCCCACGCCTGCCTTACATGGGCCGAGCGGCCGCGCCGCGCCGGGGCTGGCCCGGCTCCATTCATGGCTGCGCGGCCGCTCGGGGCCGCGGGAGCGACCAAATAAGGAGAAGGTGGCTGCCCCGGCCCGCCGCGGCCTCGCACGACGCTGCCCCTCGGGGGGTATAAATTGGGGCGTCTCCGCCGAGCCAGCAGCCAGGGTCTCCTCCGCTGCCCCCCGCCGCCGGTGCTGGTCTGGTGAGTAGCGCGGCGGCACGCGCAGCCCCGAGGGGCGGGCCGGGAGGCTCTGGGTGGGACGGGACGGGACGGGACGGGATGGAGCACACGGGAGGGATGGAATACACGGAGGGATGGAATACACGGGAGGGATGGGCGGGAGGCACCGCCGGGCGGCAGGCGCGGCCGGGACTGGGGCCGTGCAGCTCCCGGCTGGGCGCTGCTCCTGCCGGGGACAACGCCCGCGCTCCGACGGGCGCGCCGCCTCGCCCCCCGCGAAACGCTCCGGGCCGGACACATCTCTGCGATTTAAAAAGCTTTCCCTCCCTTTTCCATCTGCGGCCAGAGGGATCCGCTAATGACGCCCGAATTGAGCGTCTTACAAGCTGGGGCCGCTTTTAAAGCGCGCAGAAGAAAGCGGCTGACGGATCCCGTTTAGAGCCCTGCCCACGAGCCGCCGAGCATCCTCCCGGGACGACTCAAATTTCCCGCTCCCGCCGCAGCGATCCGGCCGTGCTCCCCGGGATGGCGGGCGGGAGGGCGCGGAGGGGCTGCCCGCGAGGCTCTGAACGTGCCACCGTGCTGTTTTCCAGGTTCGTGCTTCCTCCCCAAGATGTGTGACGACGAGGAAACCACCGCACTGGTGTGCGACAATGGCTCGGGGCTGGTCAAGGCGGGGTTTGCCGGGGACGATGCCCCCAGGGCCGTTTTCCCGTCCATCGTCGGTCGCCCGAGGCACCAGGTAAATTTAGAGGCAGGACACTCCATAAAAAGTGATTTTTAAAATGAAAACATTTGCAATTTGTATTTTTTAAATCCTGGAAAAATTACTGCTAAGGTTGCATAGCAATATGAAGTATCTTTGATCAGTCGAATGCTAATTTCCCTCTGTATTGACCTGTTTCCTGCTCATGATATTGTGCAGTTTACTTTCAGTCAAATTTTTGGAAATCAGAAAGAAACAAATAAGAAAAAAGAATATGAATAAAAGAGGTGAATTATAAATGGGGGGAAATCCATTAATCTCATGTAAGGAAAAAAAGAGAGAACACCTCAGATTCTGTTGACTTAATATTTTAATAATGTTAAATTTATTTTCCCAAACAGCCTTTCAGGGGTGTGACTGCTAGTACGTTTCTTGAAATTAAGATATTTAGAATTGCAGGATCATAGAATATCCTGGCTTGGAAGGGACCAACAAGAATCATCAAAGTCCAGTTCCTGGCCCTGCATGGGACATCCCTGGGAGTCACACCATGTGCCTGAGACAGTTGCCCAAATTCTGCTTGAATCATGTCAGGGCTGGTGCTGTGACCCCTTCTCTGGGGAGCCTGTTCAGTGCCCAATCATCCTCTGGGTGAAGAACCTTTTTCTAATATCCAGCCTAATCCTCTCCTGACTCAGCTTCAGGCTAGCTGTCTGTGATGTAGTTGTTTGGGCTCTGTGATGTTGTCTTCCTCAAATAATGCTTTTCTGTGTTTTCTTCTCTTAGGGTGTTATGGTTGGTATGGGTCAAAAAGATTCCTATGTGGGTGATGAAGCTCAGAGCAAAAGAGGTATCCTTACTTTGAAATACCCAATTGAACATGGCATCATCACCAACTGGGATGATATGGAAAAGATCTGGCACCACACTTTCTACAATGAACTCCGTGTGGCCCCCGAAGAACACCCTACTTTGCTCACAGAAGCCCCCTTGAACCCTAAAGCTAATCGTGAAAAGATGACCCAGATCATGTTTGAGACCTTCAACGTACCTGCTATGTATGTGGCAATCCAGGCTGTCCTCTCCCTGTATGCTTCTGGTCGCACAACAGGTAAAAAACAAATAAACACAGCTTAGATTCTGTTTCCTTTCAGGAACTCTCCTTCCTTTCCACTCCAAATAGGAAAACACATCATAACTCATTCAATTTACAGAAAAATAGGTCTTTTTCATTTATAGCAATTAATGATAACAGTAGCATAAAAGCCAGTACAAAATAGGTCCACATTGTTCTTTCCACAGACAATTTGCTTTTGGAGAGGCACCATGGAACTGGCTGTGCCACTGCTTGTTGTGGTGCAAATGAGGAGACATTCCTGTAGGGATACTGCAGTCACAGAAGTGTTACACCAGTTTAAGGGTTTAAACTGGACCAAAAGATGCCCATTATCAGACCAAGACAGTCACTATTGCAAATATTCTTGCTGCTCAGTATAGTAGTGGTGGAAGACAGGTTTTATGGGTTATCCTAAAATATGTATGGAACAACAATTCTCTGTGAAAATTCACACACCTCACGAATGTCAAGGCAAGCAGAGGCAGAAAGAATTGGAAAGATCTTTGTGACTGAAAAAGAATTATGCTACTTTATATTACCTGAAAAATCTTTTATTTTGTTGTGTTTCTAGCTGCTTCCTGTGTGTAAGGGCTCTAAGCATTTGCTAGGTGATTGCAGCTGCTCTCTGACATTTCTCTCCCAGGTATTGTTCTTGATTCTGGAGATGGTGTCACCCACAATGTACCAATCTATGAAGGGTATGCCTTGCCTCATGCCATCATGCGTCTGGATCTGGCTGGCAGGGATCTGACTGACTACCTCATGAAGATCCTCACGGAGCGTGGCTACTCCTTTGTGACAACAGGTCAGTCCTTCAGCTTTTCTCTGCTATGGAAATCCTCACATCTCTCTTGGCCCACCATCTTCTCTAGTGTTGTGCTTATCCAAAGATTGATTTGATTCTCCTATATCTACAGCGGAACGTGAGATTGTCCGTGACATCAAAGAGAAATTGTGCTATGTTGCACTGGACTTTGAGAATGAAATGGCCACTGCTGCCTCTTCCTCCTCTCTGGAAAAGAGCTATGAATTGCCTGATGGTCAAGTGATCACAATTGGTAACGAACGTTTCCGCTGCCCTGAAACCTTATTCCAGCCATCCTTCATTGGTAAGTGTTCCCAGGAAATTCTCCTTTCTGTAGGAGGTATGAATGAATCAGAAGATTTGGAAGGTGCCCCGCTCCTCTTCCTGATTACCTAAATTTGCACAAAATCCGACATGAATGAATAATAATTTAGATAATTTGGTTCCTATAAATGGGCTTGATGTGAACTAATCTGGTAATTCGCTGAGTTCCAGGCTCTTGCTGCAGTGTTTAGATCAAGTTTTAGGGTCATAGTTTTTTAATGATAAAACATACAGTTACAATACCATCATTAAAGAGTTGGACTCTGTGATCTTTACGGGTCCCTTACAACTCAAGACATTTTATGATTCTGTATCACGGATGGCAAGGATGGCCTTCAGAGCTGTATTTGTAAGGCTTACACTCAAAACAGTATCTATTTCCATGAAGAAGCAAAGTGTCAGAGAGGGGAAGGACATGGAGTGAAGGTGTGTGTGTATTTATATACACTCTAATTAACATTGCCATGGTTGAGATGGTAAACCTTGCTGGTCATGCACGCAGCTGACAGATGCAGCAAATGTTACACTCTTAAGTCCCAAGCAGTACACGCAGTTGTTCATCAGCTGACTTCTTACTGTGGATCCAGTGTCAGCCCTTTCAGGAAGCACCTGTTAAAATTAACAAACTGGAATGCAACCTACAACCACTTGCTTCTTGTTTCTTTCTTCTTACCATCAAGTACGAATATCTTATTCTAGGTCATAGTTATGTCTTGCCTTGATGATTCTGAGTAGTATAGACTACATTTTGAGTAGACTGAAGAAGTTGCTGTTGCCTTCTTTAGTTCTACTTGAACTATTTTTATTGTCTTAATTTGCTGTCTTTACTATATTCAGCTAATGCTTTCAGTGAGACTGATGTAAACCAATAGTCACGTTTTTTGTTCTTGATACCCTTGTTCCACTGACATTTACTAAATGAGTTTATGTCACATGTCTACTTGTTATCTCTACTTGTTATATTTGAGTCTCTTGCCTTTGCACATGCATTATGATTCTTACCTTTTCTAACAAATAATGTTCACTTCCTAAATTAGTTTTGTAATTCTATTTTTTAATATTTTTCTGTAACACTTTATAATCAGGAAACATTTTTACAAGAAGAAGGCCAAAAAAGTTCATGTTAATGATGATCAGGGATGCCAGCGTTTCATTTCATGGAGACCTCTTATATAATTCTCTGGCCTACTGTCTTTTTTTTCTCAAGGTATGGAATCTGCTGGTATCCATGAAACTACCTATAACAGCATCATGAAGTGTGATATTGATATCCGTAAGGACCTCTATGCTAACAACGTCCTCTCGGGTGGTACAACAATGTACCCTGGCATCGCTGACCGCATGCAGAAAGAAATCACTGCCCTTGCTCCTAGCACTATGAAGATCAAGGTAAGGAACTTGCCTCTGTGTTATAAAATGTGGATAAAGGTGGAGACAATGTCAGCTTCATTAAACTGGGATATGGGAACAACTCAAAAATGAGATCAACAGCTGATGGGCAGATGAGCAGAAATTCTATTGAATCAGAATAATTATCTTAGAAGCAAGTGTTAGAAGAGAAGAAAATATGATTACAGATTTTTTAATACATTACATGTATTTTAAGGGCTGCTGAAGATCAATACTGTTATAGAAATGTTCTTTACTTGCTTAAGGAAATATCTAGTGCTGTGTAGCATTGCAGTATGGATTCATTGTTCAGAAATGAGGATTTTGTTGCTTTTCTTTATCCTAGATCATTGCTCCTCCTGAACGCAAGTACTCTGTCTGGATTGGTGGCTCCATTCTAGCATCTCTGTCCACCTTCCAGCAAATGTGGATCAGCAAACAGGAGTATGATGAAGCTGGTCCATCCATTGTACACCGCAAGTGCTTCTAAGCACTCCCCCCTCAATTTATTTCCCACTCAGGATGACGACAATATGCTTCTTGGAGTCTTCTGGCAAACCTTCCCGAACTCTTCAGTCATTGTACAGTTTGTTTACACACCCGTGCAATTTATTTGTGCTTCTAATATTTATTGCTTTATAAATAAACGAGATCTGGGACTTGCAACCTACAAAATATTGTCTTTGTCTTATTTAAAATATTTTTCGGTCAGAAAAATGAGACTAAACCCCTGGGATTTGGAAACTCCCATCAGACCTGTGAATACTTTTACTGCATCCATGTCCTAACTGATATATGCATGTTAGGGTCATTGTTTTCTGTTAGTAAGAATTTACACTTTATAGTTTTAATTTTGAAATTTGGAACAAAAGAAATAGTATATTTCAAGGCTTATAAAGAAAAAGCCTTAGGGCTGACCCAGTAAGTGGAAAAAGTGAAAGGAAACCTCTCATACTTACTCACTCACTTTAGAAAGATTCTTCTATCCCATTTATTGCAACCCAGACATTTTAATATTCATTTATTAAAAGCCAAAGCTTCTGTAAAAGAATTATGTTAATGCATTTAGAATGTGATTTATAAATAATTAGCTCAATCCTAAAGAGCCATGCAATTGTTTTCCATGGGCCATAAATATTTATGACAAAACATTAATTGAAACTGACAGCTTACTCATCTTCCCCTATATCTTCAAAGCCAGAGAGATAAAGAAGTGAAGTCTTTATTGTACTAATGCACAGGAATCAAACTTCTGTTGTATAAACCCAGAATTGTTACAATCACAATTATTTTCACATTGTCATTCATATGTCTTAGGCAAATTTAATCCTTAATCTTTGCTATCCTTTCTTTGCTATTTGACCCAGATACTACAATCATAAACTGCACACTTCTGTGGCCATTTGTGTTCCTCACCAAGACTTCTTATATCTGGGCTTTTTGACTTTTTTTCAAAAAGTAATAGCTAAAAAGGGAAGTACAGAATGATCTGGGGCATTTTCATAAAAGTAATGGAACCAGTCAGTGTCTTAGTTTGAACTACGTACTGCCCAAGTTTGATTTAGGAAATCAGTTAAAGCATGTATCAGACTGTGTATGTAGTTAGTTAGCTGAGTTTCATCAGAGCTGTTTGAAAATATAAGACTTTATGCTAACTTTATAATCCAATGGTAATTAAAAAAAAATTTACACATTTGTTGGGAAACTTTCTGTTCCTCTTTGCTGTTATTTTCTTGAAAGGCATTAAAAATAGTAATTAGATGTGGTCTGTAATTATATTGAACCAATTTTACTATTTTCAAAAAGATGAAGATATACTTAATGTTTGCCCCTAATTTATTTATCATTAGGTGGCATTTTACTGGGGGACCACTGTAATTTCCTAGCATCCCCTTGCAATCAAAATATTAAAATATTTCTAGATATTTTTGGGGTTGGGCAGAGAAGTTGGATGGTATTTTCAAATATAAAGAAATTTAAACATAAACATGACACATAAAATATTTCACAATATGGATATTCATTTAAATATTTTACGCAAACAAAAATGAAATTTTAACAATACGAACATTTAAACATAAATGTGAAATACTCATTTTAATAGTGCACAGAGTATTACTGAAATGTTGCTGCAAATAGGCCTTCATATAATAAAATAGAACTTTATTAACATGTGGATCTGTTAAGGCAAAGTCAACAGCCTCCACTGCTCTCAAGAAAGTTCCCACCAAAGGTAATTATTCTGAAATTCATACCATGGAGAAATTTCTTGTGTCTTGAAAACGTGGGAACTCTTCCAGATGGCTGACCAACACAGATGTTTGCCAATGACTTTTGCGTATCGCTGTTTAGAGCCATTGCACTTTTTTCACTTGGCTTGCTTGCTAATTTGAAAGATTTGGCTGGGCAGAAAGGTTATCTCAGGTATTTGTGTGAATTAATAGGGTGGTACTGGACATAAATTGCAACTAATTGGAGCTTAAAATGTTAAGCAAGTATGCAAAGGGCGTGCTAAGTCAGCCCTAGTGGATGCCTGCCTTGACTGGCTCTGACTGACAGGTCAGGAATGGCAGGCAGCACTTGGCACCACTCTCACAGCTCTGATCAGGGATTCACTGCTGGGTGTGTGGGCATGAGCAGGGAACTGAAGGAAGCCACTGACTACAGGACTGGTGGAAACATTCCTTCCACAGGCATTTCGGGGCTTGTAATTCACAGTTTGTGGAAATGGATAGGAGCAGCAAGGATTGTACAAAATAGTCATGTGCTTGCATATAGGTAGGGCAGGACTAAAAAAAGTATCAATGCCTTACTCTTTTCTTCTTCTTACAGAGTTTTTCCATATGCATTCATTTTTAGTGCAATTATCCCATATTTGGCCATGGAAAATTATGCATTCCCACTCATTGCAGTGAAAACAAGTAATTAATTCATATGGGAATTATAATAACTATTTCTGAAAGCAAAGCTAGATCTAAATTGATTGAGAGAAAATTGAATATTAAGTCATAGTCTAGGATTCAAAATACTGATAGGACAGGCTACTGTTAAATTTGCCTTCGGTTTACATTTTACAAGAATTAATGTGTTATACATTTTGCATGCAAAATGAAGATGGTGAAATGAGATGCAGAAACTAACTGCAGTGCACCCATATGATAGGTAAAATTACTTTGGATATTTCCTTGAAAAAGGTAGATTTAAAAATATCTGTACCCAAGATTGCTGTGGTAAACAATCTTCACCTCTGAAACACCTCACCTAATGAAGAAATTGACATTATTTGAAGACTAAAGGAACATAGCCAACCTTCACAGCTTTTGATGAGATGCCCTTTCGATGGAAGAACAAGAATAAATGTTTAGCCAAATTATAGATTCAACACACATATTTTGAAAAGCAGTGTGAATACATGGTAAAAGGTCTGTCTGCCACGCTGAAGGGTGTCTGGTTATTTGACTTTGCAGCTCCTTGCTGCTCTATATATAAAATGGAGAGGAATTCTGTGGAAGTTAGTCTGATCTGATTTTAAGCTACATAAAGAAGCTTTATTCAGTAGGAAGGGCTAAATAGTATTAAGAAATACTGACATACATCAGTAAGAGCTGAGACAAAATCTTATTGCCTGTTCTGGCAGCCACAAAAACACTGCCCAGTACTTATGCTTTTGACTGAAAGGCATTGAGATATTAGCACTGCTGGTTGGCCCTCAGATCTTACAGAAAACTTTCCTTGTAGACTGATGAGCATGTTGGCATTTGGGGAGTATTGAGAATTACCATCAAAACACAATGCTTTTAATATCTCTACTAGATGTGTGCTAAGGAATCATTGCAATTCTGCTTAAAAATATTGATGATTTTTTTTTTACAGGAAATAAAGAGATATTTCAGATGTTTGTTTGTGCTTAAAGTTTCCATAAAAATTGATAGCAAAGTCATAAATTTGACAGAGTTGTCTACTTTGCACTAATCTTTTCTTAAAAGGCTGTTTTAGCTAAAGCGTTAAGAAGTCAGCCTGAGGGGTAGCACTAATAGGAAAAATTTTGGCTTGAATAATTGAATTCTGTAGAGTGATAATTTTTTTAATATAGAATGAGAGGGTTTTATACTTAGTCACATCAAGTGACTCTAAATACATGTGACAGTCAGATTAACCTACAATACTAACACTAAAATAGAAAAAAATAGACAAACTCCTGCTCTTTGTAGAACTGTATATGAGGCCTGGGCAGAGAATGATGCTTGCTTCCAGTAACAGCTGAATCCTGTCCTACCCTGAAGCAACCTGTGGCAGAAGTATCTGTCATTATCAAGATACAAGAAAGAGAATAAAATACTATAAAATTGAGTGATTATTAAATCTCACTCATTACCCTTCAGAAAGAAACAATTCAGGCAGTTAATATACTACCAATTACCTTTGCTTTTTATCCTGAGGATGGCTACAATTGCTGAAACATAAAAAGTAAGCAATCAGAAATCTTAATTATTGGAAGGATGTTCTAATGCTGTTATATATTTAAAGGATGGATTTAATTTATAATTAAGCTGTCCATTGTGAATAATATTGGATGAAATTAATATAGTTATAGTAGGCATCAGCACAAATTAATATATCTGGGGGCAATTTTATGTTGCCATCATCATAAAGGTAGAATTCACAAAATGCAATATATATGTTGTCTACAAAAAGCAGGGTAGTATGCTCTTGTAGAGGAGATTAATTGTATTTTAGAAACATTTTTTTAACCAGGAGATATTTATTCATACAGAGAAAAAAGTAGATGAGGCATAGCTTAAAGCTTTACTGACATAGATTTGTATAACATGTAAATGATATAATAAGTCTGGGAAGGTACAAACAAGATGAAGGTAGCAAGGCAGTAAGAAAGAGCTTAAAGATTAGTTCTGAGTCTCTAAGCCCCTCAGGTTTAGATCACCAGAAAGGGTGATTAACATTGTCATTGACATTATCATTGTCAATGATAATGAGGTCTACATGAGATTTCTTTCCAAAGGATCCCAAAAGCCTTGGGAGTTGCAGTGTGGCTTCTGGACATGCTTTTGCAAAAAGAAAAAAAAAGGTGGTGCTCGGAGGGAAATCAAGGAGCTCCTGAATGTTAGAGGGAATGTTAGCTCTTCTAGGGAGAGTGGAAATACAGCAGCACGGCAACTCCTGCCACACAGGTGTCCCCCTCTGCAGCTCCAGGCAGCTGGTTGTGACAGCAAGCAGGTGAAAGGTGGAGCTGATGCCTTCTGGGAGGGAAAGGGTCTGGGAGGCACATATTGCTGGGCCAATAGCTGTGGGGAGATCTTCCACAGCATCTGGAAGCTCAGTGATTTTACAGTATCTGCTATCAAGGAAAGAATCAACATTCAGGGAATATAAGCCATATCCTCATATAATAGATGAGTTCTGACACTAAATTTCACATTCAATCTTATTTATATTTAATTTTGATTATATAAATTATTTCCAAGACACAGACTTCCATCTTCAAAAACAGTCACTATTTTATATTAAAAAACCAAACCCCAAACCTAAAGAGAATAAGAGCCATTAACCTTAAACAAGAAAATTGTCTACTTTAGGTCTGTACGTATATGTTTGTTTACAATGCTCTGATTTTCTGATAAGTCAGGATGGAGAAGAGTTCTTGCAGAACTAGAAATCTCAGCAGATTTTAAAGACGAACAACTGAACAAGTCATAAGAAAAAACACTTTACTTCTTATATGTATATGTTAGAAGTATATATAATATACATGCACACTGAAATATATTTTTACATATTTGTGCATATATATGCATACCAATATTTTGCCTAAGCCTTCTCTTTAACTTTGCCATGGAAGAGCATCTCTGACTTGGTAACAAGTTTCAGAGACCACATCTGTACCACACAGCAAATGGAAAGCAAAATATTTCTTGTCAGAAACATCACAGAGGTATTTTAGTGAGACAAAACTGTGAATATTTTGTAGCTTTGTTCCTAAGGCAGAAGTTAATTCTTGATTTATTTTTGTGCTCAGAGGAAAACCTCAGAACTTTGGAATTCTGAGATCAGAACTTAAGTATTTTTAGTGACAACGTGAAATACTCTTTCCTTCTTACAATCTACACTCAAAAAGTGCCACAGAGATAATATAAAAGTGTAAAAAATGGCCAGAGAAAACTTCTGTGATATCTGGTGTCACATTCTGCATTTTAATGGCTGCAGCAATGGTTTTGTAGACTTTTCCTTCTGATGGAACATATTGTCACCTGTTTTCATCAAACTTTTTCTGACATTTCAGCTAAGATCGTGAATTCTGTCCATTGTACTGGCACATAATGGAAATAGGAAACTGCATTCTGACTTTATTTTTGTAAATAAAAAGCAAGTGAAATCATCAGGAATAGTAAGTATCCCGCAGGCTCTTCTTTTTGCAGGAGATATTCAAAGAGCTCCATTGCTCACACAAAGCAAATATCTTGCCATTGAAAGTGCTGTAAGGCTATTTCTTGTATAAGAAATTATACAGAGATAGTGATTGTGCAGTCTCCTAATAGGGTCATGTGGTGACAGAGGTACAGTGGGTGCTATTAAAAGCTTGACATTTATCACTCACAGTGTTTAAATTTACCATGGAATTTGTGGCATTTGCCAATCTAAGTATAGAGAATGCCACAAATACCACAGAACAGATAAATACTGCTATGCAAAACCCAACAAACTGCTGGTGGTTCTTTCCTAAATCTACAGTACTCCCCATTCTGGAAATGCAGTGCAGGTGCTACTGGCTGGAATTTCTCTGTATGAAAAAAGAAAAAAAGATGTTTGGTTTGATTTTCTTTTCCTTTGTTTTGACTATTTAGATTAAAAGGTTTTAGGTATAGGAAATATTTCTGTGTGTCTGTCTGTAGCATCCAGAGAAATGGAGTCCTTATGTAAGTTTTAGCGTCCTAAAGCTAACATAAAACAGATCATGGAGTAACACTTTGTGTTATAGTTTAGTGGTGATTTTTGGGCAAAGGTTAGATTTGATGATCTTGAGGGTCATTTCCAAACTTTATGATTCTATGATGCTGTGGCATATAATTTACACAGACAAAATATACATGACAGTACATGAATTTTATGAAATGTTCTATTGGAAAATGCATTATATAACTTGTGATGAACAATTGTGGAATTCCTGTTGGAAAAAATGATTTTTCTGCAGATAGTTGTTCTCTAGGACTCTGAGCTTTAGAGCTCTGTCTAAATCCTGAAGGACAGAATTAATATAATCAATCACACTGTACACTTGCTCTAAGAAGCACACAAAAGTCATCATTATTTTCTTTGCAATAACTGCAGAAAGGACATTAAGATGTCCTTAAGATTAGTGTTTAATGGAGCTATATTTTCTTCATCTAACAAAGCAGCTTTAATGGTTGGGGGTAGAGGAGATAAAGGCTTTGCTGTTTTCTTATGAGTTTATGAGTTTAGATTTATGGAGTCCAGGCACCCAAATCCAACTTGTACCTTGAAAGATATTGTTTCTTGACTTCTCTTTCCCAAGCTCTCAGGGTGAACATGAAATGGACAGCTGCTCTCAAGTCACACCAGCAGGTGCAGCTCTGTCCCTGCTTGGCTGGAGGTGGTGTTGTGGTGCAAAAGCAACAATTCTCCCTAAATTGTGTAAAGGGTGTTTTGCTACAGCTTAAGAAATTGAGGCAAAAAGTTGAAAGAATGTGTTCCTAGTTGAGACCAAGTTCTTCATCTTTGACAATGATGTGTGCTTGATTCCTTAATGGGATTCCAGCCTCATAGAAGAACCCTAAGCCTAGAGTTCCCTGCCATGCAGCTATTGAGACTGGCTATTTTATTATCTCTGAAATTTTTGAATGCGTCTGGTTACAGCAGATGGCACTGAAGAGTATATAATGAAGTTCCTGGGCTATCAGCAAGACCTGTGTGTCACAAGTCACTCCTGCTGTTAATTTATGACATGAACTCTTCCCGTTCACTTGCTATTCTCTTCAAATTCCCTAGTCTTTCTAAAACCACAATTTGCCTGGTGAAAGCAATGGAGGGAAGTAGGCTAAGGAAAGAGGGTACTGTATCAAACTTCAGCCATTTCTGTAATGATTTAAAATTTACAAATTTACCTTTTGAAAAATCTCTTGAAGAGTCTAATGTATTTTGTTTCAATAAGTATTTCTTTGGAGGACTAGAACTTCAGATATACCTTAAATGTGGAACAAAAAGGCTGCACTATATTCTTAGGTCCATTAAAAAAAAAAAGAAAGAAAAGAAAAAAGGGCCAAAATCTCAGGTCAGATAAGTCTAAACACTGCTCTTGTTTTGAAGCTGATGATACTAGTAGGGCTGTCTAAAGTAGGTGAGGGTATGGATATTTTCGAAAACATTTTTATTCCTTCCTATGCTGTAAATCTCCAGCGCATGCTTCCAATCAACCACTGAATACAGCAGCTAAAAAGAATCAAGTGGATTTTTGTCTCTGTGAAAGGGCATTTTCTGGGGATATTTCACACTGTGTGATTCAATCTAGATTCTAGTGCAACCTGATGCATACCTCTGAATATGCTCTCTGACTTCTGAGAAAATGATTATCATAATAAATATCATAAATAAGAAACACTTTTGTGCTCTCTTAAGTTAGAAGGTTAATAATACCCAGTCACAGAAGTCCACTTAGAATTTGGGTTATGTACTTCTTTAACTTTGCCTTTTCTGTGTGTATTGTGATTTGATTTTCCTGTCTACACGTTCGCTTAATGAAAAATAAAAATATTTTAACAAGTTAATTACAGCCACTGTAGCAGCATGCTTGATTTGTTTCAGAGGCAGCTGTGATAGGTCTCTGCAGGACAATCCTCATGCCTTGTGAAGCAAGTATGTTGGCATTTTTTAGTTCTGGAAAGACTGTTTTCCCCTGCTGCTGGGAAAAGAACAATTAAATATTTTTAATTTAATTCTTTTAATATATACTCTTGATATATTTCTCTGAACAATCCTCCCAGTGAAAACAAAGCATAGCATCTTATTTATGATGTCAAAATCAATGTATTTACATTATACTTGCTCCCACCCCCACCCCAATCTTAAAAACTGAAGAAAAACACATTTTAGAGAAGGGCTGATCATAAGAAGAATGACCTTTCAAAAGGGGAAACTCAGACCCAGCTCCCTGTTTGAGAATGTTTCTAGAGTCATGGTGCAGGTGGGAGGCTTGCCACCTAATTTAGTTTATCCTGTTGGCCTCATTGTCTTCCAGAGTGAAACATGTGGTGTTAAGTTGTATTTTCCATTCAGCAGAAGCTGCGCCTACACTGTGAGTGTGACTCATCCACCTGTCTAGTTGGTGTTCTTTGGATTAATTGATCTATCTTTGAGCTCATGTTTTCTCTCATGTTTTGTTTGTTTTTATGGCTGTCATATTTGGATTTCACACATTTATTTTTGCTGTGCATTGTGCCTTCAAGCCCGAGGTACAGTTTGCACTGACATTTCAGGTAGCGTGGCTTTGGACTTTGATAACTAGTTGGTGTAATTAAACTAAATATGCTTCACAAATATTTATTAAAACCCTGTGGGACTGGCTGACATTTTTCTCTCTTCTGCATTGCACTAGCATTCCTGTGACCCTTTTCCCTTTGTAATACAGTTTCTGTCCCAAGACTGATCCCTCAAGCCAAGGAAATAGTTAAAGTGATGAAGTGTATCAAAAAACACTAATGAAACAAAGCAGACCAATAATTTATCCATGCTTTTTTTGACATATTACTGATTGAAATGCATTTTAAAGAGATGAAGCCTTTAAGTGCTTATCAGAAAATACTTGAATCACCTTGCCTGATTTTTGTCCACTAAAATTGTAGGATGGATATACTTACACAGTGAAACCAGGGCTGGAAATTAACTGATTTCTATTTTTTTTAAGATCAGGAGAGGGTCTGTTTTGAGAAAATGCTGGGGAGCTATGTCTCACCACGGCATCTTGAAACTCCCATCTGAAAGCTGTGTGCAATTTTCATGTATTTTAAGTGTTGAAAAATCTTAATTAAATTGAAAGCTTGGGAGCCCTAGTCCTTCTAGCTTTTCGATTCACTGTAAAACCTCTTTTCTTTTTAGGCAAAGGGACATCTCTGGGATGCAACAAGTCCTTCGCAGATTCATTCTTAGAAGCTTCCACAAGGAAGAATGTGTTTTATCCTGCCTCTGTGCAGTAAATCAGGATGGGGAAAGGGAGAGTTACTGTCCCATGTTAGGAGGTATGACCTCCTTATGGGCTTGAATACAGCCTGAGTGATTCTGTCTTGAGGAATTTGTATGTGAAATGGAGATATTATGTAGAGGGTTATTGAAGAAAATATATTTCTTTTATTATGTTTTGGCAGGTATAGACATACAAACACATAGTGTGTTTACACTCTTACAGGTCTAAGAGATGCCTGAAAACCTGAAAAAACCCCAGAAAACATAGGTAAAACCTGATGTATTATTGACAATACATCTTAGTGACTGGTAAAAAAATCAATAGTTGGTAAAAATGTTTACAATATAAAATATTTATCCATTTGCATGTAAATATAAATATATGACGTTCACACTCGGTTGCATCCCTTGAAGTTCAACTGACAAATATTTTAAAGACTCTGTGGTTCAGGTTCTGGTTTAGGTGTTTAGCCTCACAAGAGGTGTGTATGTAGCCCTGCAGCTGCCCTTGATCCTCAGCAAGGTGTGGAGCTGGGCAGGCACAAGTGGGAGATGTGTCCAAGGATGACTCAAAGAGATGCTTGGTGCTGCTGGTAGGGTGAGCCAGCCTGCCCACCCCAGACCCCAGCTCCTGGGAATGTGGTAAAGTTGTGGACAGAGCAAGGGAAGATACATCTCTCCATGCTCTTTCCTACTTGTAGAACAGACACAGCTTTAGATTAGCGAAATCATGAAGCAAGGTACCATGACAAATGTTCTTTTTTTTCCCCTATAAATCAGTGATAGCTTGGTTAAGTTGATCAGAGGAAAACAATCCTCAGGTTCTTGCAGGAAAAGTGTGAAAGAGGTTGCAAATACTGCAGAGCAGAATTTCTAAATCTAAAATGCCAGTAAATATTTGATTCAAATGAGGACACGTTTGCATAGGATGTACATAAATCAGTGCAGCCCCTGAGCAACTCTAACCTATGCAAGAAATTATGTGAGTTTCACCATCATCTAGAAAAATAAACTGTAACTTCCAATCTATAGCGTCATTACACATAATGCTGATTTGTCCTTTTCTTAAAAACACAGAAATAAATCACACACATTTGCAGCTGTCCTACAATGTTTCCTGAATGACCGAATTTATCTTTTTCTCTTGCTGTGTCATAGATTCCTGCATTATAGTTGAAAGTACACCATTTCTAATAGATTCTGAAAAATATAGTTATGACTTGAGTATTTCAGAACATGAAATATTTTGCAAAATCTATAGGTAAGCATTCAATTTCCTGTGAGATAAGAGAAATTGATATTCTGAATTTGATTTTGCTCCATTTTGAAATGGAAACATTACAAAATTTAATTAAATACTCATCCTGGAAATCTTTTTCTTTAGGAAAGATTAACAAATGGTGTTATGAAAACAAAGCATGTTGTACAGCACTGAGCAGATGCTGTTTGTTAGTAACAGTTGTGGAACTCACAAAAATGCCAGTTTTAATCACCACCTGTGAAATTTCAGATGTGCATGATTGGGATGGGTCTGAGAAAGAGTTCTGGCTCTATAAATTCGTAATTTCCAGTAAAAGTCCTTAGCTCTATATACTAGATTAAAGATTCTAGACTAAAAAACCGATACTACTGAATATTTATAAACTTACATTAATTTGAGAATAATTTAAAAAAAATATTAATGACCTCCACAAAGTACATAAGATTCTTTTCTCAAATCCATGACTATATATTCTTGGTCCATGTGTACTAATGTCACTGAAAGCCAAAATTCAAAAGCTTTAACCTAGGATCTTATTTGGGACAAAGTCTAAAATCTTGTGGAATTTAAATACATTTTCCCCACAGAACCAATTTAACTCACTTCAGTAATCTCAATAGAAGAGGATTCCTGGAGAATTCCTATGGATGGGTTTGCCTTTGCTTAATCCAGACATTCTTCTCTAACACATTCCTCATATGCACTGTGGGGGGACTTTATCCCCTTCTGTGGTAAGCAGGTTCTGACTGAGCAGGGCCAGCTGGAGAGGTGGAGCGTGCAGTGTTAATTAATCAGGTGTTAAATAATCAGGTGTTAACTAATTTGCACTGAAATATAAATCTCAATGTTTGAAAGTTCCACCACCCACTACTTTTAGTGTGGTTTTTAACACTCCATTGTACCACCCAATTTTCCCAGAGCCTGGTGCATGATAGAGAATATGACACCCCCAGTCAATACCGTGCTCTCTGGCCCAGGTGTCTATGAGGTTATTTTGAAAATGAGTCCCATTGTCCAGCTCAATTCTGAAGTTCCAGGTCTACACAGGACTTGCTTTTCAAGGCCCAGGATGGTGTTCTGGGCAGTGGCATGAGGCACAGGGTAGGTCTCCAACCATTCTGTGGCTGCTTCTACTGTGGTGAGCACATAGCACTTGCTTTGGCTGGTTTGGGGAAGGGTGATGTAATCAATCTGCCAGGCCTCCCTATACTTATGCTTTTACTGTTATCCCCCACACCACAGGGCTTTACCCACTTGGCCTGATTGATTGCAGTGCATGTTTCACAGTTATGGATAATCTGGGAGATAGTGTCCATGGTTAAATCCACCCCTCGGTTGTGAGCCCCATCTGGATGTTGTGTCTCTTCCCTAGTGACCTGAGGTGTCATGGGTCCACCAAGCCAGAAATATTCACCCTTATGTTGTCAGTCCAGATCCACCTGAGACACTAATCTTGGCAGTCCAATCCATTGTGGTGTTTTTCCATAGTCCCAGCTCTTGGGCCCATGTTCATCTCTGGATGTACTTTTACAGCCAACTTCTCTGCCCGGGCGCCGACATCTTGCCACAATCCAGCAGTCCAGAAGGTTTCCCTCTGTGCTGCCAATTGGTCTTTTTCCATCCATCCAGCCACCCCCCAGAACGTTTGCTAGTATTTATGCTACAGAGGTGGAGCACTGGCCATTTCTTTTGTTCAGTGATGTGCAAATCCAGCTGGATGGCTTTCATCTCTGCAACCTGACTTGATCCACCTAGTCCCTCAACAGTTTCTGTTTTACCATATAGAAGTCCCCAGCCAGGAAACACATGCATAAATACATACATTCGTGCACCCATGAATATGTATTTATACCTTATGTATCTGGAATAGAATGAATATCAAATATATTTCACAAACTTTTGTTACAACTGCAGAATCTTTGAATGACGGATTAAAAACCCTCTGCATTTCTTACTGAGGTCCTGCTTTTCACTCCCATTCACTGGTATAGTTTACTTTCAAGTCAATCACTTGAATGCCCTAGTTATTTCAAGGGATTGTTTCAGCCTGGCTTCTGAAGGGAAGCTTTAATGTAATGTGAATTCCCTTCTGTGACTGGCGAGATGAGGAGGGAGAGGACAAGAATGGGGGCACCAGGAACGCTGAAGACATATGGTGGTGTAACAATCAAAACAAAGGAAAAGAACTCCTTGGTAAATTCGCGTCATCAAACTGAAAGCAGCTGGGAGTGCAGAGATTCAGCATTTGGTTGAAGACAAATGTGGACAGGGCAGAGATAAGCAGTAGCTCCGAAAAAAAGTGCTTGATGTAATGCATTCATGCTGAAATACTGAAGCATGATTTCTCATACTTTTTTTTTTTGTATGGAATAGGAAAAGCATGAAAATGCTGCCAGGAGTTCCAGTAGAGAAGATATTACTTATTACTGGATATTATTTTTCTGGGTATTCTGAAGCATTCAATACCTTTCTCAAAATTCATATTCTGCCATAGGAAATGTTAAAATGTTCTAGTAGAAATATCTTCAAGATTTTAAAATTCTGGCTCATCTAAAGCTAGTGGGAATTGCTATTAGTACAATGAAAATTTTCTACCACAGAATGAAGATATTATGATATAATATACATTTTTAAAGGTATTATTAAAGTTAAATTTAATTATGTTTCTTCTGATGAAAATTTGTAACTCTTTTTGATGGAAAAGAGAGAAATAAGGTTTGCCAAACTGAGTCTAACAATAGTCTGCATTGGCTCTGGCATACTGATAGTATAGTTGGCTGGTATTTTGCCACAATGCCCTAATCAGTTATATTAGGCTACATTTATTTTGTAATGTATGTCTTTGGAAGAATAGACTCTAGGAATAAAATCATTTGTTCAACAGTGAAAAATTTTCACTCCCATATTGAATTAGTTACTATACTAGTATGTAGATCTTTTTTTCATGCTTAAAATGTGTACTAAATCTGTTTATAGAGGAATCCTTCATACTCTTTTCTGCCCAAGGTATTTTTGAAAGGCTTTTTCATTAGTCTATCTGAAAACTTAGAAAGAAAACTGAAATAAAAACTTGCGTAAGATTGGCTTACAAATTTACACCTAAAAGTCACCATAATCCATGAAATGGCATTAATGGATGTTTGGATGCTTTAGCGCAATGTGAGTCCTTTTTTGAGATAGGTGAGAGTTAGAAATGAAACTCAACAGACTGGCAGCAGATGATCTGGTGAATAGAATATTTTACTTCTTCTGTATTTCTTTGCAGAGCCTGTCAAGTAATAAGTATTTGTTTCAAAGATATTTTCATTTCCCTGGCTGCATCCTACCTGCAAATAAATATGAGTTTGCCAGAAGTGCAAATGCTGCTGCATTAGGACCTGTAAATATGCCAGAAGTAAATGCAAGTGTAATTCATTATATAGGTCCAAGTTTTTTCAAGGAAATTGATTTGAGCTGTTAATTTGTGCACAGAAAGGTCCCTGTGGACAGCTTACAAGATCCCCATAAAACTTAGGTGATTTTTTTTCTGTCAGGAAATAAAATATTCTGTACCTAGAAAGTATGATACTTAATTTTTTTTGTTGTTGTTGTTAAAGCAGTTCTATTTCGATATTTTAAATCCCTTTAGTTCAGAAGATTGTAGAATATTTACTCAGTACCTCCCCCATTGTGAATGTTTCTTATGGTAGCCCCCTTATCCCTTTGCAAGAATTGTTATGGAGCTTCAACATGACTTATGAACCCTCACTTTCCAAATTCATGATTATTCATAGATTTATTCCTTCTTCACTGATTGCATTCTTTGTTTTCTTGAATAGCTTTCCATTTATTGCAATCTTCATTTGTAGATATAGGCCTCTGATGCATAATAGAGTCTTAATTTGATTATTAAGTTATCAGAGTGTTTTGCCTGTGCATTACAGGAAGCCCTGAATTCTGTGCACTTGACGCTGCTACTGTCAAGCATGAAGCGTATAAATGCAGACTCTATTCCATGCTCACAACAATGACCACAGGAGCCCACCCTGCAATTGACAGCTTTGACACAAACACTGCTGACTGATGGGAAGAGTGCGCTACCCATTTCTTGGCAGCAAAATGAGTATTCTTGCAATGTTGCTTTCTCTTGTCAAGGACTGAAATCGTCAGCACATCCAAATCTTTTACCTTTTGGGAAGTCATTACTTTAAAAACTGTGGGAAAAATACACTTTCTCTGCTGTGATATACTAGAGTTATCCTTTGAGGGAATTTCATTTGAGAAAAAGACATGGAGAGGGATTTCTTATTAAGATTTACATTCAGCAGCTAACTGCAGCTAGAATTGTACTCATACAGTGAGGAGGGAACGTACACACAAATGCTCATTTTAGTGAGAAAGTGTAGGTAGAAGCAGATGACCTAGATGATTTTATGAATAAAAGATTTAATCTGATGCAATCATTTCATTAATACACACATGGCACCAAATGAAAACAGAACATAGCAGATGGCTATGAGAGGTCTTAAAAAGACATTTTCAGTTTAGCAGCTAATGACTTAGATTTCATGGACTACACCAAATACTATCAGAAGTGAAACATTTATTGTAGAGTCTTCTAAAGAATGTTCTAAAGCTTTATGACAGTAATGTTGAAAAATCTCTCTTTTGTGACACTAGTTAGAAAATGCAGTCACATTATGCATTATACAGCTATAGGGCAATGTGGTTTTTTCACAAAAACTGCTAAAAGAAAACTCCATTATTTTCTTTATTAATAGCCTATATGTATTTAATTTGATTTTAATTTATTTAAGTCATTTGCTTCAAGTTTGCTACGAATGGTGGAAATACTGGTTTCCAATGTAACAATGAAATACAGTAATTTGCCATGCAATTTTAGAATATAAATATGACATAAATTCATTTGCTATGATGATGGATCCACTGCAAGCATCTGCAAAAAATTGCATTGAGAGAGATTGTTGGCATAGTACTAATAATTGATTAATTTTAAGATAAAATATTTGGTGTAAATTTAGGATGAATGTGTAACTTTAAAAGGAGGCAGTGAGTGTGGAAGGTTCAGGTAAGATCTGTACTGTGGTTTTACATTAGTAAACCTCAGCAGAGAAAGCAGTGAAGGAGGGGAATAATGCTGTTTAGTACACTGCATTACAGCACTGGCCGTGTGGCTGCCTCATCCTGATCCTCTCATGTCCTCCACGTCCAGGTTGCAGGGGGTGTGACAGACAAGCCAAATGTGTCACTTCTGCTCTCGGTCTGTTCTGCTCCATCCTTGAGGAATGTGCATCCTTCGAGACTTGATTGCTCTCCAGACCCTTTACAAAACCAGATCAGGGCAAAAGGCTGGATTTCTTAGAGAGAATCTGGCCTACAGCTTCTTACAGACAGATTAACCTCAGTTTGGCTTCAAACTGAGGGCACATACAGTCTCATTCTTCAGACCTAATCCAAGATCAACTTAGGCTACATTACTTCATCAGAAATTAATATCACGATACTGGCATTTTTGAACACATGCAGACTGAATTTTCTTTTTGCAAAGCTTGTTTGAGATCCTGTTAGGAATGACAGAGTTTATGCTGAATTTGGATGGAACAGGAATATTTCTTCTCTTTGAATACAAAGCAAGAGGAACAAAAATACACCCTACCACCCAAAAGCCTATGTGTGGAATAGCAAGTTCATTTTGTTTCCTTCCTATGCAACAGATAAAAATATTGAACAAGACAAGCTTGTCCCTGTTGCAAACTGTTATTGCTGCTTCATTAGGAAACAATTCTTCATAAGCCAGGAAACATAAAGTTTTGATAATCCTGAATGCTGTTGAATGAAATGTAGGCATGGGTTTCCAACCTGAATATGTACACCCTGCAATATACATCCACAGCATCTTTGGCAGCCTGCTGCTCTGCAAATCCTGGCTTTGCCATTGGCTGAAGCATTCAGGGGAATGGTGTAAAAACTAAGATGAACTTTTAGAAGCTGCAAATCTTCTTACGTCTATAACTTACAGTCATGACTATACATAGTCTGAGCACTTTTTGATTTAGACAATTTGTCAGCTAAGTCCAGATGTTGCTGTCTCACATAAAGGGTAATGGAAATGCAGTCAATTGCATTCTTCATACACTTTTCACTGTTGTGTAAAACATTCAGAGAACATCACGTTGATTCTTATTATTTCTATTTTGACAGCAAGTCGGGCCTCATACAAAGGACAGAAATTTGTAGCCTCAGAAATCATACATGTAAATTTGAGGTATAGAAACTTCCTTTGAATTTTTTAGCCATGTAAAATGAATGTTGGCCTTCTCACTGATTTTTTTTTTTCCAAAACTCACCAAGGTCTGAAGTCCTGTAAATTTTTTTAAGAGAAAGGCTAAGTATCCTATGTGTGAATGTGGTTGCGGGGTGGCATACGAGGTTACTGCTGAAAAAAAAGTTGTCAGGTATTCCAGAATGAGATGCCACTCCTGTAAAAGGTCTGAAAGAATTTGACTTTAAACCATTTTAAAATCAAAAGCAATTTAATAACAATGTTTATATGTTTGCAGCATTCATTTATGATATTTCCCCTCCTTGTCTTCATGACTGGGCTATCAGGAACACAGCAAACACTGACTAAATGTTAATTAATAGACCAGTTTTTGATATGATCAGAATGTAATTACTTTTCATATGAGGGTCCTAAAAGCTCAGATAAAAGAGTTTTCTATCCCAGTATCAGGGAACAGCTTTCCTTGGTAGAAATTCTGTTATTTGTCTATGAACCAAAATCTTCTCTCCTCTCTTTGGTAGCTTCTATCATGGGTTTCCCCTCTGTTTGGTGTGCTAAATAGGATTATTGTCATTAGCTTCTTAGCATATTCCCTGCCCTCTCTCCTTCTACACATGCCTTACTGCTTCCCTTACTGCTTTGATTTCTCTTTTTCAGATCCATCTGCAAACAGACAATTTTGGTTTATATGAGACACTCAGTTGTCAGGGCAGCTGGATAGATACCACAGTCCTCTTAAAACCAACCAAACCAAACTCCAACTTCTTCTTTTTAGCTTTGGTGTTGCAGCAGCAATTTTTAGAAACAATATACAAAAAGCCAAAGACTCTTGACTGGGAGAGAATAAAAATCTCTCCATTTCTGTGCAGAATTTCTTTGTACTCACTGATCCTCTCTTATTTGATACTTTCCTAATTCAATCAGTCAACTGACCCATTATCACGTGAAGCAGAGACCATCTGCATAGTCCAAATGAAAAGACAACAAACCTTGGGGAGTCTAAAGCATACAGATGCCTTCTTGCTCAGGTGAAGCATGGTTCCATTTATTCAGAAAACACTTAATATCTTTAATATAACATGGAATTGGTTCATGACCTGGAAAAAAAAAGGGACTACATTATTTATAATGACCTATGCAGTTCTGCTTTAGAAAGAATTTGATTTTACTGAGTTCAGTGTAGGAATATTATGGTAAGACTGATAATAATTTTTGTGTTGTTCTTTAATGAGATCAGTTGAGCAGGTGTGAAGGTTTACATGATTATTTTGTAAATATATAGAATACAAGAATATATTTAACACTGCTTCACTGGAGAAGTAATTTCCAATTGGTACCAGTGTTTTGTGTGTAAATGTTTGGTGGTGTCTCAGGTACAGTCTGTAAGGGTATCTGTAAAAGAAAAAACCCTTATTTTAAACACAGTTGCTTTATGAGAATAAAATGTGCAGACTGATTATAATGCAGGGATTTATTCAAGATACTTTTTTCTTGTACTGTTTAGAGATGCTTTGTATGAAGACTTGGTGTCTTTTCTAGCATAAATACAATCTTAGAATTCTCTGAAATGGGTATAAATGAGCTTCATTTCCCCGCAGTGATTCTTATAACTGTAATCAGGGGAGAATACAGATGCAGTTTGAAGTCAAATATCTTCCAGAGCTTAGCAGTGCTAATAAGTAAGGTCACTGCTGTGTTCCACCGCTGTTTTGATCTCTAGGAGTGAGGCAAAGCCCAGCGACCCCAGGGACCCCCGGGCAGGGGCCCGTGGCTGGAGGGGCCGCTCTCCCGCCCTAGAGCAGCGTTTGGGACGGCAGCGGGGCCCGGTGCTGGCGGGGCTGCGCTCCGGGCGGAGCGGGCTGTGCCGGCGGGCGGGGGCGGAGGGGCAGCGGGCGCCCGGCCGGGGCGCTCCGGCAAGGAGGCTGCACAGTGAGCCTCGTGCCTGCCGGGACAGCCCTTCCTCCGCCCTCCCTTCTCCTCCTCCGTTTATTTATTTCATTTATTTTTATTGCATTTATTTGTTTGTATTCACCGGAATAATCAAAAATGAGAAAATCCGAGCGCTGCTTTTGGCTGCTCTCCACAAACCTGTCAGTGACGCAAGCGGAGACTACTTAAAGGCAGATTAGAGGCAGCAAGACATTAAAGCCAACCTTCCTCTCTCCACGCCGCCGGTCCGCCCGCCGCGCCGCGCCACGAGCCGAGCGGGCCGGGCCGGTGACGGCTGCCGAGCGGCCCCGAGCCCCGCAGAGCCGAGCCGAGCCGAGCCGGGAACCCTCGGCAGGGCTGCCGCCTCCAGCCGCCCTCCCGCCACCGGTCTGCGGGCAGTAGAGACGGGCTGCTCTCTTCGGTTTGTTTTCCCTCCCCAAAAAAAAAAATAGGAGGGGTGAAAAAAGGCAGAAGTGAAGAGATCCCCTACGCTTGCCAAAGTCTTTGTCTCCGGATGAACAGCGATGGGGGAATGGACTATTCTAGAGAGGCTACTGGAAGCTGCCGTGCAGCAGCATTCTACTATGATAGGGAGGTAAGGGTCGCGGGAGAGCTCCGGGGAGCACGGGGGGGATCCCCTCCTGTCCGAGCCCGCCGCCCGGGAGGTGCGCGGTGCCCTTCGGCCGGGCTCTTTCGGGATGTGCCTGGAGCTCGCCTGTGCTCTGTGTGAGTGTGTCTGTGTGAGTGCGTGTGTGTGTGTGTGTGTGTGTGTGTGTGTGTTGAGGAGGCTGGTATGCGGCACGGGGCGCGGAGGCGCGGGGACACCGCAAGCGCCGCCGTCCTTGTCCCCGAGGAGCCACGGGGCACCGGGCGGTCGTCGGGGACACCCCACTGCCATCGGGGTCCCGCTGCCGGCGCAGTCCCGCTCCTTTCCTGGCCGTGCTCTCGGGGCCCCGCGGGGCCGCCCTTCGGCCGGAGGGGCCGGGCGGGGGCCAGCGCTGACCGCCGGCTGCGGTCTGTGGCACACGGCCGCGCCGAGGCGATGCCGCGCAGCCTGCGCGCCCCCCGCGCGGAACCGGGGCCGGCTCGAGGTGCCGAGGCCGGTGCCGGTGCCGGGGCCGGTGCCCGTGCCGGGGCGGGTGCCCGTGCCGGGGCTGGGGCCCGGTCAGCACTGGATAGCTCCCGGCCGCGCGGCGGCGGCGCGCACTGACGGGCTTCTCTGTTGCAGGATCCTGCTGACCGTGGTGGTGATCTTCAGAATTCTCATTGTGGCCATTGTAGGGGAGACGGTGTACGATGACGAGCAAACGATGTTTGTCTGTAACACGCTGCAGCCAGGCTGCAACCAGGCTTGTTATGACCAGGCTTTCCCCATTTCTCACATAAGGTACTGGGTGTTCCAGATCATCATGGTGTGTACTCCCAGCCTATGCTTCATAACATACTCCGTTCACCAGTCTGCTAAACAAAGGGAACGGAGGTACTCCACTGTCTTCCTTACCTTGGAAAGGGACCAGGATTCAATGAAGCGTGAGGACAGTAAGAAAATCAAGAACACGATTGTCAATGGGGTGCTGCAAAACACTGAGAACTCCACCAAAGAGGCAGAACCAGACTGCTTAGAAGTGAAGGAAATCCCCAATCCTGCCATCAGAACTACAAAATCAAAGATGAGGAGGCAAGAAGGCATTTCCCGATTTTATATCATCCAAGTGGTCTTTCGAAATGCCCTAGAGATTGGATTCTTAGTGGGACAGTATTTTCTGTACGGATTCAATGTCCCTTCCATGTACGAATGTGACAGATACCCTTGCATTAAAGAAGTAGAGTGCTATGTTTCTAGACCCACTGAGAAGACTGTATTCTTGGTATTCATGTTTGCTGTCAGTGGGATTTGTGTGGTGCTTAATTTGGCAGAACTGAACCACTTGGGCTGGAGAAAGATCAAAATGGCAGTGAGAGGAGTACAGGCAAAAAGGAAATCCATATATGAAATCAGAAATAAGGACCTGCCAAGAATGAGCATGCCTAACTTCGGCAGGACTCAGTCAAGTGACTCAGCTTATGTGTGAGGCTGTGACAGAACTGAAACACTGTGCCAGGTGGAACAGACCCAGATACCATTAGAGAAAGGTACATTGCTTAGGCAAGCATTTTATCAAACCACCAAGAAAGCCATTAAGGTATTGGATCTCCACTTACTGAACTAGCTGCGAAATGCAGCGCTATATAAAAGACTGAAAAAACAGCTATAAAACCATGCTTGACCTAGCCTTACAGCACAGCTACTATAATTCCTACTTTTCTTTCTAATGATTGGGTTTTATCTGTCAGTGAAGCAGCTTTTTGGTCGTCATTAGGATGTTTACAGATCGAACTGTCTGACTAATTGTTGTAAATGTGTAGAATGTTCATATCAAAAACTCTGCAAGGATACTCTATATGGGGTGGGGTGGGGTGGGGGACACTGTTGCAATGTGCAGGAATAAGCATGTTTTAAAAAGAGGGTAAGCACACTGTAAGGAACCTAACCACAGCTCAGTCAGGATATCTGCATTCACGTATCTCACAGATGTCTTATTTTGTTTGTCTAAATCACAGACTTTATTCCTGGTGTGTATTGCTAGCTATTTTCTATCATGGTTTGTGCATCAATTAGTCATGCCAAAAATAAATGCTGAATATAATTTGGCCATTTTTTCTTTGCCTGTCCGCACACACACACACACACACACACGCGCGCACACACACACACACACACACACCAGAGACCTTAAACATCTTGCATTAGTTGTGACCTGCAGAATATATCAGTACATTTTGATTGATTCCCTAACGTGTGCATGAATAAGATGGAGTTGGTTCATGCCAGCCGAATTATGCATTTACCTACAATCACCTATGATGACACACATACCAAAGGAAGAGAGTTCATTGCATTTAACTGTGAATATATCATCTTTTCTCTGCTCTTATTTATATAAGTGCCATACTTGAAACATCTAACTCTGTTCTTAGTCAAAAGCTTGTCTTGGGATACCAGCTGGAGTGAATCGATTTTATACTCTCTTTTGTTTATTTTATGCTATTTGTTCAGTCATTGCAATGGTGTAAAAAGCAGCTAAAGTATCTATTGATAAATAAATACTTGCCTTTTTTTTTTTTTGTAAGCCAGAGAAATTTGTTCTTTATTCTTGTATACAATTGTAAAAAAACTTACAGGGTTAAAATAATTGACTTATTACAATTATTCTTCAGGGTTTAAAATGTCTTGTTGGTATTCTAAACTCTAAGCTACAAAACCTGGGAAATCAGGACTGTTTTTTAAGCCTGTTTTCCTCCTTAAGCAAGCTTCCTCTGTCTTTAAAGCCTGATCCAAAGCCCACTGACACCAACAGCCTTCTTTCTGCTGACACTAAGGGCAACAGAGTCGGCTGCCAAGGTCACTCTAGGAATAGCCAGAATACATTTACCCATAAATGAAACAATTGCAGCTTTTCATCAGGGAATCCAAACAGTAACCTCAGCTTTTCTGCCTTACAGCTGGTTTAAGAAATATGTTGTTCATGTCCCATCAACTTACTGGTAAGCCACTGGGGCAGTCTCAAATGAATCTCTGTTAACAGCAATTATCTTAATAAAGAATAGAATACTAAGGTTTACTTAATGATTTTTTTTAACATTTTTAAAATTCCTTCTGAATTCAACAGAAAATATTTCTCTGGCAACAGTAGGAGTTGGATCAGGACTAAAAAACATACAAGTGCATTTCTAACTAAATAGTATCTGCCCTTTAAAGAAAAGGGCCAAAATGGTGCTGGAAAATCTGGGGGTACTTTATAACATAAGAAGGAGACATGGGCTCAGTGTCACAAATGGCCTTTTGATTGTATTTTATGTCAAGCCTGAAAATGGATTTTATTATATATTGGCTTGGAGATGATGCATATAAATCTTTTCCTCTTGGCTTACAACAAATACCTTAACATTCCATTCTTGTCGTTTGCCAGCATTGCCACTTAAAAAAATGTTGATTAATTCTTAGATAGTCTATCCATTATCACATTCATCTGTTGTCTTTTTTCTTCCACTGTGAAGCATCAAAGATGTGTCATGTTTTTAAAAATTTTAAATATATTTTTCCTTATGTATAAATTTAAGAGTTTTCCTGATTTGATTATAGAAACCTCTAGAGATGGGTTTCTCAAATTCTTTGTGATAAAAACGCACACTGATATTGCTAGTTGACTGCATGCTCACTGGAAAACTGCATGTTATTTTTAGAAGGACAACATGGCAGCTAAAATCTCCATCTGCAAAATAACAAGCTTCTGAAGATTATTATTTGACTCACAAATCCAAGTCTGATTTTCATTTTGCAGAGTCCTGGGATGGTTTTCAAAATCTCAGTTTTGAACAGATATTGAAAGAGAAAATATTCTTTGACAGTTATAAACACTCCTTTAATGTTGAAGAAATGAGAGATTGTGTGCAAAGTGCTTGATCCAGTGAAAATTAAAGTTGAAAAAACAACTTCAGTGGGCTTTGCTTCAGGTTCAGCACATTTTCCTGTTAGGCAGAAGCCCTAATGCAAGTTTTTTCCAGTGGCTGCATAGCAGTTTTCAGTCAAACTCTAGAGAAGGTGCATGTCTTGAAAGCGATAAGATTTTAATACCTTAAAATTCTAAGGTAATATATAGAAAGTATCTGTTTATATTAGTCAATGCAAATGAATCAATTAATTTAATTTTTTTTAATGTAGTTGCACATTTGTAATCCAGTAAATTGGGATTCTTTGGATTTGCCCAAAGAGAAGAATATCAGGAAATGTAAATGCTGATTTATGTAACAGGATCAGTGATAAAGTAGGCAAAGACTTATATTTTGATCAACAGAAACATCATCCACCATACTTGGAATATGGCTTTTTATATTTCAGATGAGAGATGAAATGTGTTAAGAGATCAGTTATTCTAACCTTCCTTCTAAATTGTTATTTTTCATTTCTTACCAACTATTCATTTGTCATGGACAAGAGAAATATAGCAAACACGTTTTTTTGTCATTGTATGTGAGAATCATATGATTAATGCTGATGGACTGTTTGCATGAAAGCTGACTATTCATTTACAGAATAAATGCTTTAAAATTGTCACAGCAGTGGAAAAGTGTGTTAACTGAACAGAACTGAGTGAACATGAAGCTGAAGAGCACATTACTGATTACTTAAGTCTTGCTCCTGCCTCAGTGAAATAAATTAGTCTCACCATTGACATCTCTGTAAGGATCAGACATTAAAAATGAAAATTGAGTTAATGTTTGTTTTCATCATTGTTTACATTGTTTTGCACTCGTGGACAGCATTATGTGTCATGATAAGTGCAAACATTAATGTTATATTCACTAAGCTCCTATGGAAAATTGCAACAGAATCTAATAAACCATTTGTTTAAAGGAATTTTAAAATGTACATAAAAGAATGACATGATTTCATTTCTATATAGACTTGATCTTGCGCATTCCACACCTGTGTGAATTTCAAAAACTATTTACATAGGGGTTATGAATCATTTTACCAGATATGTATAAGATATAAGGAGAGTCGATTAAAATATTTTTCAAAAGAGGAATTTTTTTCATAATGAAAACTAGCTGCATTTTTATGTGTAGCATTTTTGCACAGGCAAGTGAAATTCACTGGTCCCATAAAGAGTTTAGTTTTAGAGACCTCTGACTGAAAAAATGTAAGGGTTTTCATCTTTTTCAAGGGAAAATTGAAGAACAGAGAGATCAAATGAGATTAATGAATCACAGAAGTGGTCAGATGGATTTTACTTCGTTTTCCACTAAAGAAGTATGAAACAGTCAGAATCTTCAGAGTGGGTGCAATGCTTTCCTTGCATTATACCTAACAGTGTAGGACAAAACTGCTGCTATGTAGAGAACTGCAGGAAAAGATGTACATGAGATGTTAAATGTGAGGAAGAATTATTTTCCTGCATTTTTAAAAGAATACATTTTTTTCAGGGCAAGAGGTTGGATCAGATGGACATCGTGCCTGCCTTCTTTTGGCTTTATTTTGCTTGAATATAGCTGTTTCACCTTGCTCCTTCAGCAAAAAAGGTTAGAAGCCTTTGTTTGGTGTACAAGTATGGAATAGGAATTTAACAATTGGGTCATATGAGGAAAACACAGGCATATGTTTTCAGTACTTAGAGTCTGGTCTGGTACTTCATGAATTTGATGACAATACTTCGTTTTCTGTGGGACCAAGTCAATTCTCAGCTGGGTGAAACATTTTTATTTCATGAGATCAACAGGAAAGATTACAGCATTTCTGTATTGCACACCCATCCCTGGATATTTTGGAATGTTCTTTCCAGAAATTCTATTTTATTGTAAGCTTTCAGAAAACACACTAAGTTAGTATCAGCTACTAATACCAGACCCTAAACATCATCATCCTCTCAATGAAATTCTGATAGTATCTCTATGAAGAAAAATTGGGCTAGGAAGTGCTTCGTGTTATGTCTATTAAAATGTACTGAAGAAGTCAATCAAGAGACAGAATTCCATTAGATAGGTGCAGATATGGAATATTCCCTGGCACTGCATTAAAAATAAACCATGCATATGGATATGTTTGTGTGAAGCTAAATGTTTGCAAGATCGTAAATGATTTTGCCTAAACTGAATTAGTGTGTTACAGATTGAGTTTCAGAGATGGATACAGAAGTCCCATATCCAAAGACAGTTAGAAACTGAACTAGATGCAATGACCTGACTGGATATTTAAGATGCAAAAACCCCCAACAACCACCCTTTTCCTCTGCTTTCTGGGGCTATGGGCTGTACCAATTGCTTTAGAGAGTTTAGCTGAGCAGGTGTCTCTCCAAGTGACAGCTTTTAAGAGGCTTGTCTTCACAACATAAAAATCTATCAGCTTTTTCGTGGTGGCACCTGAAATACAGGGTGAATCTGATCTCTAGGTTATGGAGACCTACATATAAAATGACTTTCTGATATCCCCTCAAAGTGAGAATTTCTCTTGTATTCAACAGAATGTGAAAGTAAGGTATTAATCCACCTATTTTTTGCATATGTAGCGTGGCAAAAAAGGACATAGAAGGGTTACCAGTACCTGGATAATGATTAATACACCCTAAAGTGATTACACAAATCTTGAATTTTGTTTCTTTCACTGAAGACAGCATTTTCTCCATATGATTTATCTATAAATATATTTCATGGCACATAATTAATTAAGTGTAACTTTCATTTTTGAAATATTTTGTGAAGTTTCCAATGAAATTGTGATTGATGTTTTCACTTTTTTCAGAGAAAGGTTAACAGATTACTGTTTGAAATCAGCTCTTTATTTTTTGAAACAAGTTATAATCATTAATCCTATTTTTTAAAACTGCTAACAATTTTGAGTTTTGTTTGAGGAATGCTAAAATAGAAAATTATTTGTACCAGTAAAGCAACCTTACATTTGGAAGAGATGGTTTCCTTTTCAATTAGGATCCTTATTTATCAAATCCTGTATTTTTTAAAATTAGCACTGAACAGAGATTTTTTTAACGTATTAGAAGTACATATTGTGAAGAGATAACTTTAAGGAAGTGTATAACAGCAAAACTGGGGGGGGGAAAGTCAGGATTTGTGGGCATTAGAGAAAAGTAGGTATGCTATCGACTTACTTTCTCCTACTTATTAACAGTTTAGGTATTAAAGCATATTCAAAACATATTCCGAGCAAATATACCAGATTCTTTGCATTATCTCTTATGTAAGCAAAATGTTTCTAGAAATTATTTCCAACTATTTTCCAGTTTTACTTTGAATAATTTAAATAGTGCATTACAATGTCCAAAGCCATCATGAATACTGATGTCCCTAGCTTCACCCCTAATTTCTGGGGTTTCCTTTGAAAATGCACCACTGCTCTGTAAGGAAAGCCATTTTGCCACCAGAAAACCTGCCTGCCAGAAGACAGGTGGTACTTGACATGGATATCAAGCAGACTTTAATGGAGCAACCAGACCTAAAGCTGCACATTAAAGGGTGACTTGTGATGAGCATGTTATGAATGGAGTTACTGCAAGGCCAAAACAACTGAAATAAAGGGGCTTCTACGTTTGCACTGCATGTGATGTTCAGGAGCAAGAGATTCAGGGGTTCTGAAGAAAGAGAAGGGTTGTAGGAATTTCTTTACTTTCTGATTTGAAAAAAGAAGACAAGATCTGTTCTACCAATGTTCTCTTGTGTAAGAATGTGTCTAATTCTACATATGTACAACTCTGAGAGGAGTCCACATCTGACATTGTTAAATGCCCACCAGCAACTGTTAATTGAGCAATATTTAGTTTGCATATACAGAAAGATAACACATTCAACTCTTTACGACCATTTTCTCAGTGCAAGTGGAAACATAATTTGTAGGTCTAAGGAAATAATTTGTTTCATTTGCTATATATATTTGTATCAATTTTCCAAAAGTGAAATTCTTCATATTTATCTCTCATGAAACTTTTGAAGTTCCTCTGCTTATAAAAAGGTTGAAGCACATTAAAAAAAAATTAACATGTTTATATTAGTGTCATAATTTGAGGTTTGGGTTTTTATCTATTTGTTTATTTAATTCTGTGTGGTGCAAATTTTCTTGATGTATTCTTCAATTTAATATTCTGGTTGTTGTTTGTGTCGTGTCTCATACAACTACAGGGAACTGTAATTTTTCTGGTTTTCTTTTTAAATTATTATTATTAACTCAGATTCTGCACATATGTTAAGGTATTATAATTCTTAAAGTATCAGCAAATATAGACTTTTTCAAAAAGCATGTACAAGTCATCCAATTATGTTTTATTTAGTTTGTGGGAGTTTTGTTTAAAAATTAAAAGCTAATTTAATTATTATTCCGATTTTAGAAATTATATTTCCTGCATTTATTAATGTAATTTTTATGTTAGCGGAGACTGAAAATTTTATCTGCCTTCATCTATGTGATCTATAGCTCAAATTTCAGCTTACTTTGAACCAATAGGACCACAGAGTATGAACAATCAAGAGAATAATAAAGCTTAATGAGGCACATTGAACAAGAAGTGAATTTTAGAGTGACGTTGATCTTATAAATAACATACACTGAATTAAATCAGTCTAATGGCCTAATAACACACAAGTGAATACACTATCATTGTATATTGTTGGGAGTCATACTAAGAAAAAGCCAGTGTTACTTATAAGAAGGACTTTAAAATCATTGCATTTTTACTTTCTCAAATAGTTGTTTAAAAATCTCTTAAAATGATGCAAAGATTGAAATGTAACTGTGACACTTGCCCATTTTAAGTTGCTGAAGCACAAATTATAAATACATCTCTATTGATAAAATACTTCGCAGAGTAACAGAATGTGCTGAGTTGGAAGGGATCCATAAGGATCATGCAGTCCAACTCCTGGCCCTGCACAGGACACCCCAAGAGTCACACCCTGTGCCGGAGAGCACTGTCCAAACACTTCTTGAACTCTGTCAGGCTGGTGCTGTGACCACTGCCCTGGACAGCATGTTCCAGTGCCCAACCTCCCTCTGAGTGAAGAATCTTTTCCTGATATCCAACCTGAACCTCCCCTCAGTTTCATGACATTCCCTTGAGTCTGTCACTGTCACCACAGAGAAGAGATCAGTGCCTGCCCCTCCTCATCCCCTCACAAGGAAGCTGCAGACTGCAACGAGGTCTCCCCTGAGTCTCCTTTTCTTCAGGCTGAGCAGAACAAGTGACCTCAGCCACTCCTTATAAAGCCGCCCTCCAGAGCCTTCCCCATCCTCGTGGCCTTTCTTTGTACGCTCTCTAACAACCTTTTATGTCTTTTGTGTATTGTGGTGCACAAAACTTCACATAGGGCTCAAGGTGAGGCTGCCCCAGTGCAGAGAAGTGCTTCTTTGTTCATATGTGTGTACCCTTCAACTTTGCTTAGCAGGTAGTCAAGAGAGAAGGGGCTGTAATTGTACAAGTTTTATTAGACTGCAGTAAGAGCATAGACAGATAAAATATTTAGAGCATGATTCTTGAATTTGGCAGCATGACTCCTATTAACATTAATGGAATTTTTACAGCTGAATCTTTGTGCATTGAGTAAAAATATTCATTCCTGCTGTTTGCTCAACAACTTGACCTTTCTACTGTAAATTAATACAATATTTTGAATTAATTTAAGACTAATTAAACTTTGAGGCCCTCTTGTACTCTTTCATGAAAACACATATCAGGGAGAAGCTAGTTTGTCAGCATGAGCATATGGTTATCTAAATTTAGCCTATTTTATTGAAAAGGTGTCAAATTTGATACATTGAAACTGTGGCACCATTGGAATAGAACCTTACACTTTGCAGTACTAGAGTTTATGGCAACACAGTGTGCCAAGGAACTCTGCAGCATTGGATATTTGATTCCTTTCAGTACTGAAAAGCCTATGAATATTTGTTACAGTGACCTTGCTTTGAATAAAGGAGAAAGAAAGGAATTCTGCCAATATTATGGTCAGGAGGTCCTTGACCATGCTGTCTCCTTAGCAAATGTGAGAACTTCTGAAACAAAAATACCAAAATGGAACTGTGTTTAGACTACCAGTCCTATTTAAAACTAGAATTTTCCTTAGAAATATCCCCTGCTAGACTATGAATGATACTATGGAACTGTGAGAGCTTCTGCAAGGCTGCTGCAATCCTGTATGAAAATATTTAATTGTAATTAACACCTGAGTTGCCACTGGTTGTCTGTCTCTCTTGAAGGTACTGTATGAGTTGCTTAACTATTAAAACAGCTAATCTCTCTAATTTGTTTTGGCCAGCATTTCTTCACACAATATCTACCAAGAGGCAAAACTCTCATTCAAGCAAGCCTGCTTTCTTAGGTTTTATCCTAGGACAGTGGCTCATATCCTCAGGAACTAAAGAACACAAAACTGGCTCCAGCCTGTTCAGCAGCATTAAGCAAAACCACGGGGGAGGGAGGGAGAGAGAACAGGAAGAGCTGGCTTTGCCAGTTTTCTGCTGCTAAGGAGAAGTGGGAAGGAAAGCTGTGCTTGTCCTTGCCTTCACCCCGTCCTCACTTCTCAGAGGCGCCTGTCACCTCGCATATGTGACCGTCCCCTGGACCCAGCAGCTCTGGGGAGCTCTGGGATTGTACTTGCTGGTCTCTCCTGCCTGCTGGTGCCTTTGCAGGGGCTGTAATGGGCTCAGCAACTGAAAGACCCTGGCATTTGCTAATTCTTGCTTGTCTAGGGATTCTTTCACCATCCATCAGAACAATATCGTGCATTTTTCTTGTGCAAGACAGCTGAATTATCAAGAGTCCAAGGCAAGCCTTGATAATTCATGTATTCACTCCATAGTGAATAAGAAAAAAAAATTAGGTTTATTAAACACAGGGGTTTTAAAATGAAATGAAGGCTGTAATTTTTCAGTTGCTAAGAGATATACACAGCAAAATTCTTTATGTTGGGACCTTCATCCAGAAATGCTGACTCATTATAGAATTAATACATATTTCACATGAAATTCTACCTAAGGAAATGTGAGGATGGCCCTGTCAATATCAATTAGAAATCCTTTGACTTGTCTGGAAAAGAACATAATGTCACATGCAAATTAGAGAGAAGACTGAAAAACAAGAAGATTAACATTTTCTAAAAAGGTCCCCTATATTTAGAAAAAAAATCCCACTATAGGTAAAAACCCCAAACTTCCTCCTGAACTTCCTTTTTTGGGACAATTACATATTTTAAAGATTTTTTGGGACAATTACATATTTTAAAGATTTTTTAAAAAGAGACAGGGACAATTACATATTATGTTTATCAGTTTAAACTACTGATAAGCATAATATGTAATCGTCCCTATCTCTTTTTTTAAAATCTTTTTAGAAAACTTTCTTCTCATACTCATCATACTTCTAGCTCCAGGCTAGTTCAACACTGAAGATGAAAATACTTAAATAGATAAATATCCTAAAATGTAAAGGTCTTCTAAAGAAGAAAAATATAGTTGCCTGTACACTCTAGAAATACTCAGAATTGTTTTTTAAAACAGAATTTATCAAGGCAATAATTAAACAAGTGCCAGAAGAGAGTAACTTAAGTATTTAAAGAACTGGGGCAATGAATTAATATAGTCACTAAAAATGTTTAACATATTGGATGGTGAATTTATACCTTGCTGATCTGATAGCCCTGAAATGGGTAAGCTTCATGCCCCACGTCCAACCATTAGTAAGCCTAAACAGATATTCTCAGGATGCACACAGACAGAGTGCACACACAGGAACATCCATCACACATAAACGTGGCTGGCTACACAGATCAGACACAGAACACTCACATGGACCTCGTCCCACTTCCATCTGTTGTGTGGCATGGAGACATCCCAGTGAAATTATATATATGTGTGTGTGTATATATATATCTGTATTTATGTATATATACACACATACACGTACAACTTGCCACTAGATCCCAGTCTCCTCGGTTGCTGAGCCCCTGGGGCTGCAGCCTCACTGCAGCTGCTGGTGCAGAGCCTGCATTCACACAGACACACACATATACACGTATCCAGAGCTGCCACTGGGTTTCACTCACTCAAGCCTCTCCAGTTGCCTCCACACAGGCACATGGAATTCCTGACTTGTGGTCTGACTGCAGTTGGTGGTGCTCAGACCCAGCTACAGACACACTCAGTAGAGAGTCCCTCACTGAAAGGAATTTTGAAAGAAGATGGGAAAGGCTGAGCGGGTCAGGTGCAGCTCTGGCCAGAGAAGCATACCAAGGAGAGAACTGTGCCTGACTGGCCTCTTTGTCTCTTCTTATCCTCACACCTGCTCCTCCCAAAATTGTCTAGATCACTTTCTTCCCCCACCTTTGGCTTGTCCCCTAAACATCCCAGAATAAATGAACTTCTCTTGCATCCTATGATAAATCCCATACCCTCAGGCACATTCCCACACCTCAGCTAGGGTAAAAGCATGAAATGATGCTGTAGTCATAACTCATGCTGGTGGCCTTAATACCCAGATTTTGGTGCTGAGGCTCTACTAGGGCAGCTCAGAGAGAAGCCTGGATGAGCAATCCTTCATTTGAATCTTTAGTTTGTTGCTTTTGTACTCCTGCACCTCTCTGCTCTTATAGAGATGAGTATTTTATGGGGTGCTGGCTCCTGTGGTGGGTGTGGCAGTAATTGGGAAGGGTGTATTTTGAGTTTCCTCACCTGCTGTTAATCTCTCTCTCTTCTTTTGTGGGTGTGCACATGAGTTTTGACCACATAAAAATCTTTTGTCAGGTACTAATGCAGGTTTTAGAATCTTTCCTATGATTCTGTGAGAGCTTATAGCAGAAATGCATGATAGAAAAACTGAATTTTTTGCAGCTGTAACTGTGCAACGTCCTCTAACAACTTTCAAAGTGCTGAAGGAGATTTATCTAGAATGGTGAGATTTTAAAGAGAAAGTTGAGCTGTGCAAATAGGGAAGGTTTATTCTGCTTATTTTGTAAGGGTAGTCAATTACTTTTTGCCAGTTCTTTCTGCAACTAAGTGGAAGAATTTCACAATAACATGAGTGAAATTTGGCTTAACACTTGAAGAATTCAGTCCTGAGGTGTCTCCTGCAGAGAAGAGGATGTGAGACCTGTAGCAGGTGTCTTAAAACATTTTGGCTGGTTCTTCAGCACTCTTAGATCCCATAACTATCAACACTCTTAGAAGCCCATACCTATCAACACCCTTAGACCCCATTCTCAGCTAACAAAACAGCTTCTGTCCTTCAAAGGCATGCACTAAGTTTCGTTATTAGATTGAGACATTAAGCTCTGTGGCCTAATCAACAGGAAGAATGCCATGATTTCTGTAAAGGCAGCAGGGTTTCTGAGCATTTAGGGTAATTTGCATCTAAAGTTTTCATTTAAAAGGCAAAATAAATTACCCTTTTATATACAGTGTCATTTCCATTATTCTATTCATTTTGACAGCTGTGTTATTTAAAGAACACAGCAAAAATTTAAAATCTGGAAAATTTTGACCATCTTTGATTTACACTTTCCTAAAATCATGAAGGAACAGGTAGACTTATTTTGTTACTTTTTTCTGTTTAAATTCATTTTATTAATCTGGTTAGTTCAAATGATAGACTGTATCTCAGCCCTTGCACTTGTAACTCTGTCCCTATTTTTCAGCTCGATGGCTGTTGACAGGCATGGGAGAAAGTATTTCAGGGCATATAAAATGTCTCTCATGAATGTTCTGTTAGAATCCCAGCAATGTCTACTTGAACAATTTTGCAATGTTCTATTTCACATGGCAGGTCTGAGATCACTGGGAAACAGCAGCTCACTGCCTGCCTTCTTGCAAAGGCAGTGCAGTAAGTGCAACAGACATGGAAAAGACAAGGACGTAAACAGCTAAATGACAAAAAATATGCAGAAATATTTGCAGTATGTGTTGTCCATTGTGGTCTGGAAACTTGTCACCCGTGAACAGAGGGGATAACTTCACTGAGATTAGCAGACTGTATAAAGTTACATTTTCACCATGTCAACAGAGAACCAAATCTGGCACTGTTTTTACAACTAGGTAATGTCATTGAAAAATAATGCAGGTTATTCTGTTGCACAATTGTTACAGCTTTACAGCAATATGAACTGTAGAACTGTATGACACCTCAAAATGAGTAAGACAGCTTTTAAAATTTTTTTTATTCTGTTCACATTTTTGGTTTTGCTAGTTCCACATTAAACTCACATGTGTGTCAAAAGACTTAAGTATATATATATATATTTGTATAGTAAAGATCTGAGGTTGTATTGACTGTATCTAAGTTGTCCTTTAAATCCTTGTGAAAGGAAACATTACAAAAAGTCCTGTTCATTGCACAGACATCCTAGGCCTTCCATGTGCACAGTTCTTCGACAGCTGCTTAGCCATGGGCTTCTTTTGACTTTATTCAGGTGACTTTAAAAGCTAATGACAGAAACACTTGTTAAGGAAAGTGAATGGCTCAGCCCCATGGCACAGCAGAATGTCTTGTGATCACAGTGAGAGAAAATTCAGTCACCTTTATTTAAGGGTTATTTTGTGCAACCACACATGTGGAATTTGGCAGTTATACTTGTTTAGCTACTCTACAGACCTGAGTACTTTGAGGAAATCTGTACATCTCTGTGAGCCATCTAGTCCCTCTACCCTTTGCAGTCACTCACTCACTCACTCACTGGGAGTATTTCCATGCTGCAGCTGTGCTCAGATGCTGTAATGAGCCTGGCCATCCTGTCACACCACCCTCTTAATATCTGTTCAGTGCAATCCTACTAAGGTTCAATGGCCACAGTTTAACTGAACACAGGTTCTGTTTTAGTCCACTGTGGGCAATTTGGGGACTCTATCCTCAGTGTTCTGTGGGTTTTCCATGAATGTTTAGATTTTGATAGGACTACACTTTTTACAGTTCTATAAAAGGGAAAATTGTGAAGTGAAATCCATTCTTTTCCTGTTGTTATACAGCCACAATAAAACAAGAGGCCTCAACAGCAGTTTTATGAAAAATGTATTGCATGTTATGTCACAAAAATAACAATAATCTTAAATGGGATGTTTTATTGTAGCAGCTATTAGTTGCTCCTCTATAGCTTATTAATTTTTTTTCCTTCCTTGACTGTGTGAGGTTTCTTATTTCTTCAAATGCAGACTTTTTTTTCATGCATTATCTTTTGATATCTTATGTGCAAATAGCAGTCTTTGGCTGCCAGGTTGGAAAAAATATGGCAGAGATAAGTTACACAATATCAGGAAAATAATTGCCAGAGTCTAGAATAAAACTTAGAGGAAAACCAAAGGTCTAGTAATTAAAAATCAGCATCTGACTGGTTTCTAGAGTTCTGTCCTTAATAGCTGGTGAACCCTTGTTAGTTATTACTAGGAAGATATTCAAGCATCTATTTGAATCTGTTAGCTGAGATATCACACATAAGTGAGATATCATACATATCACATCTAAGTCATTAAGTAACTCAGCTTTGCCAGGTTCATTATCGTTCACCTTTGTAGCTCATGTATGAGCCACATTACTAAATCACATAATCTCTAAATCATTCAGCACTAAATCCCATCAATATAATTCAAAGTCTTCTCCTGACATTCCTATAATAAAGCACAATGGCCAAAAGACTACCCTTGGTGTTTGTAAGCAGATAAAGCTGTTTGAGAGAGATTTTTAGCTAACTGGTCCAAAAACTTCCATAGTGTGGTTTAGCAACTTAAATTGTTATATTAAACATTCTTGCTTTGAATGAGTTTATTCCAGGTAAGAACCTGTAATTAAATAGATTTCACACATCTTTCTCTCACCCTCTGTCTTACAGTGCTGCACAAAAAGAAGAAAAGCAAAATAGCATCAGTTCTCTCCACTTTCAGGTTCATCTGTTATGCCTACAGAGGTGTTTATGACTCTAAAAATATCCTGGAAGAATAAAGCAAGATCTGGGAGTGAATTAAGCCTGTAGATCAGTGAAAGGGCAAGGCAGAGGGACAGTCAGTACTTCTAGTGCAGGATTAGCCATAGTGGAGGATTGTCTCCTCACGTCAGGTCAGGGATTGCAAACAGTTCAAAATCTGACAGCACCTGGAAGTGCTGCTACCAGCACCTAAAAGACTAGCAGAAACTTTGGATTGTGTAGGAAATGATAATTTCCCTGAAAATCATGCAACATTTTCATGCATGTTGAAATTTTCGTACTTGCTATGGCACTTGTGTTCGGAGCCAGCATTTGGTGCTGTTGAAGGTGTTATGATTCAGGACCAAGAACTCATTCAGATGTAGGCCAGTTTTATGCCAGGAGGGTCTGACCACTATCTAAAACTCTGGACAAGAAAAAACATTTCGAATTTTTGTTCATTATGTGGCTTTAATCACTTGAATCCAACCCAAGGATGCTTATAAGAAAGTAATGGGTAATTCATCAGCTTTTCTGAGCAAAACCAGATGAATAGAAGTGAATCTCATTATGCAAAAATCTTGAAGGTGAAAGAACTGGGAATTCAAAAAATATTCTCCATATGTAGTGTGGTGACACCTGAAGAGAACTTGATATCAAGAGGAAAAGTGACATATGCATCTAATTGCAGCCTTCTAGCTGCTGCAAAATTATTTATATGGATTACCAATTACCAGCTTTGCAGGTCCACTTTTTCTAACCACCAAATAATGTTTTCATTATAGTGAGGAATGGATTTTAATTTTAAACTTGCTATCTTTATTTCCACACACACAAAAAAGGATGCACATACAAATTTGTACTGATTTATTGAGAAAATTGCAATAAATTTTTTTATTAAATTACTGTGAAAATCAGTTTTCATTTTTCAAGGTGACCACTTTATTGAATAAAGAATATTTCCTTCAAAATTTTTTTTATTTTTTTGGGATACAAATTCTAGGTACTTTTTGCAAATCTCCTTGAAAGAAATTTCAGCCTTTTTTTTCAGTGGCAAAAGAAACTTCTTCAGCATAAATAATTTCTTTGACCAGTTTGCTTAATTTAACAATTTGCCTTTGAAAATTAAAACTTTGTACCTAATCTGTCCTAATTTATTCTTCCACTTAACTAAGACTATTGAACAATGCCTTCACGAAAGGTTAATTTCAATGAACAGCTTTGCTTTCATTATTCCTTGAGATGTAGCAAAGACAATGTAAAATACTCATCACCTTTTGTCACTTTCTCTCTAATTTAGTGGCTACGGCACACAAAGACAGGTGTATGATCAGTGCTGCTACATTTGCACTCTCTACCTGTGAAGCAAGTATTTCTGGCTTGTCTGGGTTAAACAAATGTGGAAATTCATAGCAGACTGCTGTCCTGACAGAATATCTTCCAGTAATATTTGGTAACCATAACGATTGTATTTAGTCTGGGTAATCACCCTCATTTGTTCACTGTCATTCTTACCTGAATTGTGGTTGCTTAGCCACTATATGCCATTTAATACTGCTGTTTAAGTCAGGCTCTTCAAACTGACTAATTTCTCTTTTTTTCAGCAACTACCTGTCTGCTTGGGAAAGGAACATGAATGGTGTGGGAACATGACAGGTCTTTCTAATAAGGTGGGGTTGCTTATAAAATAACCACAGAATGTGATGAATCTAAAATGTGATGAAAGCTGCAAACTAATTCACAGTGATTAACACCTCTATGACATGAGCATCTCAGGCCAGATGAGGAAAAGAATCCTGTGGAAATATTACTTCTTGAGCTGAGGGGTAAACATCTCTCTGTACCAAATGTCTGTACCAAAAAACTCTGTGAAGGTTCTTTATCAGATTTTTTAACAAAAAAACCCCTATATATATAATTACCTGGTTTTTTCTATCATTAATTGCAGTAAGAGGGCAGAAACCAGTGAAGTGAAGAATGGACAGGTTATGAAGCGACAGTTCTAAAATCTATTTGTTCTTTGAAAAAAATCTTTGTTTATTAAAACTGTCAGAGAAATACATAAAAGTTTTGTTGTTTGAATTTTGACCAGCATCAGAAAAGAAATGTATTAGACCCATATTGCAGGAAATAATAAGTTGAAGAACATTGATGCATATCTTTAAAACTAATATTGAGTTAATTTTGATTTACTAATTAAATAATGAGAATCCAAATAGAAAAATAGAAGATAGTGCTTTGCCATGTGGGTAAGATACCTTTGTTAAACATAGTTATTGTTCATATCTTATCACCCTGTGAGCACTTACATTTGTACAAACCTACCGACTTCCTGTTGGTTATGTGTGCGTATCTAAGAGAAGAATTTGGTCCAGTGACTTCATTTGCTGTCACATAAAGTAACTAGATTACTTTGATAGGAAAGACCATAGGGGGAAAAATGAATATATCCGTATGAATTAATTTGATTTAACTACTACAGGATTTGATTTAATGATTAAACATACTCTGTTCTCTGGTAAAAAACAGGTACCAGATGGTATGCATAGCAAAATATGTTTGCTCTCTACCTGCGGGTTTTGAAGTAAAATACAACCTTCCTAACATCTGGCATACCACCTCAGGACATCTGAAAGTGCACAAAGTGGACACATATTGTCAGACTACAGAAGGCTATGTTGAGTAGATTTAATTTAAATTTTATACAGATAGTGGCACAAAATACTTAGGAACATGAACAGCATACCAAGAAATATCAATTCCATGCAGAATTTTACATCTAATTTGTAGTTTGTCAGTTGTGCGATACCAAGTTTCTTAGAATAGCCACAATTGTCATATATAATTTATTCTGTAGTTTCCATTGCTAAAAAGAAAAATGTACAGAGAGTTATCTAAAAATGTGTTGACATGCTGGCTTGTATATAAATAATATATGCTTTTGTATTATTTCCTAAGGGAGCTGTCAGAGAAGAACTCCAATGACCTAGGGTATCTTTTCTTTTTCAGTTTTTTGATATACACGACATTGTTTCAGTCAAACACAGGATCTGAATAAGTCCAGAAGCATCAGTAACTTAATAGAGTTATCTTGTGGAACTGTATGGACACATACAGTCCCATTTGAATTACTGAGAGGTTATGTTCACAGGGCACAGTGAAGGAGTATGGAATACTGTAATGACTTTAAGCCTGGTTTTTGAGCTACTCAGGGCTTTTAACAAGGGTAGCCTTACCCTTGAACTTCGAGTGTCTCTTCAGAGCACTTCAGAGTGCTGTGAATCTTTTATTTCCAAACTGTAAATTCTATGTAATGAGTGTCTGCTTTAAAGGTCCCAATATATAGATATATAGATAAAGGTCCCAATATATAGAAATTCTGTGGCATATAGAATAGTATGCAATTGTGTGATCTTATGAGCTGACATCTTCCATACCTAAAAAGCGGTCTTAAATATGTATGTTCCTTTTTTTTTTCTTAAATTGGTTAAAGATTTTCTTTTGAATAAAGAATTTAGAAAAAAATATACTTTTCTTGCATTATACTTGAGGTTTTATTGGATTGGCAACCTAAATAGTCTGCACCCAGAAGTGTAAGAGGAATGAGCAGATTTCCATGCTGGATTGAACTTGACTACCCATTTCAGATAAACAGATGAGGCACCTGAATCCAGGGCTTCAGGGACAAAAGGTGGTAGTAGTTCTGCTGCCATGCTGAACATCCTGGAGGAGCCAGTTGCTTTTCATGCAACTGGTGTTAGACCCATATTCCAAACACCATTCAGATGTCTTGTGCTCTGCTATTAAAGTATCTCAGGTGTTTCAATGAAAAATGACTGAGATAATGTCAGGCATTGTAAATAATGAGTCAAAATTCTGAAGGAAAATCACCAGACTATGGTGTACCTTAAACTGATCAAATACTTCAATGACAGCATGAATCTGAATACTGTCCTAAAAGGGTATGGTTAAATACTTTTCTACGCTGCAGCCTATGACTTTGGATATGTATTTGTCTAGTGTTATTAAACTTAGCAGGAACTAAAGTCTACAGTTTGTTTCATTTTTCAATTTTGTTCAATGGATTTTTTCAGTAATGCTACATTCAGAGGAGTTATTTCTTTGTACAAACTTTTTTCCAATCTGAAAACTAAAAGCTTAAAAACTGTCTTGTCTTTAGGTATGCATTTCTCAGAACCCCAAGTATTACTCAGAACAGTTGCTTTTTCTTCTCTATCACGAGTGTATGAAATGATAGTTGAAGAGAAACAGAACTGTATATCGGAATGTTCTTCCTTCTTCCTTGTATTCTCAGGGAATGACACTTGAGAAATTTTGTTGAGAGCACCTGTCTCAGATATTGTATAATATCTGTATTCCTAAGAATGACTATGTGACATTTGTACTAAATAATGTGCCATTTACAATTGAATCAGAACAGTTCAGCTCAGTACAGAACCAAATCAATACAGAAAGAAACACTGCACTCAGAAATGTTGTTCTGATTCAGACTCTACAAGAAGTAGCAGTTTTCCTTTATGGTGATAGGAAGAAAAATGCTTGTCAGATATACACTAAGTGAACACCTCTAGTCTTTTTACATTTCCCCAAAATCATTATGCAGAATAGTCTGCAACAGTTATGACATTTGAAGGATTAAAATCAAGGCTGCTCCATCTGAAGCCTGGTTCTGCTGAGTGCAGTTATTTATATTTTGGTCTCATTTCCATTTAATGTAAAAGAAGAGGGATTCACATGAGCATTTTCTGTCCTTCACCACAGCTGGAGGTGTAGGCATTGTCAGCTGCAGTTCATTGTCAATCTGGAAACCTGCCATTCTGCTGAGAAAAGGCTTATGGCTGGTCTGACCTTGCAATTTCTTGGGGGCAGGTGGACTTATGGGCCAGAACACTGGCCTGTTGAATGCACCCCTCAGATGCACTTCTGCTCTCATTTGAAGAATATGAGCTCATCTGATATTGCAAGTTGTCCTGTCTCCTCTGAGCTGTGGAGAAGGCTTGTGACCTTGCAGATTGTAAGAGACCTGATCTGATGACAACATGTGATTGAAGGAGGACAATCAAAGAGATAATGGCAGGCCCATCTGAAAAATATGTACCTTTCTATTCAGAAAATAGTGGAGTGGAAATGTTAACTGTTGTTCGTTGCAATTTTGAAACTGTAGACCAGGATTCATAAGATCTGTGTTTTATTGTTAACTGGACAAAAATACTGTGAGGGTGGTATCTTAAATGACTGCCCCTGCACTTTATCACTGTGTGAACAACAAGGTTGCTATACTTAATTATTGAGCTAACATGCTCCTAGTAGGCCAAAGAATGAAGGTAAGGCATATTTAGTAGGTTAGGGTTGACATATTTTCTGTGGTTAAAAAAAGAGAAATTCACGTAATCTCAATCCATTCTTCTGGACAGAAATAAACTAGCGTGTCTGTGATTTTAATAATAGATGACACAAGTGCATATTTACTGGGTAATTCCCACCTCATCTATTATCTAAAAGATGCAAAAGTATCCCCAAGTAAGAGTGGCCTGAACTAAGTCTGGGGAAATTCAGCTTTTTTGTAATCAAAAGAGCAAGACCACATGCAGAGGTATGGGTTCAGAGGTGTTTAGAAGGAGAGGCATCCTCTTAATCTGTTTTAAGACACATTTTTAATGACTTGGATTGGAGGATAAATTCTACCACATCATACTCAAACTAAACACCACTGCAAAAAAAAAGCAAAATATTATAGCAGAAGCAGAACTGGAAGAACACCTAGAAATAATAGTCTGACATATGAAGAATAACCTTATAAGGTTAAGAATAAACTCTGTTTGAATTGAAGATACAGGAAGAGTATATGGACTATTCTAGCTTTATCAGCTTTCCTCCAGTAATTCTAAAATCTTATCTGAACATATTTACCCAACTTCTCTTTCATTCCAGTTATTCTTTTTATGACAGGATGTATGTCTAGAAGTTGAGATACTTTCCCAGACCATGTGGAAAATGTAAGTTTTCAAAGCAATACACCTTTCAATATTCTGAATTTAGCATCTACACTAAGATTCATAAAGGCAAGCTATTTATAGGGATCTGGAGCTTAAGGGAATTAGAGGTTTGAAGCATTATATGTACAAAATAAAAAAAAAATAAAGCAGAAAATAAATTGCACTAATGATTCTCACTGAGATCATAAGAAATTAAAGATTTTGAAAATCAGGTTGTAATTTTGTAAAAGATCAGGAGGAAGGCACAATGGATTGCACCTCAGCATCAGGCACAGTGGGAGCTTCAGCCTAGAGAAGCTAATACAAAGAGCAAGGAAAAGAAGAAAGTAAATGGATATTTCTAGATGTGAGTCATATTAACAGATTGCATAAAATCACATAGTCAAAATCTGCCTAATCTCTTAGTAGCCAAAACATAAAGAAATTGAATGCTGATAAAATGTAACACAAAACTATAGCGAGAAATGTTTTCATTCTTCCTTTCGATAATATTTTAGAGAAATGCATGAGCAAAAGATATATATATTTAATATATTTTAAATATATTTTTAATGTAAATTATGATTTAAAAATGCTGTTTTAACATTTAATACTGAAAAATTACTTGAAAGCTGAACACAGTAAATTAATTAGAAAGCAAAGGGGCAAGGAATACATAACAACCTGGCTCAGGATAATGGATAGTCCAGGGACAAAAAAGAGGATGATAAAAGATCCTTAAAATCCCTGGATTACAGGATAAATGTTTTTTTTTGTTTTCCTTTAAAATTGCTGATTCACAAAAGTAAGTACATATTAAACTTCTTCTATAGTTTAAAATTATCCTATGTGCTATTTAACAATTTCAACTAGCTCTTGCAAGCTCTTTGTAAACCTCCCTGACTGAAACAGATGGATGTGTAATTCAAATAATGAGCTGGATTCACTCCCTGTAGCAGTCAATTATGCAGGGTTTTTACTGTGTAGTATTCAGGAGACTAAGATCTTTCTCTATATATAGATCACCTGAAATGACCTTGCTCCTGCAGTGTCAGAACCAAAACAGAACAGTAGGATACATATCTTGCTGCATTTTTAAAAGCTCAAACTGATGGTTTAAGAACTATTAGACATGACATTTGCACTTAAATTGTTCCCAGTACTTAGCACTCTGATCTTTTAATGTGATACTTTCTCTCTAGGTAAACTGCCCAGAGACATCTGATGTCTGAGCACTGAATGCCATGCAAGGACTCCTAATATCCCTGTTTTGTGCTGAGGAAATGATGACAGTGAGGGAATGCATGCTCATCTCATTAACAATAAGTGATAATCTCTAAATAGTGAGAACTCATGGACAAGATTTAATTTGCTTCTAGCACTGAAAATGAAATCATCTAAAGACCTGGCAAGTGGTGTGTGCACAGTGTTCATCAAAAGTATTACACAGAGACTGCTCTTCCTCTGTGCTTGTCAACATGCACTCTGGGCCAGGTAAAACCATAAAAACCTTTACTTGTAAAAGCATTTGACTAAGTGCTGAGGGAATATTTCTTGATCTCTACTAAGGTATCAAAGACAAAACTCTAGCAAACCGTGTCATGGGATTTGAACACTTCATTAACAAATGACGTGAAAACGTTGAGGTTGGCTAGGGGCCTCACTACTGCTTACAGACATTAGACTCACCAGGAATTATCAAGGAAAAGAGATATGCTGCCTGCCTTGGGCTTGCCAAGCTCCATCGATGCTGGAATGTGTGAGTTTCTGAGGTAAAACCTAGAAAGCTTCATGAGGCTGTGCAGTGGGCTGGAACTGTACTGCACTCATGGAACAACTTGGCTGCTGCTTAAAGGAAAGCTTCTTGCCCATTGCAGAGCAGCTCAAAAAGTGAGAAGCACAATTATTTCTATTCTGTTTTGTATGACTTGTTGGTATGTGAATATAAACACTAATTGTATGTGGCTGCAGTCAACGTGATGTGAAACTGAAGAATGAGAGCTGAAATTTGGATCTGCAGTTGAAAATAGCCTTGAAGCACAGCTTTTGCAAAGAGATAGGGATAAGAGATATAATATGCCAGAATTCGTAATCTGATGAGTTTAAATCCTTCATTTTCTGCATGAAGGGACACAGAAAGTCTGGAATTCCTGCGTTACATGATATCAATGAAATAGCTTGTCTGTATAACTTACAGTTTTCAAATAGGTTGCCATATATTAAGTGCTCAAATGTACTTTGTTGATTAAACAAAGATACTGTTATGCTCTGACTTGCCATAAAAATGCAATTAACAATTGTACTGATGCACTTTGAAAGTACTATGATTTATTTGTTACTTGTAGAAGAGTTCAAAAGAACATTTACAGCAAATGAAAGGAAAAGTATTGCTAATAAGACAGAAAGTATTTTTATTCCTCTTTATTTTGGAATGAGAGGGATCACTTTCATTTTTGGCTTACTATAGAACCATTGCTTTACTTTTTTCTTGTTCTCTCAATATTGTTCCATCATTCAGAGTAATTAGCACTTTTAGAGCATTTTAGGTGTTTCCATTCATTTCAAGTTGTGCTTTTCCCTTTTTTTAGTGAAACCCAGAATTTTCAGACAGGGGATCAAGAAATTTAAAAACAGTCAACATTTCTCCATTGAAAAAGTGGGTTAGAAAAAGAGAGTATTTCCTCATCATCTGCATTCCTATCCTTTGTTCTTCCCTGTGCCTAAGGAAAGGTTGATTCATATTCCAGAACTATCCTGTACTGGAAAGGCTATCCACTGTGAGCACTAAATTCAATACACATAAAAGAGTTCACTTGAGGGAGGTTGCTTCATTCCTCCTTACTCTGCACTCTCTGCTTTGGAGATGGGCCAGAAGTTTCATGTAGGAAAGAAGAGGGGTCTGGGGGTATGTGTGTGACTTTAAGAAGGGGCATAAAAAGGTCAGAGTTTGGAACATCTAAATCAGGAGGATAAAAATTCTTACCCCTGTATAATTTCTGACAGTTTTGGCATACTGGTTCAGAAGAACAGATTAGCTAAGCATTCTCTGCTGTTAGTATTTAACACAATGAGAGGGGGAAAACCCAGAGCTCTAAACTCTGTTTGCAGTAAACTGTATGGACTATGACAATTTATTTCTGCTCCATTTTCTGCTTCTGACAATCTAATCCTAGAGAAGATGAACTTACATGATAAGAGACATGTACTAACAATGTGAACCTTCTATGATCTCCACCAGAAAGAAAAAGTGTTCTAGTAGGTATGTGAAATGGAGTCTGACTGACTTTTTATTATGAATGGTCAGTTAAAAAAAATGGTGCGCCTACAATAACTGTGACCTTTTTCAGTAGCTATGAGGCTGATGCTGATTAAATAGGAAGTGACAAAAATTAAAATTTTTGTTAACATCTTTCTTGAAAAGAAAATAGCATTTCAAGAGGTGTAAAAAAGACCATTTGCTCACTGTTTCATCACCCTTCAAGCCTGCTTTCATTTTTGTACAACGTCTGTGCTAAGGTTTGTAGTTCTCATATGCTGATGGTGCTTTTTGTCCTTTAAATCTCATATGCTTTCAGTTTCTTTTAGTTTGGATGGGGTGCTGCTCCTCCCACAGTAAATGACGTGAAAGTTGATGATGTGCCACACTCCTTTTGCATTTGTACCACATAAATAGAACAACACAGATGGATTTATGCTGCCTTATGATACAGTCTTTTGCCTAACAATAGATTTTTCCTTAGCAGCTGGTAAAGCAGGAGTTTCATTGTCATATCTGCTTATGCTCATTTATGTAAAGTGGCATAACTAAGGTCTACTGGGGACTGTGCCAACTAAATGTTGTCTAAATCACATTCCTTGTATGCTCCCTGTGACACTGAATGACAATATATAGATAACCATCTTGGTAATATAGGCCGTAAGGCTCCAATAGTCCACCTGTTGGTGCCAAAAAATGATCAGTATAAGCATAAGTAACTAAATGCACCTAGAAAATTCATTATGTAGATTTTTGTTCTCATATTAGCCTATGTTTTTGAAAAGTAAAACTAAAAATACTTCAGTAATTTTTTGTTGTTTTTATGTAGACTTCTGAGGTTGTTAGATGAAGAAATCATCAGTGCAACCCAGTTCCACTACTGTTTTTATTTGAGAAAGGACACAACTCATCTTTTTTATTGCTTAGGGCATTGTCATAAAGTAAAAGGAAGTTATATTATGGAGTCCAGTGAGATCAGTCATAAAACATTGGTTATTGCTTTCTATTTATTCTTCATTGTTTCACACCTGTGCATTTTTCTGGAATTTCCTGTAACTGGGGTGGAGTCTTTGGATTAGATACAGTCCCCATATCTTTGATTGACCCCTTCCATTCACAACACTTGAATTTCCTTTTCTAAGCAAATGACTCTCAGATTCTTCTCCCCATCTAGTTTTATAGCTGTGACCGTCTCTTGGGCATGCTTTAAGAAGTTGCTGGTTTTGTGTTTTACATATTCTTTCTCTTCATTATAGCTAACAATTTCATGCACTCAGGAGAGTATGCTTCCAACATCTATTTGCCTTCCACATTATTGTTCTGTTCCTATATTTTAAGTGCCTGCAGCTGATTTCTAGATGTAAAGAGGAATATTATAAATATGTGAAAATGTTTTGTTTTCTTTAATAAACATTTTCCCAGAATGTTTATAAAACATTTTAGAACATTTGACTGCAGTTTTCTCTACACCAAAAAAATCCCTTTTATTTAAACAGTAAAATGTAAACTGTCATGACACAGTATTGTTTACCTTATTCATCAATTCCTTGGATGAAGGTGCAGATCCCTCCTCAGCAAGGTCACTGGTGACACCGAGCTGGGAGGAGTGGTCAATACCCCAGAGGGCTGTGCAGCCCTGCAGAAGGATCTCGACAGATCGGAGAGAGGCAGAGAAGAACTTTCTGAAAATCAGCAAAGGGAGGTGCAGGGTCCTGCACATGGGGAAGAATAACTCCTGCACCAGTAGTGGTTGGGGGCTGAGCTGCTGGGAAACAGCTCTGTGGAGAAGGACCTGGGCATCCTGGTGGATAACAAACTGTCCCTGAGCCAGCAGTGTGCCCTGGTGACCAAGAAGGCCAATGATCAGATTTGCTGCATTAGGAAGAGCACAGCCAGCAGGTTGAGGGAGGTGATCCTGCTACTGTTCTCAGTCCTGGTAAGGCCAAATCTGGAGTGCTGTGTCCAGTTCTGGGCTCCTCAGGACAAGAGAGACATGAACCTACTGGAGCAGGTCCAGGACTGTGACAATGATGAGGGGTCTGGAGCATCTCTCTTATAGGCTGAGGCAGCTGAGCCTGCTCAGCCTCAACAAAAGGCAGCTGAGAGGGGACCTCATCAATGGACCTCTGTGAGTATCTGAGGGGAGGGTGCAAGGAGGATTGTGCCAGGCTCTTCTTATTGGTGCCAAACAGCAGGACAAGATGCAATGGGCAGAAAGTTTTGCATGAATAATAAGAAAAACACTTTGTGTGTGTGACTGAGCACCAGACCAGTTGCACAGAGAGGTTGTGAAGTTTCCCTCACTGGAGATATTTAAGAACCATCTGGAAGCAATCACATGCAATGTGCTCTAGGATGCCCCTGCATGAGCAGGGAGGTTGGACCAGATGACCTGCTGTGGTCCCTTCCAACCTTACCCAGTTTGTGATTCCATGAAAAAAAGAAAAAGTATTCTTGAAGTATGTTTCCCCAAGCTGTGACAGCTATTGAAAATTTAAATGTTTCCCCAGTTCAGTCAGCAAGAACCTTAGAATAGTTAAGTCCAACAGTAAAGGAAACACTAACAGAACATAGTAAGAGGAAAATTGTTTTAAAATATTTTTTTCTTTAAGTTTATTGACTTCATATCAAAAGCAACATATTTAAAATGATCACATTAGGTAATTGTACATTTTTCAATGAAATTTTAGGATTGTTTTTACTAAGAAACATTTTCATGCCCTGAGTGAAAAGCCCTTAATTTGACAGATTTGTGAAAGCAAAGTTGCTTGGGACTTTGAATACAATCATCTCAGTCTAACCCCTGGTTCAGGACATCTTTGAAGTGCAGACTGCTGAAAGCTGAGATGACACATTGGGAAAGTGTAGCTTTTGTATTCATGGCTTGTACATCTTGTAAAGGTCATGTATTTAAGTTAACAAAGTTTTGCTTGGGACAGTATCTGTATTTACTCTTAAGAATTATCCTTACATATATGAATAGGTACAGACGTATAAGCTGGTTCCAGTATGATATTTTGTGATGAAAACCAATATCAACATTAATGTCCTACAATTTACGACCTCTCTATTCCTGTCATGGCCTTTATCCAAAACTCAGTCTCCTGGGCTATAAATTACATGATAAGATTTGTGCTTCTTTCTGTCTCCAGGTCCTTCATACTAAAGTAATCTTCATGAAATCTTTTAGACTACTCTTCATGCTTCCCTGCTACTTCAGCTTCCTCCTCCAGTTTCTGTCTTCTTCTCAGTCTTCAAGTTTTATACTTTCCTTCAGCCTTTCATTAGAAGCCCTTTGGATTCCATCTCTTTCAACACTCATTTCCATAAGTCACTTCACTCTGTATGGTTATCTGCTCCTAGAATTACTTTTGAGCCTGAATATGTTAAGTTGCTTGCATGTACCAGATCACTGCCTACTACCTTTGATCCTATTTTGGCACTGAAGCAAATTTGTGCTGTCTTTTGAGGCAAGAAAGATAGTGAAATGGAGCTCATACAAGATATATACCTCAAATTTACGCAGTGTAAGCTAGTTTTCAGAAGTCAGTGCACAGCCTTGCCTTCTTCTGGGCCATGACTGACTTAAAATAAATGTCTCGCTCTAAAGCATGACACAGCTTTGACAGCAGAAGTGAAGTTCATGCTGGCTGCAGGAGTGATGAATATCATGGTGTACCAGAGGAGCAACATGTGTCACATCCTTTAAACTGATCTTATGGATTATGCTTGGCTCTACCATCAGTCCATCCAGTTTGTGCATGCCCTCTGTTCTTGCTGGAAAACCACAAGAAGCTGGATCACTCTCGCTTCTTTGGTGCAAGGTAAGAAGCCTTCAGCTCTACTGGTGACACTGGCTATGTTATTTAACTTCATTTTACCCTGTTCAAACATGAAATATTCAAATAGACAGACATTTCTATAAGATTCCTATTGAAATTCAGTTACTCTCTGTCTCTGCTGATATGAATAAGATAAATTAGGAATATTTATTTCTGTACTGTTCAACATAGACTAGCTAAATGGTAGGTTGTTGTCATTATAGGGCAAGAGTTCTATTGTCATTACATTGCAAGGGTTCCATATTGCTAGAGTTTCACACCTCCTTGATGCTTCTTGTAAGCAGCTCCTCTAGGCACTGACTCTTCCATGTCCTCACACTAACTAACTGACTCCAGTTCCCCTCAACCAACCAATCCACTCCTTTATAACACTCTTCTTATTGGCTTCAGCTGTGGCTTGTTAAATTCAGGCCTGCTCCTAATCCTTAATAATTAACCCAGCTGCAACTCTTTAGGGGGTAAGATTACATTCTATATTACATTTATTTACTTATGTTCTATTCCCCTACACTAGGTGACTACTGGAAATGATTTTTGTGAAGTTTAACTCCAGAACCATTCCAGTTTAACAGTGCTGTAGCTATCTTGCCAGGAAAAAAAGTAACATTTCTTAGACTGGTTTCCTGAAGGCAATGGGCTTACGCAAGCAGAATGTTTATCTAAGCCTATTCCTTGTCTGACAGTTTTCTAGCCTACAGAGTGATTTAAAAAAAGATAGGAAAATCCCAGAGACAATTAATATCCTTGAAGTTTTAAGAAAATTAATAGAGGGGAGACAAGAGCTCCCAATGCCAGACTGTCTGTTTAAGAATAAATCCATGGCCAACCAGTGAAAATGCAGCTGGTAACAGGCCTCAGCTCATGCTGTCTCTTCCCCAGTGGAGGGTTCAAAGGAAGACAGAAGGAGCTGTAATCATCATAATAAGGTAAGCAGCAGGAGATGGACCGGGATAAAGGTTACAGATCTACAGGAAACCACGTTTTTGCAGTTCTGCTGCTTCTGGGGCAAATTGTCTTCTAGCTTTTCAGGGTCTTTTTATTTCATAAGAAATGTATTATTTCTCTGAGTGCTTCTATCATAGTTTCTCTCACTATTCTAGGCGTCAAGGCTTAGGTGTCAGCACCTATTTCTTTCATCAGAGTTTTCATGCAGACATTTTTATTCTGACTGATAGCTCTAATATATCTGTAATACAAGTAGAGGAAACATTCTTATGATACCATGGCATAATAATCAGTGCAAGCCTGGACTGCAAGCAGCTGCTGTCATGATTCTTAACTGTAAACAAATGATACTGTTTCTTGAGGACACAAGATGGTGTCTCAAGCTATTTTTATTTATTGCTTTAAAATGAACCTTTCAGAAACATCAAGAAGTGTTGCTGTTTAAAGCGAACACACTGCAGATAATGCAAGAAATGAATGAAAAAATATGAGTAACTGAAGTATAGAAGGCATACAAATCAGCCTATAAAATACTAAGATGTAATGGTTATAAATTCATTCAGTAGAAAATTTCCTCAAACTAGAGAGAAACACAGGGGTTAGAGAAATGAAAAAAGGATCAGTGGAGCATATAGTCTGGAATATAAAATGGAATAGCTGCAATGTGCTGAATAACATTGTTACTAATAATTTTTAAAAATTACAATAATGTAGCAGCAAGGAGTCTTCGCCAGGAGTGGAACCCCAGGTGGAATCATAGGGAACCAAGTCTGTTGCTGTCTCAAACCCTTTCAGTGGAAGATGAAAATGCAACAGGGATACTGGGGGTGTGCAAGGTAAAAACCCCAGCACAACCCAGCCTTGAGTGAATAATGTGCAAGGAGAGCCCATGCAGACAGGTTCCATGGTGCTTGTTCATTCACTGCCTCCTGCAGCCAGCACCCTGCAGCTGTGAAACCACAGAGCTGGGCTGCCTTTGTGTGCTTGATATTTTAAGTCATTTGTGTATTAGTTTTATGATGGATGAGGAAATTGCAGAGTGTAGCAGTGATTTTGAGTGGGTGCATAGCTATTTATTTACTCTTTCTTCACTAAATGCAGAAGAAATCTAATAGTCATTACCTTTGGCTAGGAACAAGAGAAAATGACTGTCAAGTACACACATTTTCAAGTATTGTTTGCCTTCAATGGTAGAAAATATTCTTTTGAGTCTTAAGATACTTTAAAAGATTCTTTAGGTGCTTTCCGGAAGCTTTTGGAGAGGACAAGGGATTCACATATTTTTCAAGGTTATGTTACAGACATGGGCTAGAAAGCAAAATACAGCTTTGAGTAATGATAGTTATGTATGACATATCTCTTTGGTTTGTGTGTGTTTCTATAGGTAGTTTATGCTACAATGGAAAAATAAGCTAGGCTAAAAAAAAACAATTTCCACTTTTAGATATCAAGTTCTGCATCAGTTGAAACTACTTTCAGAAATACCTAACCAGAAAGTATTAGTAAAATTTTAGCTGTCAGAAAGACTGCTAGAAGTCAGAGTTACACTTGGGAGCATGTTGTGGTCATTGTCATTCATTGTCCAGTTGGATCCTGGAGAGAAAGTTATACCCTGATTTTGTAGTCACATACTGCTGAGCAGAGGTTCAGTTTAGTAGCTGTTCAATAAATGGCTGACAAAAATGTTTTTTAAAAAAGACTTACACAAATATAATGGGTTTTGCGATGATTAATAAATATGCCTCTCTCCATCTGCTTTGAAGGAATGGTTGGCATGACATTTTCTGTGCACTTTGCCTCACAAACCCACAGGAGCAGCTGAAAGCTGCAAATCTTGGCTCTGCTAAGCAATCCACTGAAATCCATGTGGAGTTGTGGAATGCTTTTTTTTAGCTACCCCAGGCAGCTTGGCCTGGTGTATTGAGAGCAGGTGGAAAAATAATTTCTCTTGTCTCATCTCTGAACGTGAGAGTCTTGTTCAAGAGGAGAAAAAATGGTGGCCTCAGAATTTTATTTTTAAACATTGTATTTAAAAGATTTTAGGACAACAAGCACAACATGGATTGGGGTTTCTAGACTATGTGTCAAAATATAGCAAGCTGTAGCCAAAAACATCAGGGCACTAGGATTTCTGTTTCTGTTCAGCAAGGGCAATCTTTCCACCCACACAATGAAATTTTGTATATTTTTAACAACTTTGCAGCTGCTGTCGTCATGAATATCCTTAGCTGCTGTTCTGAAATGGATTTGTTGATAACCATATTCAAAGAGGAGGGGCAGAGTTTGTCTCATGAGGAGCCTAAGGAGAAAGAAAAGCATGGGCCTCTCCCTCCTTTCACCCACATACTGAATGATTTGGATTTCTTCGTAACATTACCCAGCGGGGACATAGCCACGTCCTGGGCCTGGGCTCAGACTGGCTCCTTTTTTTTTCTAACACCTGCTATGCTCAAGAAGATGCTTCTCTTTTCATTTTCAGTAGGCAGTGAGATTAGAATAGCACGACAGCTGGATTTGTTTATTGGGAGTTTATGAACCAGGTTTTGATTTGAAAAAAACCTAAAATCTCAGGCCAAACTGCTGAGTTGGCCTTATTTTGATTCAGATTTGATGGCCCTTTTTTGAATGGTTTCTTAAACTATCAAGCCTCCTCTGCTGAGCTCTGTGTTTGTAAACCTACATCCTTGAAAGGAATGAGTGAAGACAAGGAATGTGATGTGTATCTTTCTTAAAGTCTTACAGAATATTGTAGGCAATTCTTAGTGTTTGATTAAATATTAATGATATGACAAGTTTCCATAGAGAGAAAAAGAAAGAAATTTTGGCTGATATGTAATGCAGGTGAACCAGCAACCCAGTAAAGCAAGTTGGACCAGATTTCATTTTGTGAATTCATGCAATATGGCCTTTAGAATAAATTAACAGATAATAATTAAGAGAGCCTTATCAAATCTATTTGCTGCCTTATGTAAAAAGCATACATGATGGCAATCCAGCTATGAATCACAGCGTCCTATTCAAGCAGTACATTTTATATTCTAGATAATGAATTAAGTTATTATCTCTGTTCTAAAACCAGATCACTGTGTCAGCTTTGCCTTTGTCATTGTGCAGCTCAGCTGTGGCTCTCATGTGTTCAAGCATTTCTCTGTAAGACACAGTTGGAGTTGAGGATCACATTGATAGAAACATATGCGGAACTGGCAGCCATTAAATCTCCCAGTCAGACTTTTCTGGCAGACGCAGATGAAAGTTGTAGCAGGCTCTCTGCATTTTTCAGGGAAACAAACTTCCAGTTTCATGTTGGGACAAGGGCACCGAGTGGCACATGACAGACTGCAAGAAAAAATACTTGGATTTCAAATACTTTTCCAGACATATTGTTATTAACCCACTTTTTCAGTAGTGGCTGTTTATATTTAGGGAACTAAATCCCTGTATTTAAATGCTCAGTGGAAAACTCTCCTGTTTGCAAAATATTGATTCATGCGCTAGTTAAAGCTTCCTTAAAGCTTTATGTTTATGCTTGCATGTTTCTCTGGTATTCCTGAGAGTCCTAAGGACTAGAGTTCCTTTGTTGACCCTAAAAAATCCCTAGGACAGTGATTTTTGCTTTTAAAAAGGGAATTCACATGCTTGCCTCTCACTTAAATGGCTGAAATATATTTCTGATGAGATCATGGCCATATTTGGTTTGGTAGGGTGCTTTTTGCCATTGTCAGTAACAGCATGATATTTGATCATTTTATCAGGTTATTTATGTGGCCTACTGTGTCTCTGTCAGCCAGCTGAATGCTAGCTGAATATTCTGTGTTATCTAGTGAACTTTGCTTCTTTGGGGGATAAACCATAGTATCTCTGAACAGTTGTGGATTGCATGATGTATCTCTGAACAGTTGTGGATTGCCAGATTTACAGAAGTATGAGTGTTGGGTCGGATCAGGAAGGTGGGCGATTATTACCAATACACAAGACCAAGTACAGGATGGTACACTGATGAAAACTCAGAGGTCAGCCATGAATCAGAAAGGCAGAGTATCCTCCCCAACTGTGTAGCAGGAAGACAGTTTGGATTTACACTGCTGTTAAGGATTTTTGAGATGTTGCAGAAAAAGGTCACATTGCTGTCCTCTGGCTGTACTTGTTTCTATGCTCTTAAATTTCCTGCAAAAGTAAAAAGCCATGCAGGGCTGTTTTTAGGCATCAGCAGCTGACCAGAACCAGAGCAAATTTTGCTGTGACATTGCATACTAAGGCAGTTCTGATATTGACTTTCAGTGGAACAGGAAGAGGCTGGTAAATGGATGCTCTGATTAATGGCTGTTGTGCATTCTCAGACTGATAGTGGGACAGCAAAGTAACACCTTGGAGTGGAAGGGCTTGTTGGTTTTTTTTCTAAATCAGAAAGGAGAGCTCAGCTTTTGCTAGACATTTATCACTGGGTAGTCTGATGGTGATGCCAGTTACAAAGCAGAGCAGGCAATGGGTTTTATTGCTCTGTAAGATATATAAATGGTTCCCATGTGTGATGGGTGACAATGTTCAGAACTAGACACCCTTCATATGAAGAAACCTGTATGTACTGAGGCAACTGTTTCAAGGAAAATTTGGGTTCTTTTTGAGGGGGGAGGATACAACTTGTACTACAGACAACAGGTGGTTTTTACCTTCAGGTTTTTCTGTCTCTCCTTTTTTAGAGAATCCTTAAAAACTTCAACACAATCTCCAAACCATCTATTCATATTTTAACATAATGCCATGTCAGTCATATCAAAACAAAGAGAAGCAAAAGAGGGCTCCAAGCCAAGCAGTTGCTACTGCAGTTGGTACAGCAACTGGATATTAAGTAGAGAGTGAAGTTAAAAACAACTTTGGGTCTCAACTTTCAGTACACACATTCAAACTTCTTTTCATGCTTCTTTCAATACAGATTGACATTAGAAAATTGTGGTCATAGCTTTAAAGACAATCTCAACATAGCTTTAAAAACAAAAGCTTTATCTGGACATAGCTTTAAAAAAATAATTATGCCTTTTAGATGTTTACACTGTGAGTATATCCAGATTTTTTTCTCTGCTTTGTCTTCAGTTCAGAGTTAGACTACTTGGGGGTTAGAGATATATGCAGATACTTGGCATGTGTAGTTTCATTCATACATTTTTTGGAAAGGTGAATATATGCACTCCAACTCTGAAAATCTTTAAATGTGTCCAATATTCTGAAAGTGCTGAAGCTCAATTGAATTCAATGGAGTATATTTTCCTTTATCTCAGTTGAGGTTGCATACTTCTTTTACTCTCAGTCAAATCTTTGATTTCAACATGGTAAGAGTATATGCCTATGTGCCTATGGCTGATTTAGAAACACAGAATGTACACAGTTCTTAATTAAAACTATCCCTCTTCACCAAAAACTGTCTTTAAATAATGCTGATGCTAGTGTTACTTTATCTGGGTCATTGTCTGGTCCACATTTTTGCTGAGTAAGAAAAAAAATAGTCTATGAGTCTGTAATAACTCAAGATGTATGATTCTCTCAAGGTCTAGTGGTTCTGTACACAATAGCTTAGCTTCCAGATAATACCAGAAAAGATCAGCCCCTCTGTATATAACTCAGTCATTCTATACCAGGTGCCGTACAGGAAGAATAAAGGGTTACAGAAAACCCTTGTATAATATAGAAAAAAAGGAATCTAACCCTTAAAAAAGCTTCATCTAAACTGCTTGGCACATTGCTCAGAACCCAAAGCTAAGTTTTCTGTATTGAGCTAAGACAAGCTGCCAGCACCAGTGACACAGTGACTTTTAGATGTGTGCTAGGGTGATGATTGGAAAACACCTAAAACTCTGGTCTTGAAAGAATCTTTGTGTGCATGGATGGCCCCTAAGCTTGTAGTACACAGCTTCATGCACAATGTGCCATTAAAGGATTTGTACGTCAGGAACACATACTGGCTTTAAAAATTCATTTACTGATCGTTAAGGCATTACCCAGTTGGATTAAAAAATAAATGTTTTCTCTTATGACAGATACATGAAATACATTTTTCCTTGGCTCCAAAGGTTTTTCTGCACGTTGCTAACCATTGATTCTCTGAACACTGAATGTCAAATTCATTAGCATGGGCTTATCCACTGGAAATGGGTGAGGAGGAGGAGATATGCTTTCCCTAATAGAATTAGTAACTACACAGTGGTTTTCAACATGAGCTCAGAATATATGATGCTGCTATTTGGCCTAATCTTTTGGGACATGGCAAGTTCCAGGGTATTGATAATTTCAGATTAAATTTAGCTCTTACATTTGAATTGGTCCCTCCAGCACTGCTGTCAGACTAATAGCAGCAATAAGAAAGATCTCTTCCCTTCTTAGATAAGAGACATTCAGGCAGGGCTTTAGCCCATCCCCCAAACACAGCACTGTTACTTTCACAGCATTAACTGCATGATGACTGTGAGTTAAATATACTGCAGGCTATATGCTGGCCATTTCCATTTGATTTTTGAAATCAAATCTGTGTAGTTGGGATCAAACTTGGCTGATTGGATTAAAAGATGAGACATTTGGATGAGGGAAATAGATTATGTACTCTCTCAGATCTGGAAAACGTCTAACTATTCAATTCCAGCTTTACTCAAGTATGCCTGAAAGCAGGATTTGGCCCACAACTGCAAGCTTTGATGATTGTTATGATACTTTCTATGTACAACTTTACAGGAAATCAGGCACCTAGAGGTAAAACTAGTGCCCTTAGGCATGCAGGATGAGAGCTGTCTGTCTGAGCAAGCCTGGGGCACAGCACACACACTGTGTGACACAGCCTGGCACCTTGGGCACAGAGGGCAGGTGTGCTGTGGGAAGGCAGTAGAGGCAGGTACTCTGCTGCTTCCTCTGCTCCCTAAGTGTTGCCTTCTGTTGATGGAACCCCAGCAGACCTACCCATCCAGCTGATGCAGAGGGCAGTAGGGATTCCTTCTGTTCTTTGCTTAGAGCTCAATCCACCCTATTCTGACCAGACACTGACACACATAATTAAATTATATTTAATACATAGAGAGTGATTGCCAAGTTTTAGTGCTCTTTATTTACAATCAACAGGGAAACATTCTGTCTATCAGACACCCCCTTAGGAGAGGCTATTAATTACCAGTAATTAACATAGTGGCCTTGATAATTAATATAGTGGCCTTGGTGTTTGCAACTAAAGCGTGTGAGTGCCTGAGAAACAGTACTTAGTCTGTAAGTAAATAAAGTAGCGAAATAGTTATGGAAGTGGGTTTTGTTCCAAGGAACATGTACCATGGCATGAGAACACAGTAACCATCTCATGGAGAGAATAAAGCATAATAAACCTCCCTTTCTGCTTCTGTCCAAGCTCCCTGTTTCCCAGCTGTAAACACAGCCCTCCATCCTACCCTACAACCTCCTTCACTGCCCCACAAATGACATACCCTTATCTCTGGTGGCAATGCCTCCACAGCCTCCCTTCCTTGGCTTGTAGGACAGTGAGACAACGTGCTTCACTGGCACGCTACGAAGCCAGTACTTTACGCACCCCAGAGGGAAGGAAATTGAATCAGGAGGATATTTATAGATTATTCAGATGGACTTTCTGATTGCTTTGGAAAAACGGCAACTAGGAATTAAACATGAAACAGTTGTACTCTTTTTCCTCTCTTGTAAAAAGATCTACACTGCAAAAAGAGGCATTCAAAATTGTGGACTGTCAGAATGAAAATTGCTTACACGTTTTTAATTCTGTTCCTCTGTACTTATGCATTATGAAAGCAGAATTCATTCTGAGCCGTTCCCATGGCCTGCTCTTATAAAGGTTGTCAGACTAGATGATCAAGATGGGCCCTTCTAGTTTTGTAATCTATGGAGTTCTGATCTAAAATGACATGATCACACACCATTTTCCCCTTAGCCATGCCTACTTCAGTGCACCAGGTAGATCTGTACTGTGGCTGAATTAGTTTGCTGTCTCTGGGATAACTGTTCCATTTGTTGGAGAATTTGTGAGATATATAGGAGAATGGGTAAGCTTAAAAAAAAGTAAAAAAAAAAAAGGATAGTCACTCTAGGGAGCTGGATTCTACACTTGAGTCTGTCACATAGTTTCTGTGTAGTGCAAATTTAGACTGGCTTTCAACACGCAATCATTCATTTCTGAAGATGTGAGTTGTGTTGCTGATCACTTAATTGGAAAGGCTGGGCATTTAAAGTTGTAACTAAAAAAAATCCCTGTCTTTTTTATATACATGCACAATTTCTTTGCAGAAGGACTTGAATCTGGGAATCCAAATTAGTGCAGAATTCTGATATTTATGTATCTGACAGAAATACCAGCTTCCACAGTAATGAAAATGAATATGAATTACATTTGTGATGAGTTATGAACATTGGACAAATGGAGGTCAATAACTGGGTGTTCAGAAAAGAGATCAACTGATGTGCCTTAAATAAGACAGTATCACACAACCATTTATGAAAATTTAGCAGAATAGGAAATAGCTAATATTTTTCTACTGCACAAAATGAGAAAATACATCTAATTTAAGAAATATTACTTTAACGTGTATGAAAATTAGTGGATATGATGTTCAGAAACATTTAAATGATGAACAAAGCTAGATAAAGGACAAGTTCTTGGCTTGTTTAAATTGTGAGCTGCTTTCATAAAACCTGCATTAGACAGAGATTTTCAAGGACCCATCAATTCTAGAGAATACTTTTAATTGTTCTTTAAAACCCATAATAGCAAAGAACCACCAGAATAAATTCCAAGGGGTTAACATGCATTTTACAAAGTAACGTGAAGTACTTTATTCTCAAGACGACTTTTGGGTCTATTAGTTATATTCCTTGGTCTGTCATCTGGGAAATGCTGATCAGAAATGCTTCTATGATAACATAGCTAAAATAGTAGAGTTGTAATATTTCCCACCCAGCTATGAGCATTTCTCTCAATTGTTGAGTAGCTTTTTTGAACCACTGCAGTCTTATGTCAGACACCTTTTCGCAGCCAGGTGTAGGACATTCCAGAGAAATAATGGCAGTCTTACAGTACATGGACACATGAGGCCATGGATAATAGCTCAAAAGAATGCACACATGTCCCTTACACAGAAATATTTTTCCAATCCCTGTATCAGATTCATGAATTCTAGCACAAGGACTAAAGCATATTTCTCTGGGGACTAAGGTCGCTTGCAATAAACGGTTCAACAGTCAGTTTAATAAAGGAATAAAAACATTGATCAGCTGGCCAACCTTCTTCTAGATGCAGGGACCTTCTGAGATGGTAGGAAGAATCTGATTCTGCTGTTAAGATGTAGCTGTGTTTTCTAAACTGCAAGAATCACCAAAAAAGCATTTTGGAAGATGTATCTGATCTACCATTTTACTGCACTAACATGAATTTAACAGGTGTGATACATCAACACAGCATTATGAGCTTAAGATAAATGATAGTACTCTTTTTCACCAAGCAGCAAACTGCAGTGGCATATTGCACAAAGCTCAGTGCGTTCAGTCACTAGGCATTTATGCCTGCTGCCTAAAATAGAATGTCTTTCTGTGATGGGTTAATCCCTCTTTGGCTCTGATCCTGGGTAGATTACTAGTTATAGCAAGCTATGAAAGACTGCTGTGTAAGGCAAGAATTTCACTTAAGTCACTTTGCAACATTCTTGGGACAATAGAAGTTTCTTGTGCATTTTTTTTGCAATGTGGGGAATAGTTTCATTGCCTTTGCTAAAGCTTCCAATATATATTATGATATTTTGATATTTTTACTGCGTATTAAAATATTCTGAATCATATTACACTTTAAAGACCAGGGAAGAAATCAGTCTTTGATTTTGCCTAGGAGTTCTAATCAGTGTGTGTTCATAATTAGAGCGCAAAATGTATTTGGCTATTCCGTATCACTGGGGTTCTTTTAAATTCAGGGAGCTTAAACTTTAAGACAAGACTGCAGTGATAGCTGCAGTCTACTTTACACTCACCTGAAGGTCAATAAGTATCAGAGCTTGGCAAAGAAAAAAGAATATTCCTTGAACATTTCTCTCTAAGAAAAATGAATTTATTTCAGCTGAAATTGTCCTCATTTAAGAACCTTTTCAGCAACGTTTAATTAATTGATTTTTCCTGAAATGACTGTGTACAGAAGCCAAGTCAAGCATTAAAATTTTCCACTTTTGTGTCAAAACCAGATACATTTAAAGTGCTTGACTTTTAAGGTGGGTTAAATAATTATTTTTACCCAACCAGGTAATTTTAAAATACTCTTGGTGTTCAAATCACTATCCTCATGGCACATCAGCAAAACTTTGTTGATTAAAAGTTGCCAGAGCTCGATACTTAGTCAGAGAATGGAAATAGCCCTGTGCAATAACCATAAATAACCACTGCTCTGACACTGTGGGAACTTCAGGGGGAAATACTGAGACATTAGCTCAAGAGTAATGAAAGTTTCATGCCAAAGACCTGAGTTACGATGAATAAAGATAATTCTTAAGTATCTGTTAACATGTGTGCACAAAAAGGGGGAGAAGCACACTATTATCTGCTGGAAATATGGAAAAGGAGTGGAATATTGCACGAGGAGAGGTATGGATTACACATGGAGGAAATTTTTTTCACCAAGTAAGTGGTAAAACAACTACTCAGGGAAGTGGTGGAGTGAAGTATTTAATAAACATGTGAGTATTTGAGGACATGATTTAATAGTGACCATAGTGGTGGTACTATTTTGGCAGCTAGACTTAATGATCTTAAAAGTCTTTTTCAGCCTTAATGATACTGTGATTCTGGGAGAAACATAAAAACCCAAAAAACAAAAGCAAAAAATCCAAACCAAAAAAAAAAACCCAAAACCAAATAAAAACAAAACCAAACAAACAAAAAAAGTTAAACCAGGGATATATATATTTTAAATATTGGTGAAAAGAACTAAAGTTTCATTTCTCATAGAAGATCAGCATCAGGGCCATGGTAATGACTGCTGACACCAGATTTTTCAAGGTCGACTAGAGCACTTGTACTAGACATATCTGCCAAAATCAACAATACCATATCACACCTGTCAGAAGCTACAAAATAATTGCCCTTGAGTGAGTCATGTTAACATTCATGTACTCAGCAAACCAAGCAATTACAAACAGGTCTCTGCTCTCCCTGCCAGTCATTATACTTATTTATTCAATTTGTTGCTTTGCCTCCATTCTAGTTAATGTGACTTATGAGCACTTAGTGCATACTGACTGGAAAGACAAAGTAGAAAAGCAACTCTGCTGAGTGTCTGGGCAATTGTCCAAAAATCCTAAATCTATAGCGACAGACAAAATTGGTTGTGACTCACTGGAGAATGCAGGATTATGGAGGGGGATGCTGCTAGCTGGCAAGAAAACAACAACAGTGAAATTAAACAAAAAACCTAAGACTGTAAAGGAACCAAAGTTCATTTTTTCTAGGGCATGACAGTAAATACTTCTGTAGCAGTTTCAGGATTGCTGACTGTGCTGGTATATTTACATGATGAAAAGCTCACTTTCAGTAATTTCATTTTGTAAACACACTACAGTAGGAATTAAGAAATTTCATATTAAACCTTTTATATTATATGGGGAAAAAAGCAAATTATGTCCTTATGAACTTGGCTACCTGTAAGTTCATCCAGTATTCAGGTGATGACTTAGATTTTCTGAATAGCAGATGTTCAGAAACTGGGAGACAGAAGCTGGCCAAGAAAGCTGCCTCAGTAGCAGTGCAGGTTATAAATTCAGCATGGACAATCTGTTCTCCAAAACAGAGCTAAAGTGATTTAAAAGGTTCATCAAGGTCACTGAAGAATGCTATACAGCAGTGCTACAAAGCACCAGCTGTCAGGGCTGTCAGGTCTTGCTAATGAACTGTGGAATCTGCAGAAAATAATACTAATGCTAATTGAAACCTAAATAGCTTGAAATCTAGTAGGTCATGGCTATTGATTTATTTCCTATGATAATATCAGCTAAGCAGCATGGGACAATGCCTAGTTACCTACAGTAGTAGTTAATCCATCGCTGATGCCATTCATATAAATATCTAAGAGGTTTGAAGCCCTCCTCATGAGGTGAGGAGTTTGGTTGCATATTTTGCAGATGGTGGTTCACTTTTTGCTTTTTTACTAAATCCCGAGCAGTGGCCCAGTTTCAAAGAAAGCATACAAGTGCTCTGAGTCCAAGAAGAATTTGCTAGTTAAAGATTCTTGTGGGGGTGGTATGGGGATAATCTGAGTCAGAATTCGGAACTCAGCCTAGCTCTGCATCCAGGCATAGTTAAGTGTATACTTGAGTTTAACAGAACCAACAAGCCCTAATTTTTGGTTCAGAAATCTTTGTGCTGTACGGATTAGGCCCCTTATACCCTCTTTTGAATCCAGTTGCATTTTAAAATGAAGACCTAAATTCTTTCAGGAACAATATCCATGTCTAAGCAGCTCTCAAGAGGTTACATGAAACACATAAAAAGCATGCTTAATTTCACCACAGTTTTTAGGCTGTGTGTAGTGACCATTCAGAAAACATCTATAGAACATCATTCTAGGACTTGATAGTCCTTGAGTGTAGAGGTCCAGGCAGGTTCTCTACAGTAAGTTATGTTGTTCCTTTAATTGAGTTTTTATATTTTATTTTAGAAGTTAAGTAAATAGGGATCACAACATGTGAATGGTGTTTATGTAAAAGTTCTATAGGAAGGAACTTTGACTTTTGGGAATGAGGGTCTCAATCTACCACCCAAAAGGTACAGATCCTCAGAGACACTTATTAAGTTATTACTACTGAAACACATACTTGCCACGTCCTCCCTTTGCTACTTCTCTCTGCTTGTACTGTACCACCATAGCAAATGAATCATTTAGTGACAAATTACAATTTTGCAGATTTATGCTGTGTTGGAATAGTCCCCATGGTATCTGTATGTACATATTTTCCAATTTAGCCTCTTAAGTAAATCTCTGGGTTTTGAATTGCAATTAGTTTCAACTAGCAATCAATTAAATGCAAAATGTTTTCTGATGAGTGTTCTAGTTGCATTTATCATCTTCAGGTAACATTTCACATTATGAAGATTGTAAGGTTTGCTTGCCAACCAAATCTTGAGTTTAAGAGTGGAGTTGTTTTAACTGAGCTATGCAGTTTGTTTTCTCAATGTTATGACTAAACTTCGCTGATGTTTTACAATTGTTTTTCTTTTACTCTGTCACTGTCTGAGAGTAGTTATCATAAACTGCTGCTAACAGATATACAATAGACATATCTCATTGACCTATGCTGATCCTGAGTAAAATAAAAATGAGAAGTAGTTCAAATCTCAAGAAGCTTAGGATTTAAACTGGGCAGTTCAAAAGGCACCAACTGATCTATGCCTGGTAAGATTTTATGTCCTTCCACATTCAGATCCATATTTTCAAGGAAAGACAAAGCAAGTGGTCATTCTCTGATACAAATGGGGGGATTATCTGATTTTTCTCCAAAAGATATTATTTTTAGTATACCTTTTAAGCCACTGGCAGAGTTCCTTGAGTTTTACAATGAATAGGTGCAAGGAATGCAATGAAAGTTGTTTATTATTCAATTAACTTTTTTGAATTGAGCTTTTGAATTTAGCTTGAACTTTTTCAAGCTAATTATATCACATCAAATCTTTTGATATTTACTTTCCTTAACTCACTAGAGAAACACCTTCCTTTTAGCCACCAGAAATCCCAAGGTGGCCACCAGAAATTATTCCACCTCTGATGCTCAGCCTTTTCCCAAAAGCATGCAATATGTAGCAAACAGTTGATAACACTGGTAAGACGGCTGCTCCAAAGTCTGGCTTTCTGGTTAAAGTAAGAATGCTGCAGAAATCAGAGATCAGTGTGACTGTGGAGCCTGGATACACAGGTTAAAAATAGCTGATGCATCAAATGGGTCAGTCTTCATGTGGGACTCTTATGGAGAAGGGTTGAAACTTTTAACAACTCTTGAAGCATATATTTTTGAAAATTACCCATTTGGAAGCTTGACCCACATGATGTCAGTCCCTACTGCAGAGGTGGAATATATACAGGAACCATCTAGTGACTAATGAACTCGGAATGCTCATATGTTGTTGCCTTCATTTAAAAGTGATTATGTGATTACAGATTTTGATTCAAAATGCCTTTAGGTGTTTAACGAAGTGTCAGACACTATATGCACTACATGCTCTATATAGGAAGTGCAGGTCTCAAAAACATTTGAAAGTGAATGGTAACATACACAAAAAAATTAACTTAGGATCGCAGTAAATATAATAAAATATAATGAATGAATAATGAAATGAAAAATGAAACTGTAATTTCAGCATGACAATTTGTCTTGATACAAATTGTATATTGTATAAATCCAGTAGTCTGACAAATTTTATCTTGTTTCCTTTTCTATTAAAAAAAAACAAACAAATGTAATCCAATGTTTTTCAGAAGATGTAGCTTGAAAATACAAGAATATTTATTTCCAATTTTTGCATTTTAAAAAATTGTTATAAAATAGTGGATGCTTAAAACTGATAAAATATTTTTAGTTCTTAATAATAATAATTATTATTATATATGGATGAACTAAGGACAACAGTGCTATCATTATTTTGTTTTTCTAGGAGAAATAATATTTTGATAAAGAAAAAGAAGGAAAATAAAGGTAAGAAAATAGGTCAATACAGCTATACATCTCCACTTTGTTGACCACAATTTCTGACCACCTTAAAAAAATCATTAAAATACATCCTTATCTTAGCATAAATGTGTAACTCATATTGTCTTAGGTGAAATTGAAGCAGAAATGGAAGTCCTTTATTAAATATGAATGTGATAACTCACTGGCAAAACAAAACAAGTGTTTCATCAGGACTTATCAATGACAGTTTATGAGGACAGGAGTTACGGTACATCACTCGATGTGTCAGCCATGACTAAAATGTTTGTATTTGCTGTAGTGTATTATCTAAGACCAGTTTGTTTTAGGATTATAAACTCAGTTAAATCTTCATAATGAGAAGCAAAATTACTTGATCTTTTACAAATCAAGATTCTCAAAGACTATTTGGCCAAATCTAAGCAGCAAGAAATCCTGTTAAAATGTTGAAGCAAAATCCTAAATTATGCCTGGGTGGCCTCTTTTTCTCACTATTTAGAAATGAATTTAATGACTCATTAGATAGCACATTGGCAGTTCTACCCTACTTCTTGCAAAAGAGAAACACACAAACATAAGAGGATTATATTATCATTAGGGCTCCTTCTGAATTAATAAGCTTAGGAGGAACCTCAATTACAATAGCAGAAGATGAATTACAGTAGAAAATTTTACATGGTACCTTGAGTCTAGTTTGGAATCTCTCCCTGCAGCCAATTTGGATGATGTGGTTTAGAAGACTCCCTTTTGTCACTAAAGCTAATTAGGAAAGGCTCTATTTAGACAAATTTAATACTGCTACTAATGAACAAAGATCAAACTATCTGCCAGCTGCTGCTAAGAATACCTTATTCAGTCAGCATTTATAGTCCCCTTAAATTCTGCTGCCGTCCAGTGTTGTGCAAGAGTGTATTTTCCCAAAAGTAACTATTTATAGTGACAGTTAATACTAGGGCAAGAAAGCAGTGCTCAAAACAGGCACGTGCCTTGCAGTGGCTGTAGAATGTCACTCAGTTAGACATGGATCTCTACAGGTTGTAGAGCTTTCCACAATTCCTTCCTGATGGATGAAAGAAAACTCAGAATGGATAAATATCCAGCCTGCATGGATGAATGGGGAAGGGATTGTGGGGATAAACAGATGTTCTGTCTTATGTGGGATTTTATGTTTGATCCTTCTAGGGCAATGGACAGGAAGTACTGTCTTATCAGACAAGCAGTTTCCTGCCATAGGCAGAAGATACTGAAACCATCTCCTGAATTTCTTATTTTAACTTGAGCAGAAGTGTCTTAGAGTTTGCAATGTAATTTAGACTATTTTAAAACAGCTTACCCAAAAAAATCATCTTTAGCCATGCTTAGAATAGTAAAGAACTAAATAGTACAGTTAGTATAATCATTAGAACTGAGGTGTAAAGAACCCTTAATTTTTCAATGTCCAAAACCTTTCAATTTTTTGTCTAGATAGTAATGAGCAGAAAAAGATGGAATTAGGTTGGTTGTCACAGCAGACGCAATACAACAGCAGCCAAATTTTAAAAGGCAAAATAAAAAAATTAGCTAGTCCATTTTATTATTTAGATTTATCAACTTTTCCTTTGATGAACACAGACCCTGATGTATTGAGACTGAATTGTGTGATTTACAGTTATTCCTTGTGTTGTAGAAGAAGTACATGTATACCAGCATCAGGCATGAAATTTTGTCTCAAGACTGTGAATCATTCAGTGTTTTGTTGCTTGACCTTGCTTTTCTGCCTGTTTGCAGATCTGAAACTGTGTTGATCTTGAGGTTATTTCAGCTGAAGTGAGCTTGCTGGGCTCCCTGTTGAGCTAGGCTGTTAGGCAAGACAGTTGCATGACATTTGCTTTAATTTGTTGACACTAAAAATCCCTGAATTCAGCTCTGATGGAAGACAGATCATGTAATGCCCCTGTGAAGGACTTGGAGCATTCATCATGTAGAGGCTTCAGACCAGAGAGCAGTTTTTAATACTAGATTAACAAGAAGATATAGCATTTTGGTAGTCCTTGTTTTAATGGATATCTGAATTTTGCCTTGTGGCTTAACACTTTTTTACACACACTACAAGCAGTTGAAAAAAAAATTATTACATTTTAAGGTTTTATTTCATTATTCAAAACAGAGATTGCAGTAAGTTGCAAATCTGAAAAAAAGTGCTTATCATGCCTGTCTGCCCAAGAGCCATTGAAAAATCTTTGGATTTATTTTTGCATGGCTAGCAGTTATGGAAAAATAAAGAAATTAGAGCAGTACTTACTAGACAATGAATACAATATTTCTGTCAGCATCTTATTATGTAGAAAAGATTAAATGAAGCTTATGGTATCTGATTTTTTTTCATTATTAGGGATTCCTAACAATCATCCTCTGCTTTTAATTCAAGAATTAATTCCTCAATCTCTGCTAAAAGTTTAATTTTCAAGAAAAATTATAAGATGCAGCTATTTTTGGTATGCTACTTATAGATCAGTTTCATGAAAATGAAGAAAAGCATGCCAGATAAAAATCCCTGCTACAACCTGTTCTCCAGGTACCCAATCCCTTGTGCTGTGAGACAGAGACAGGAGGCAGAATGAAGCCCTCAGAATCTAAGGGGAAATGCTTGGAGCCTGCTGTACCACACAGATATGCACAAGTCTATGGGGCCAGAGGGAATCCACCCAAGGGTATCAAAGGAGGTGACAGAAGTGCTCCCTGAGGCCCCCTCCATTACCTACCTGCAGCCCTGGAGGGCTAGGGAAGTCACAGCTGCCTGGAGGTCATCACATGTGATGTGTATCTGCAGAAAAGGCTGGAAGGAGGGCACAGGGAGCTACAGGCCTGTCAGTCTCAGTGCCAGGGAAGGTCACAAAACAGATCATCCTGATGAGTCCCAGCATGCTGCACACACAGGACAGCCAGGGATTCAGGCCCAGCCAGCATGGCTTCATGAAAGGCAGGTCCTGCTCAGACAACAACATCTCCATCTATGACAAGGAGACCTGCTTAGTGGGTGATGGGAAGACTATGGATATTGCCTTCCTGGGCTTTAGTAAAGCCTTCTCCTGAAGAAACTCACTGCTTGGATGGGCCCACTCTTGACTGGGGAAAAAAAATGAGTGGCTGGGCCAGAAACTGGTGGTAAATGAAGTTGAGTCCAAATAGTGACTGCTCACAAGTGTAGTTCCCAAGGGCTCAGTACTGGGGCCAGTCGCATTTGATATTTTTGTCAATGATCTGGATGAGGGGATTGAGCACACCCTCAGTCAGTTTGCAGATGACACCAAGCTGGGTGAGAGTGTTGATCTGCTGGAGGGCAGGAGGGCTCTGCAGAGGGATCCGGCCAAGAGCAGAGTTATAGTGTTCAACAAAACCAAGTGCCAGCTCCTGCAATTGGGTCACAAAAACTCCAGGCAGCTCTACTGTCTTGGGATTCAGGGCTGGAAAGTTGCCCAGTGGACAAAGAACCTGGAATTGTTGGTTGACAGTGAGCTGAGCACGAGCTAGTATGTGCCAAGGTGGCCAAGAAGGCCAGTGACATCCTGGCTTGTACCAGAAACAGTGTGGGCAGCAGGGCCAGGAAGGTGATTGACCTCTGTACTTGGCAATGATGAGGCCACAATTCCAATCCTGTGTCCAATTCTGCATCACTCAGAACACAAAACACTTTGAAATGCTGGAACATGTCCAGAGAAGGACAACAGAGCTGGAGAAGGGTCTGGGGCACAGTTCATATGAGGAGCAACTGAGGGAGCTGGGGGTGTTTAGCATGGAGAAAATGAGGCTTGGGGGGACATTATTGTTCCTACAAATACCTGAAAAGAGGATGTAGGAGGTGGGGGTTGGTCTCTTCTCCCAAGTAACAAGTGTCAGAATGAGACAAAATAGGTTGTGCCAGGGGAGTTTTATGTTGTATATGAGAAAAAACTTCTTCAGAGAATAGGTGGTCAGGCGCAGGAACAGGCTTCCCAGGGAAGTGGCAGAATCATCATTCCTGGAGGTATTTAAAAGACATTTAGATGTGGCACTTATGGTCATGGTGTTGTGGTGAACACAGTGGGGCTGGATTAGCAGGGGCATTTGATGGTGTAGGTCTTTTCCAACCTTAACAATTATATGGTGCTATGTTGTTACAGAAATTCCTGAGTTTCATTGATAATCTGAGACATTATCTGTTTCTGTTTTAAGTGTTTAAAGACTCTGTAATGATGTTCAATGTGACAAGACGCCAGCACTCTGTCATCCAGTCCAAACACTCACTGAGATGTAGGTATTAATTAACAAGAAATAAAGTTATATTGCTTCTGAGGAACTTGCAGGACACACCCATCTAGACAACTGGGAAAAATCTAACAGAATGTCACTGGGATTACAAACCCTAAGTAGGTCTGTGCAACAAAGAAGCAGGATAGAGAAGGGAACAGAGATATATTAACAACAGAAGTACCAGAATGATTAATTCCTGATCAAGTAAGAGCAGTAACAACAGATCTTCGTAGGCTCTGCTGTTTAGATTTCTGCTTTCTGATTGTCATACAGCCAAGAGAATTTGACGAGAAATTAAGAGGTATAAAAAAATCACTTTTACAGAAGGGATTTCGAACATCATGCTAGTCTATATCAAGGATGAGAACATCAGTACATGATTAAAAGACTTTTACAGTTAGAGGTTAGGGATGTCTTAAATATGCTATGTCAATGTTTTATTTGTTTTTTTCAACTGCATGATTTTTTCATCTGCTTCTTGCTGGGCCATACTGAAAAAAAACAATAAAAATATTGTGTGTCCCAGATCCTCCAGTCCTCAGGGTGACTGTGCTCTTACAGCCATATTTTCATAGAGAAGAGATCCTTCAAAACCGCCCACTTTCTGTCCATGCTGTGACAGCCACCCTAATGCAATCAGCCAACTCACATCCACGGGAGAAAGCTTTAGGCTCTGCCCCAGTGACAGGCACTCAGAGGGCCACCATGTGCCCCAACCTCAGGTGGCAGAGTCAGGGTAACAGAGAGAAGACTGAAAATACAAAGAAACAAGGATGGAAGGCTAAATAGCCCTTCCTGGCATCCCTCCAAAAAGGAAAGCTGTGATAAAAATTGATTTAAATAATGAAGGAAAAAAGAGACCTGAAGGGAGGAAGCTGCCTGGGAAAAGTAGGGTTTAGTCTAGTTCTAAATGGCTTACATGTCAAGAGCCTGGGGAATATAGGATACAGGGTAGGAAGCCCAGTCCCATTCAGGATGCCTGAACCAGACTTCTTTGTGTAGAACATTTGATGATTGCCCTTAAAAATCCTGCCTGGATTCTTGGATGACTGAGAGATGCTAAGAAGTTATATATAGATCACCATTGCAACTTTCTAACATAGAATCTGAAGGAATTAAGAAGAACATAGAATCTGAAGGAATTAAGAAGAATGACAGAGTCTACAATGTCTCATATTTTTTTCTGTTAACTTTCCCTTATGTCTTTTTAATCCAGATAAAGAAATCAATTAGGCAACTCAGAGCCATTCATAGCAGCACATTTTATAAAGAAGACATGTGTCCACTGTGAATCTGTTGCATGCTTGTTTCATTTGTTTTTCCTTAATACTTTTAGGGTGATATTCTTATGAAGATGAAATCCACTGAATATATAAAAATGCTTGATGGCAAGCTTAAATATGTGGACCTTACCTGCCTTTGCAGCATGCAAAATGTAGAAAAGCAGAACATGTTTTTTTATAGGGCAGCAGTTGAATGAGAAACAGAAATAGAATGGAATGGTTTGAATCACAGCCAAGAGTTCCTGCTAGCACCATTGTGTAGATGTGAGAGATCTGGTCTGAAAATAAGCAGGAAGTGATAAACAGACAGGGTGATGCTCAACATTGATAAGTTTTTCCATAAAATGCTATCTTTGATCCTAAAATACCACATAGACAAGAAAATCTGATAACACCCTGTGCAGAATGTTTTCTATAGTAATTTCTCACACAGACACTTCAATTGTAAACATTTTAGAACTTCATTGTGTTAATGAGTAAAAGTAAGCTTGCCTGTCACTTCAAAGCTAGTTGTATGACATGGTGAAATAAGTGCAAAGAGTAAATAATATCTGTGATCCAAAATCTGCACAGTTTTGGAGTTATGACTTTATGCATGTGGTAGAAAAGGTTTGTTAGAAAATGTACTTTAAACACTGCCTTGTCACAGCTTTCCTTTGAACTCCAGGTTTCAATTCCTCTCCTGGAGTGAAGTTTGTAATTCACTGGGCTCTAAGTCACACACTTTGACATGAATTTCACTGTTCACTGAACTGGAGTAACTTCATAAATAATCCTTATTCCCTGGAGAGTCCAGTCTATTCATCATTCCCTTCGATGTTTTCTCCCATGCAGATTAGTTTATACAGGATTAGAAAAAAAAGAAATGCAACTAAAAAATGAATTCTAGCTCTTTGTAAAAGGTGATAACAGTACAATTTCTTATGCTACAGACTGGAGAAGTCAAGCTGAATTATACATTACAGACATCTTACTCATTCTGCAGTGTCTGTGTTGAAGGCTATTATCTTCTGTCCTTTGGGAACTGCAAGGAAGCAAAGACATGGAAGCATAGCAGAAAAAAGAAGGAAAAAGAGTTTAAACTTTTTTTGGCTAGAAGCAAATTTTAGTTTATTATTCAGCTCAGCTCCACTGTGTTCCACTTTCAAAGTTTCACTAGCTGTTCCACTTAAAAAGCATATGATAGCATGGAAAATAAAGACTCCTTTAAAATAGTATTTCTTCAAGGGGACAGGTAAGGTCTCTGGACTTCTGCCTAACATGAAAGAAGATGGATTTCCCAAAATAGATAAGGCAGTGTTCACTTAGATTTTCTTACTTATATGAAACAAATATAGTTCACCAAAGTTTATAGCTCTTTATGTTGACAAGCAGTAGTTATGTCTAGACCAGGAGACCAGTTACTTTTGATTCATATTTCAACATGAAGTAAATTCAGAACATGCTTCAGATCACTCTCTTTAAGAACCTCATGTATGAGGGTTTTTTTCATGCATAGAGAGTTTATGGGTATTAACTTCCTTCCCATGTTACTTTATGTCGTGGCTTTTCCCCCCTCTTCCCACAGGGCACTCATGATGTTTCATTGACAAGCAGCATTATCTCCCCAGAGATTCAGGCTCTAATGTGACTTGTTCCACACTTTCAGTAGTCTGCACCATCTAATCATGTACAGTGAATACCTGCTTGCTAAAATGCCATTTGTGTGCTGGGCTCCACGGTCACTTTACACACTTCAACAGGATATGCTTTAGCAGGGGACATAAGCTTTGTTGAGTCTGATAGAATTAGTGTTTAAAAACAAAATAACAGTCCAGTATTAAATATGAGAATTCCAGCCTGCTGAGAGAAATTTTAATTATGATATTCCTCTTGTAATTGAAACATTTTTTCACAAGCGTGGTAGAGGATTTTTCTGTCCATGGATTTTGCCATTTTTCTCAGTCTCAGAACAGAAAATGTCAGAAGACAGCTTTGTCACAGGAAAAACGTGGTTTTTCTGCTCATGAGTAAAGTCACATAGTAGTGTGTGTATATATATTTATGACTGGCTTTTCGTGACTGCATAGTAATCGAAGAGGAAACATTATGTAAGTAAACTAGAGCATAGGGGGTTTTGGTATGGATTAGAAAAACAATTTATATGCTTGTGTGGCTTGCTTCTGACCCTTTCACATCTGCACTTCTCTATGTTCAGAAAGCCACATTTCAAATGGAGAAAGTGCTTATTGCTCAGAACTCCTCTGGTCTAGTAAATAATAAAAACACTTTTAAAAAAAGTCTGTTCTGCATTAAACAGCAAATAAATCACGTATTTTCTGGAAATTCTGTCTCTTTAGTAGTCAGTTTGCATTTAGATGAGAATAGCTTAGAATTTCAAATCTGGATCATTCCATCAAGCCAAGCTTCTCTCATCAAGAAAATGATTTTCACAACTTTGTAGGGAACAAGTTCCCTACAAGAGTTCCATGTAAATATTAGATATTTTAACTAGCAATTATGCATAAAATAAAACAACTATTATAAAAGCCTAAACATAAATGACATTTACAGCAGAACAGTTTGTATGAAGATAACTTTTGCCACTTCACACTCCAGTGAAATAGTACCTTGATAAAATGGTTCACTGGAAACAGATGAGAGCTGTTGGGAAAAAATGCCTGTAGCAAGTTTAAGCAACATCCTATCTATCTCATCTAAAGCTATGCCTGACAGCACAGAAAGTAGAAAGGCTCTCATAGTCTTTCTGTTGCTTATGACAGTACAGGTAACATATGTTTTTTGATTAACTTTTGGTCTGGTAGAAGCTGCTGCAAGCAAAGAATCTGCTATTTATTGCAGGCAAGGGAAGGGGCACTTGAAGAAAAAAATATGATAAAATAAGGCAAATGTATTGTCTGTGACAGAACTTTCTGTATGGTCTGTCTGAAAAACAAATTGAAGAAAAACAGATATTGGCATTTCCATTTCTTAAGGCCTGTGTTCAGATATTGAATTTCTACCACAAATTTAAAGGATTAAGTATCAACAGAAGAAAAAAGTGAAGCTGGAAACATAGACAGTGCCTTATACAGGAAAATAGAGGATGGAAACAAGACCTCTGTTACCTCAGGGAATATAATAAAGCTTCTGCTTGATTAAAAACAATTCCCTAGTTTCCTCCCTCTCCCTTTTTATGGAAGATAAATATTTGAGAAAAACAATACTGATGAATTTTTTCAGTCTAAAAGCAGAAAGGATCGCAGTCTCAAAAACCTTTCTTCTTTTCATCTGTACCTTAAAATTTATGGAAGTTAGCAGAGATCAGTCAAAACCAATCATAAGCAAATCTGAAACAAACTCAGTCTTGCATCAACTAAAAAAAATAATTTATTGTCAGGTATTCAACCTCTTAGATTCACATGGGTTTCCCTCCATTTTCCTGCAGCAGCTGTAAATAAAATGTGTCAAGCTCAATTGTAGGCTGACCCTTTGAATCTTAGTTTTTGCTGACATCTTGAAAACACCAGCTGTTATACTTCTTTACAGGATGAATATATTTTGAACATGCCAAGAAAGAGATTATGTAACATCTTGTCTTGACCGTAACTGTGGTCTAGAAGTCATCCCCAAAACCACCTCACTTCTCAGGTCAAACCTTTTGCTCAAATACCTCCTACAAGAAGCCACCTGAGATTTGCACATCAATTACATGCATTTGAAGAAAAAGAGAAAATATTTTGAACCAATCTAAATGACACCATGAATTAGTCCTCTGTAAGAGTTTTGCAAAACCACACCTAAAACTATGTGTTCAGCCCTGGGTTCTGTCATGAGTATTTGGCAATATCCTACAATTTACAAGGACAAACTTCCTTTGATGCAAACTTTGTGACCTATTAAATACACACACAGAGGCAAACTCCTGACCTCTTGAAATTAAATTATCCTCTTCCAGTGCATCATATTTAAACTGATTTTACAAATTGGGATAAGCTCAATTTATCCTAGTTTTTCAGATTAAATAATGTCAAAATCCTCCCTTTTTGGAGTCACCTTTCTGAACCCTTCCTGTTACAGTGTCCTTGAGAGTACTATCAACATTTGTTTAGCTTTGGGACATTAGGAAACATTAAAGAAAGAAAAACAATGAAAAATGGAGCTGTGTTTTACTTTGGTATTTCCTGGTTTATTTCTTAATTTTTTTTCAATGTTCTATATTGCATTGGTACACCTATGATTGGATTATTATGGATTAAAGTCCTTATCCAGAGGCAATTTTTAACTGAATTCTGCTTTAAATGCAATTAATTGTTTTGAATATAAACTCCATGAATTTATAAAAATGATACTGCTCAGTCTAATTCCAAATACCTTTTAATGTCCAAATATCATTTACTTTGTTTTTACTTTGACAGAACTGAAATGAGTGTTATTTTTCACTGACACAGAGACTGGGATTGTTCTCTCCATCCTTTTTGCAAACGACTTTTTGGTACAAGTATCTTGTCATTTCAGGTCTGGCAAAAGAGTGTAAAAGCAGTTTGCAAAATTTCAGGACAAAACTAAAATCACTAGACAGAAGTCAATTTATCAAACTAGATATCCCATGCATGTGTAGATATGACCATCTTTTCTTAGTACTTGTAAATTCATAGTTTTATTATAAAAGGTGAAATCCTGAGACAGTTACCTAGGAGAAATGAGCGCAGCTTCAATGTCATTATCTAAATGTTCAGGTTTTCTACAAGCAAATTAAATAGGTTAGAGTTAATCTCTCTACCCCAGAGTGAACAGAAAACTTTTGGGATCTAAAATAAAAAAAAAACAACGTGTTTGGAGTTTTATTTTTCTTTTTGCCTAATCTTCTTTTGTTTATGTAAAAAGCCACATTGAGCTTATTGCATTAGTAACAAACTTATTTGCTTTTCTTTAAGATTTTGTATGAAAATCTTAATTCCTTATGATAAAGGGGTTTTAAAAAATGGGGTTTATAATAAAAGTAAAATTCACTGTCAAAGACATTTATCAGACAACTCATAATATAATAGCCAGACAAAACTTTCAAAAAACTTTCAAAAAACTTTCAATTAATGAATATATTCAAGTTTACAAATAATGTGCCCTGTTTTGTGTAATTCAATAGGCAAAATCCATAATTTTATATATTGGCAAACTCAGTGGGTCACAGAGAAACATTATTTAGAAAGCTTACTTAAGCTGGAAAAAACCAGTAAGTGTTGGTAAGAGATGGGCATGCAGAGACATGTTTTACCTCTTTATGACTTCTGTGTGTGTCTGTGTGGGTGTATGTATGTCTATGTGCCTGTGGACAGGCACACACCTACCTACATCACATTAACATAGACTCTAGTTAGTCTTATTTATCGGCTTCTTCAGAAAAAGACTTTGCTCACACAAAAATTCTTTTTCTTCCCCTCAGAAGGTCCTCACTGTTTAACTGAGACAGAAAAGTTAATTTTTTTTACTAGAAATGTTAAAGTAATAATTTCAGGAAAACTTTATTAACATTTACTTACATAAACTTTTTTACTCAATTTTTTCTGATAATTGTGCAGTTTAAGGTAGTAAATTATTTGTAACAGATTGAAATCTTTTTACTGGAGTATTCTGTTTCATCAAGGTAAGGTAGTATCTTCTTTGTCTGAAATATGTCTGTAACAACAATCCTACCTACATAAAGGGATGTCAGTGACTCATAGGTAGTTTCAAAAGTAAAATTCTTTTTCTCCTGTGTCACCAATGAGAATGACATCACTAATGTTGTTAACTAGTTTTCTGCATAGACACTAAGATGTCTAAACCCCTCAGTTTAGTCATTGGTTTCAACCAAGTTGGTTTCTTATGCCTCTCACGTCTTCACCCTTACTCTGCTGGGGTTTTTCCTATGTCTCATGGTTCCCTTGGAACAGTGTTTCACCATGTTTTTTCTCCCTTTTCGTTTTGATTCCCATTCTTGACTCCTTTGATATTTCTTTCTGCTACACCTGACATGCAGCTTTCAAGTTTTCACTTTTGACCAAATATTTTCTTTATGTAGGTTTTTTTTCTCTCTTATTTAACTTTCCTTGAAGTGAGAAAATGATACAAGAATTGCCTTTTAAACATGAATGAACCAGTATCAAACACTGTGTTGTCCAAAGCAGAGAAGTGAATTGATTTGGGGAAATTAAATATTGATACTGTGCTCTCAGAGCCAGCACAAAACTAGGCAATTTTGAAAATTTTGCGTGGCCCTCTGAGAGTTGGTGCGAAAAGATATTAGAGAATAAGTAGGACAAGTGGCTACAAGGAAGTCTTTAGCTGTCACACCAAGATTCTAACCTATGGTGTGCTATTTTTGGCCGGGATATAGTTAATTTACTTCACAGTAAATAATTTTCTTCACACTAATGGAATTAATTATATTTTGGGTTTGTGCTGGAAACTGCACTGATAATACAGGGATGTTTTTGTTATTGTTCTGCAGGGCTTGCATAGACCCAAGTCCTTTTCTGCTTATCACTGCACCAGTGAGGGGACTGCAGGTGCACAACAATTTGGGAGGGGACACAGCTGGGACAGCTGACCCCAGGTGACCTAAGAAATATTTTATATCATATGGCAACATGATCAATATATAAAGAGTGGTCAAAAAGGAGGAAGGGGAGAAGGCCCACAGTGATTGTGTTTGTCTTCCCAAGTTGCCTTGTGAACAGAGTCCAGCTTTCCTATGGATGGCTGAACACCTGCCTGCCCACAGAAAGTGGTGAATGAATTCCTTGGGTTTTTGCCTTCCTTGCACATGCAGCTTCTTTCCCTATTGACCTGTCTTTATCTCAACCCACTAGTTTTCTCACTTTCACTCTTCTGATTCTCTCCTAGAGGTACTGGGGAGGGGAAACAAGTGTCTGCATGGAGCTCAGTTGCTGGCTGGGTTTGAAACACAGCACGTGAGTTCTTGTGAAAAGTCTTGCACCACTCCATGGAACATAAAATGGTAACAGGCACAAGGTCCTTTGCACCATATTTACTCAGCCAGAAATGCAGACAACTTGGTTCCATTTGAGTATGTGCGATTGTACCTGCATTAAGCAAATGTGAAACTGCACGGGAATTTTATTTGGAGCTGGTCCTCAACATGAAACAAACTGAAGGAGTTCCCTTTATAAGCTGCATAAAACACATGAATGGTACAAACTTCTGGGCCACTCATCAGTCAGAGAAGGTACTTCTATGGAAAAGATTTGATTTTTTTATGCATAAGAATGAAAATTTTTGTACTAGCAATTCTTTTCTATTTTGCATTATGAAATAATAAGGAGCTAGAGAATACAATACAAATGGATAAATAATATTTACTAATATTATTTTACTATTTTTAATTTAATACTATTTTTAATTGTATTTTAAAATAAATAAAAAGATTTATCAGCTGTGATTTAAGCTGGACACTAGCTTTTATATAAAAAAATGAAGAACCTTTTACTTTACCGGTTATTTTTTCACACAAGAAAATTGTAGCTCCAACCCCTATAATACATTTGAAGAACACTTACATAATCTAAATATACCTCTCTACAGAATATTAAAACCTCATCCACCCTGTGTGTGTGTACATGAATGCACAGAAAAGGACAGGTCAGGAAGCTCTTACAATACAGACACTCTTGTTCGTATTAGGAAGGGACACATTGAACAGTAGGCCCTAAGCTGATCACTCAAGGTCAGAAACTTGGAGCAGTCTAGCCAGTAGTGTGTGATGGTCAGCAACACCGCTTTTCCTAACCTTTGTTTTGTGTCAAATTCAGAAGAATGTTTTCTACTTACACTAGTGAATACATCTCATATTTATTTCCAAAGGAGGGCTGATGTAAAAAGCAAGTTTGCAATTTGTATCTACTAATAAAAAGGTTCATTAGCTTTCTTAAAGAGAGTATAATGAACCCACTTAATCAGTTCATTAATTTAGCTTCGATGTTCACTTAACAATTTCAGAACAGAAAAGTTCTCTCCTATTCTTCTGTATTCTAACTTATACTTCCTTCTGTGAGCAAAACCCATTTGGATATTGATATTAAAGAGGCAATAAATTGCAGCCATATAAATGACAGCAAATTTTGTTCTGCAGTCTAAAAAAAGCACTCTGAAGAAAAGTCACCTTCTCTTATATGTGTTTTTCATTTAGAATAAACTGTATTTTTAAGGTATATTCTTAAAAATTGCTGAATTTAAAATTGGTCAAAGTCAAGATAACCTAAAAGAGGAAAAAATCCAAGCCAAACCAGAAACTAAAGTTATAAATATGTTTTAAGCTTTATTTTCCCTCATTTAAATCTTCTGTGAAATATCAAACTTCTGAACTTTACTTATAAAACTGTTTTTCAGTAGTATTTTTAATACCAGTTCCATATTATCATTCTTCATTAGCCTTCTCTATTCTCTTCAAGCTGATCTCTTTTATTACTAAATATATTTGTTTTTCTAAATACAAAAATTGCTTCAGCAATCATATTACTTCATGAAACTAGCTATATTTGTTGTCTCTAGTACATCAGCTACCAGTTCTTGAGCCTTTTTTTGCTATTTACATTTAAATGAGCATTCTGATCACTTACAAATATGTACCAGAGTATTATCTGTAGCTCAATTTGCAATATATTTTTTTGTTTTCTGTACTTTATAGTTCCTACATCTTTCTCCTTCCCAGACTTTCAATATTGTTTTCATTTTTAAAAGCCTTCTGTTTATTGCTTCCACTAATCTTTAGATCTCTGCTTAACCTCATTGCCTGCTATTGCCCTTTTCTACATTTAGATTTAACCAGCACGTCAGTTACAGTCTCTCCAGAAGGTTTCTTACCAAAAAAAATCTACATTTACGTGGTACTCATTGTACCACAGCTTTCCTCAAGTTATGTGTCCTGAAAAATCAATACTTCTCCTGTTTCTGTAGGATATGTTGTCAATAGAAGGGGAGAAAAGATAGGAGGTAAATGTTTTTGTTGTTGTTTTTGAAAAATATTCCTCCCTTAAAAAAAGCTCACAAAAATCTTTGTACCTTGACATTCCCCATCATTTGTGATAGAGTTTGGAGAGAAAGACCAATCGCAAATGGCAAATGCCTTTAAGCCTGACACAGAGAGAAGCGCCTGAAAGTAAAAACGAACTAATTAATTGTGTATAACATGCATCTGAGAGGATACAAGTTATAAATGAATCCTTAAGTTTTGGAATAGGAGTAATTATGGCCATTTTTTCAGTATTGCTTATTGCCAGATTTAGATTTTTTTCGTGGTTCTAGTGTGCCACACTTAGTGTAGTCTTCATTGTTTTCAGAAAACTCATCTTCGTTATTATTACCTACATTTAACTATAAGTTTTCCTTTTCGTCAGTCTCTAAAAGAAAGCCATTGTGGTTTATGTTGACCTTGAAATCTTGAGTCTACAACAAATATTGAAGTCATCATTCTAGAGTATCTCTTTGAAAATTGTTCATTAAATTTGCATGGTGCATTTTCAGACACTCCCCACCCTTTTAGATCTTGACACTTTTTCTCACTGCTGTATCACGTGGTGGTGGCTCAACCTTATCAACCTATACTTCTGCAAAATGAACTTTAAAGTCTGTAGTTGTAAGCTCCTACTGCCCTGATTTGACCATTTCCTCACTTGAATCACCATGCCTAATCTCAAAATTTTAACCTCCTTTGTTTAGACATCCCCTTTACCTTGCTAGTGGTATGCCAAACCACAACCTTAATTAACCATCAGTAATTTTATATTGTGTTTGTGTGGCCAAGATTTTGTTGTGGGGGAGACTACAAGGGTGGTTTCTTTACTTTGTTAAGAGCATCCCCTATGTCTGAGGGAGCCAATGCCAACCCAAGGTTCCAAGACAGAACTGCCAGTGTTGTAGGCTGAGCCTATTAGAAATGGCAGTAACACCTCTTTGAGAACTTATTTCAGACGGATAAAAAGCTGTTGTGCATGAGTAATTGTGGCCAGAGAAGACAGGAGTGAGAATATGTGAGAGAAACAGCTCTGCACATACCAAGGTCAGTGTAGAAGGACGATGAGAAGGTGGACCAGCTGCTGGAGCTGAGATTCCCCTGCAGCCTGTGGTGCAGACCATGGTGAGGCAGGATGTTCCCCTGCAGAACATGGGGAAGCAGAGATCCACTTGCAGGAGCCCCATGCCAGAGAAGGTGGATTCCTGAAGCAGGAAGTCTCCTCTCCCACAGGAGACTTTCATGTCCTTTGCCCCTCGGTGGAGCAGAGAAAACTCTCCTTTAAAAGGAAGCAGCAGCAGAAACAACATGCAAAGAACTGACTGTGACCACTATTGCCCTGTGGTGCTGGCAGGGAGAAGGTAGACAATTGGGAATTAAGTTAGGCTTGGGAAGGAGGGAGGGGTGGCGAGAAGGTGTTTTTGGATTTATGTCCCATAATCTTGCTCTGATTTTGATTGGTAATAAATTCAGCTAATTTGTCTAAATCAAGTCTGTTATGCCCATGGTGGCAATTGGTGAGTGATCTCTCCCTGCCTTTATCTCAACTCATGACTCTTTTGTTGTTTTCTTTTCCCTGTGTAGCTGAGGAGGGGAGTGATAGAATAGCTTTAGTGGGCACCTGGCATTCAGCCAGGGCAAACCACCACAAATTTACTTGTTTATAGGATTTTGAATGTTTTCAAATTAGTACAAAGGAAGAACATTTTTTATTGACGATGCTGGAAGTGATGCTGGAATATGTTAGTAAGCAGTAAAAATTTTGTATTCAATATAAAATATGGTTCTCAGCTCTCTGGATGTGGAAACTTCTCAAAAAGCCAAACTCATGTAGTTCTACTGAAAAAATGAGTGGAAAATTACATTTGGACTGGAGGACACGGGCCAGTTCCTTGGGAGACAGAGGTAGTCATCTCCCAAAGTGCAGAAAGAGTACTATGAGCAGATGGTGTTACAGCTGCATTTGGGTAATAAAGCATGGAGTTGCATAACCCATCTTTATTCTTGTGCTTTAAACAACCATTTTCCCTATCCTTGTGAATCATCCCACTTGAAACTTTCTTGACCCCCTGCATTTCATCAATGATTTTCTGTCTTGCTTCTCTCAGCCTGTCTCATTTTTTAATTTGCTCAGTCCACTTGAGTTCTTTCATTAGACAATCAAGAAAAAAACCAATCCTTTAGAGGGATTAGTAATAAGCCTTAAGGTTGTGTCAAGCAAGCTTATGGTAAAAGGATTTCTTAAACATATCATGCATTAGTGAAAGTGATTGGCTAAAAGGTATGCACTCTTTATCTGTTGCCTGGTTCTCCACTGTGTGTGCCTCCTCAGCCAGCAAGCAGAATTGTTTATCTGGCATCAAAAGATGCCAGATAAAAATGCGAGAGTTCCAGCTAAGGAACACTAGTGCAATTTTATTATACCTGCTTTTGAGAGGTTTTGTCTTACCAAAGTACTATGGTCCTACAGGTGCTGTAGTGGCAGTCTTTGTTCACGTCACTGCAGACTTGCTTATTTCTAATCCCTGCTTATAACCCTAAAGCACATGGAAGCTAAGTTTATATACCATGTCAATAATCACATATTCATTTTTAAATGCATTGTACTTACAACTGACTTCCCTGATTTTTCAAATCATTAAACAATTGTGAACCCTTTTCAATTAAACAGCAAAAATCCAGAGATGCAGAATTAAGGTTCAGTTTCTGACATGTGCAATGAGTATCCCAGAACTAGCTAGCTAGTAGCTACTCTACTTTTCTGTCTTGAGAGTGTTCCTGCCTAGCACAAAGTGCATATCATGATAAATACATCACAACCTTGGATAATTTCTACCTGGCAGCAAGCAGTTCTAGCCAGGGTGCCCAGATCTGACTTTTGAAAGGGAAGAACATGTTTATTATAACTGCCAGTCACTCTGATTGGAGAAAGGCACAGACTGACAGCAGCAGGCTTGAGATTACCAGCAGCTTGAATAAACAGACTGACGTTTTTCTCTCTTTCTCCTTTCACACTGCTGAGGAGAAGAAACAAACGTTTCCCAGCTGTGACAATTTTCTATTTTAAAGTACAATGTCTCTTTTGACTTTTTTATTCATCCAAAATGACTTTATAGACAGTGGGGAGTTCAGATTTAGAATATCTGATCTACTTAGTCAGATAAACACAAGCAATTAACAAGATGAAAAAAAAAGGTTTCATTTTCTGCATCAAAATCTTGTATATTCCTTCCTTTAAATATCTGCAATTCAATCACTGGGTGAGGATTTTACCATTAGAAAGAAATTATACTTTCAAATATAAGAAATAATGAAAGTAGAGGCACATCCTCAACACTGCTACAGATGTTCCTTCCCAGTGATGCCATGTATAATTTTCAGGTAAGACTGGCCCCTAGTTCTGCTCATCCATATGTCAACAGAACCTTGAGCTTTCGAGACCCCATTCAAGCCTTTTAATTACTTAAAGCAGAACATCAAAGGAGACACTTAGTCAGCAAAGAACTGTGAAACTTGTAATAATTGAAAGTAACATCCACACATGCCTGAAAAAAAGATGAGTTGTGAATAAAGCTAGCTACACAGATGGGGAAAAGGCAGAAGAGGAAGAAGGACAGGACTGAAGTTTTGAAACAGAAGCCATAAACAGAAAACATAAGAAGGGCCATCACAACAGAGTCAGAAAACCTAAGCCAGTCCATCTGGACCTGTTCTGTTAGGAAATAATCACAAAGAAATATGAAAGGGAGAGGAAGAGAGGAAAGCTATAAATTCCTGGTTTGGGTATCTTCTGGGGCCATTGAGGACTGAGATTAATTTAACAACTGAGACTGAGTGGTGTCCTGACACCGTGGCTTTTACAGACATCTCTTGAATTTGGTCATTTTAGATTTGATAAGTTCCCCATTAAAAACTGCATCTTTTTACAATGTAACAATTATTCCTATGAGAACCCTTCTTATCATGCAATTAATTACCTGCTTTAGGTATAAATCTAGATGAGGAGAATATGATAAGTAAAAACCATGGTTCACTGGGCCTCTACTCAGTTCTGTAAAGGGACAGAGCAAGCTTTGCAGTTTTGTTTTTGCAGTTGCTAAAAGAATTCCTCCATGTGGCTGGAGATGAACTTTAGCAACCACTGCAGCAGAAAATTCTTCAGTTTTATGTGGTTAGTCACAGTTCTGAACTGCATTTAACTGAAGTTTGTTTTCATTATCTATGAGGGATTTCTTCCTTCCAGAAAAGTTGTTGTATTGAAATGAGGCAGGTATCTGAAACAGATGATTTACATAAATTACATTCACCGTCATGGTACTATGGCTGATTCTGGTATGAATTGTAGTTTAAGCCTCAAAATAAATATGAATTTGTATCTAGAGAGAGTTTAAAGTCACACCCTCATTGATGCATAGCAAGAACAGCTGAACAATAGGTGATACTGATTAGGATAAACATTTTTGTCCCTTGTGAGACTAAAAATAACAATTCGAATGTGGCCTGGTGATCAAATGATTTATTCATCTCTATTATATTAATTAGATCATTGAGAATTGTGTTACTTTAATTATTGAGAAATGGAAGGTTTTTGTGAGGGAATAGGGAACATTTTTAAAAGTCCTTAATGTACGGGCTGATGGGAATTGCTTCCTAAGTGGAAATAGTAGCTCTCATTCAAAAAAGTAAATGCTGCCACTGCAGTATTTCAGGTGAAATTCTTTCTAGAATGCTTCAGTTCTGGTGAAAAGCCAGGAGTTTCTTGGCTTTTTGTTTTGAGTGCAGAAATGTTTCCACAGTTCTGCTACCCTGCAAGAAACTTCACTCAGACAAAATAACAGAAAATGTTAACTTAAAAAACAGACTGTCACAGCTGCAGTTGCTTTTTAAAAGCTTGTCAGAGATGACCAGCTTCATCTTATTCAGAAAGTCAAATACTGCAGAGACATTTGGCTGCTGTCAGTTTAAAATAGCACCATCCTATACACATTTGTCTTCTAAACATATATTTCTTTTTGAACTCATTGCACTGTAAAATCATCTTGTATTCTTTCTATCAGCATCAAAATAGACCCTAAATCTTCCAATGGTGTGTATATATATATTTTAATTGTAAATCTTAAAGATTTACAATTAATGATTTATATTTATAAATATAAATGTAAAATATATTTATAAATATCTTAAAGAGATGTATCTCTAAGATCCAGGTAGTATTTATTTCAACTGGCCTTGTATTTTTGATGTTCTTCATAGAATATTCCCTAAGTTGGGAGAACCTAGCTGCACTGACTCTTGTGACACAAAAGAGGCAAAAAACAGCTAGAAGGTACCTAAGGAACTTTACCTTTAAATCTAATTGTTTTCTTACCCAACTAGCTTTTAATGAGTAAACACAGTAAAATGTTTAAGACTATTTATTGACACCTATATGACTAAACTATCAGAAATGTGGTTCTTTGCAAGTGGTTTGTTGGCCAGCTGCTCAGTCTTGCTTTGAGAACTGTGTTATTCTGAACACCCCAAGAAAAATAAATGTAATAATGAAAAAATGGAAAATCAGGTAAAGCAAAGGGAAAAATTGACATATTTTACCTCCAACCTATCTAATAACCCCCATCAGGAACAAACAGGAATAAATGTAACTGTGCCAAATAAACAACCCTGAGTGTCAGCACTAATGATCTTCTCTACTTACTTCAAGGCACACCATTTATTTAGAGTAAAAGAGGTAATTGGAGGGGTCCAAAGCACTTCTGAGTATTTCCATGTCACAATTCTCTCAAGAATTTCAATTCCCTCATTAAAGCAATGTCATTACCATGACGTGATTGACATTTCTCTAACAATGCACAGCAGAGAGGATCATGTTTTCCAAGCCCACCTCAGCTTTTTCCAGATCCTTAGCTGAGAAAGGCAGTTTTGAAAGCAAACCGAATTCTAAGAGAATGCTTAAAGAAAATGAAAGCCTACAAACTGTACAGAAATTATTATTACACAAAGTTAACTTTATGAGGCAATGTGAAAAAGGGCAGCATCAGAAGCTGTTAAAGGTGCAGCACATCTCATCATTCACTGTATGGGTACTTCAGGGTCAGAACCAGCGCTGAAGTTCTTATGCCTGGCTTTCTCACGCATATAAAAAGCCTCTGGAACTAATATGATGAGACTATGCATGTTTTTTCATGGAAGAATTTTCCATGAATTCTTCTGTAGGGCAAAGCTAGTACATTTACTCAGACTCCTACGTAAATTGTTCTGGGATCCCAATTTGACGTACTCTGGTGGAAAGTGATTAGGGTCAGGGGACTTAAGCTGTATTCTAACACATATTAGATTTAAATAATCCTGTCTCATCTCTTCTGGCTCCTATCCAGATTATTTTAACATGTTTTGCTGAGTGAGTTGGTTTGTAAGGTCTAACCAAGTTTTAGCAGCATCTAGTGACATTTCCCTAGCGAGCAGATGAGTCCCAAAAATCCAGGCTGCAAAAAGCATCAATGTTCAATTTTCATAAGGTTTCACAGGAAAACTAATTTCTCAGAGGAAACTAAGGAAACATGGTTTGCCAGACTACACAGCTCAGTCTTTCAAACTGTATATATGTTGCATCTCCCTGTAGAAGCATAAGATATATATTTTATTTACTGTACACTGGCTATTAATGGTGGCTAGTGCCAAATGAGAAAATTGCAAAAAGCTTACTAAAAAAGCCACCATATGAGTACTGCAGTCTGATTTATTTTTTAATTTTTGGCAGCAACCTGACAGGATGTGTCAGGGCTCTTTGAGGACTCCCCAGAAAATATGAGGGAAAGCTTTTGCTTCTCTTTCTTTCCCCCTCATTTCTCTATCCATATGTTGCTGCCTGACTCGAAAGCAGTGCATAAATGTAATTTGAGGAAAATTATATGTTAATTATGTTAGAAGAAAATAAACTAGAAGAACGTATGAACACAAGAATGTGTGGACAGGCCACATGGGCATAATCTGTTTTATATTATCAGCTTAATGATATAAACTTCAACAATGCATTTTAATTGGAACTCTGGAAATACTTGATTTTATTCTTCCCCTTTATTTTTCATAAGTCTTCATTCTTGTGACAGTAGACAATTATAATGCAATTTTAAAATTATTTTTTTAAGCTCATCCTAGGCCATTTCACTTGAATGAGCCTGCAAACCATTGAAAAGCCTTGTTCAGAATTTAACAATGAGACAGAAACTTAATCAGCATTTCACAAGGTTGTTCCTTGACATAGAAGATAGCCTTTGGTTTGGACACCATATGTTCTTATCACCTTCAGGTACTACAAGTAGTTTTACTGAATCTTATTCCAGACTCCCTGGGGAACACTATCTATTTCTGAATATGGTATTATATAGAAGTAATAAATTTAAAGGAAGGTGAAATGTTTCTTTATTCCAATGGTAAATGGAATGCAATTGTACACAATACAGCAGAATTTTTATATCAACATAAGAAAGTCCAGAGCACATCAGAGACTGAAAAACTGACTGGGCACTGACTGGTGAAAGGCAGACCAGATTGGAGTAATGCATTTTCAAGGACCTGAACTGGCTGCTAAGGTCTGTTTAACGCACCATGATATAAAGAGGTTGGAGGAAGGCATGTTTTGTGTTAAGTCTTTAAATACAACTTCTATTAGTCATGGCATTAGCTAGGAAACCAGCAAAATGCAATCTTTGTAAACATTGAAAACTAAAACAAAGGACTTCTAGACTCTATTCTGAAAACTTCTTTATTGGTTCCACATAGCATGCAAGAAATCAAGTTTAAGGATAATCAGATCCATGTACATGTTAACACAAATGTCTGGAGATCAACACCCTGCTTATACTAGTAATTTGTCAGCAGAAGCTAACTTTATGGCTGTTTTCAGTACAAGTGGTTGTCTTGACAAACCAAGATAAGAGATTAAGGACTGTTTTCTTGTAATATTACAAGGTTATTTCTGTAGAGGGAAAAGAGATATATTAAGAAGGAAACCTGAGTACAGATTTTGTGAGCAAAGTCGATCCTTTCAACTGAGATATTATATCAAACTGCATTGGGACAAAAGGGAATTCATGAGGTTATGCTTCTTTGCATCTGTAAATAATTAGATATTACAAAATATGTTTAGTGCTTTTAAAATATGATTCAGCAAGGAAAAAGAGCAGCGTGGTGAGATAAAAAGATGATTTATCTCATGGCCACAGTGCTTCAAATTGACCGGAGAAAGTAATCTAATCAGACTTTATTAAACTGATTCTGCAGTACATCCTCGATGCCTGGGAGCATTGTCTGAGCTGGTCTGCAGTCTAATCCTGCTTTAGGATGTTTGCCAACTATTTAGCCTTTTCGAAGTAGAAACACAGACACATACAATTTAATTATTGCAAACTGTATTAATTAGAAAAAAATGTGAACTTTTGATGATTCCTGACTTCTGAGAGAAGCTACATCCATGACAGAGGTATTTAAATAACTCTGAATAGGCACATCTGTTTTACTCAGAGCAAGCTATAGCAGATATTGTAGGCTCACAAACCAGCCTAAAGAGCTGCTGCCAGGTTATATAATCTCTGAGCACTCATCCAAGGCATCCCTGAAGGCAAGTGCAGAGGGGAGAAGTGCTAAGGGGCTGGTTTTGCTTCAGCCATTTTTCCCATTGCATGACAGTCCCTGCCCTGCGAGCTGGCAATATTGATGGTGGCAGTTCCAGACCCATACTGAAAAGGAACCTCCATTTGTGTGGCCGAGAGCTCCCCACAGATCATCAAAAGAAACATGCTCAAAAAATAAGGGCAGGATGTTGCTAGTCCTCCCTTGCACATGCAGATGTCTAAGTTTCCTTTCCTTATCCCTTGTTTGCCAAGTTAATTCTCAATAAGTTCCCACATTTTGTAATAAAAAGATAACATGGAGAGACCCTATTTTTTTCACAGAGCTGAAGGATAATTTTCTTCATATCAGCTGGTAGGTTGCTATTTTTCACGTTTGTGAACAAAACAGCATGGATAACCCCGCAGTGTTTTTGTTATTGTACTGCTGAGCAGTGCTTACACAGTATCAAGCTCTTCTCAGGGCTGCCAAACAATTGGACAAGGGGCAATAGGCAGAAACTGATGCACAGGAAGTTCCACCTGGATGTGAGGAAGAACTTCCTTGCTGTGATGGTGACTGAGCCCTGGAACAGGTTGTGTAGGGAGGTTGTGGACTCTCCCTCACTGGAGATATTCAAGAACTGTCTGGATAAATCCTGTGCCATGTGCTCAAGGATGAACCCTGCTTCAGCAGGGAGGTTGCAGCAGATGACCCACTGTGGTCCCCTCCAACCTGACCCATTCTGTGATTCTGTGATTTCTCACCCACAACCCAACAGCAGTTAGGCTGGGGGTACACAAGAAAGTGGGGCCACAGCTGAGACAGCTGTCCCCAGTTGACCAAAGGAGTATTCCTTGCCACACGATTTTCTGTTCAGTAAGAAAAAGATAGGGAAAGAAGGAGGAAGGGTGGGAGACATATTTGGAGTCAGAGCATTTGTCTTCCCAAGTAAATCTTAAGAATGATGGAGCCCTTCTTACTTGGAAATGGCTGAACAACTGCCTGCCAGTGAATTAATTCCTTACTTTGCCTGCATAAACAGGACTTGTTTCCCTTTCCATATTACACTGTTCCTATCTCAACCCCCTGGTGTTCTCACTTTTCCAGTTCTCCCCTCTATCCCACTGGAGTGAGTGAGCAAGAGACTCTATGTGCTGGAGCTGCTGATCAGGATTAACCCACAACACTTGGACTCTGGATCTTTTACTACTCTGCTGAGGATGGTGCAACTGTGATCTGTACTGTCTTCCCTGATACAAGAATAACATAGCACATTTTAAGTTAAAAATCTGAGAAAAACCCAACTTGCTGATCACACCCTTCAAGGAAGTGCTCTCTATTTTGCCTGCAGTAATGCTACAGTGCAATATTGCAAGTCCCACTTAATTAATCAGTTCTGTACTCGTTAATCTACCAACTCACTTATATTCTTCCTGTTATCTCCCTCAGCTGTGGGTTCTCTCACCCCACAGTCTGCAACACCATCCTCTGTGTATCCTGCTTGATGAATACTTCTGTAGGAAGTCTATGTTTCTTTCTCTCTCACCTGGTCAATCAGTGTGTGCAATTCCTTGGATATGTGGAATTAAATATGAAATATTATATTTCTTATACATCCACCTTCTGTTTGTTCATGACCTTCTGCCCTTCAAGAAACAAGTCTGTCACTCTCACAGAGCTGCCAAAGTCTATCAGGTCTCAAATAATGAGTTCTCATTGCCCTTCTTTCTTACCTCAGTGATTTAGTCCTTGTTAGATATGTATAGATAGAAACATTCAAGTCTTGATTTTTCAGGGCACTTATGATGCAGAATTCTATGAAAATATTTTCTACATATTACCATGAGCTTTCTGGTAAGGCTATGCTGCAATGCACAAAGACAGTGCATAAATAAAAAAAGCTGACAAAATTCAGAGCAACTGGAGGGATGGAGATCAGCAGAAAAACCTATGTTCTTTCTTTCCTAGTGACACAATGAAACACGGAGTACCAGAGAGATTCTACATGATGAGAAATAAAAAGCAAAATAAGATGCACAATAGGATTCACACTATAGCATTAATATCTACAACTCAAATACCTTGAACAACAGTAAAGGTTTTCTAGAATTATTTAGTTTTCCTGAATTTTTCTACAATTCCACATCCTACACTTTTTGTGATTTTTCTTCATAACTGTCAGAAAGAATTTCCAGATTTTTCTCTCCCTTTTGGAATGGTGTCCAAATGCTAGTATTCCCCTTATTCTGGCCTTCCTAAGACATTTCTCTGTTCCCAGCTGTGTATACCTAAATCATCCTCTTTTCTAATAATATTAGAACTAATATTATTCCACTTCCCATTCTAGCTTAATTCAGTCACCTTTTTTTTTGTCCACTTCTCATCTCTTTTCATGTAGAAGGTTCTTTCTATATTCTAATTGTCTTTACAAATATCTTCATTTACCTAACTGGTTCTTTCTGTTGCTCCAGGAAAAACATAATAACCAAGTATTGCCTTATATTAGTGAAAATCCTGTCTTTGGTCGCAGCAGTAGTTTCAGGATAAATGAGGTTGTGATACTGTCCCTTGCATGAACCTTGTGAGCCATTCAAAAAGAACGTGTGTCTGTTCAGAGATGTGATGAGAAAGGAAATCCTACATTGAATCAGCTGGCCTTAATAATTCCCATCTATCCTAATCCTTGCGCTGGCAATATTTGTATTCCCAGAAGAGTGCAGTATTATGGATTCTCTCAGTCCTCCCACTCATGCACGAAATGTGTTGGAAACATTTTCCTCTGGAATTCCAGCAGTTGCAGTGCTCTAGAAGATGAGTCATGGGCAGCAGTGAAGAGAGGACAATAGCAACAATGCATGCTTCCAAGTAAATCTTGAAGAAATGCTGCTTTTGGCCTGAAAAATTCTTACTCGGATCCAATTCCATCAAAACCAATTTGGCCAATGACAATGAGCATTAACCATGGTCAATTATGCCAATCATTTCAGTCCTATTTAATTTGTTTTGAAGAGCTTTGCAGATCTTTTACTCTCCACGTGCCTGCAAATCACATGGATTATAAAAGCTTGATCCTGAATGAAGCATCACTGAAGAAAAACTGAAAATAAGCAAAGAATGTCAATTTCCCTGATTTTTTTGTAATTACTGACTATTTTATATGCCTTTCAAGAATAAAGCATTAAAATGCAGGTTTAGGACATTGTCAGCGAGCACTGGCGATTAGCTGCCAGGTTTTAGCTGCTCTCTGACCTTTCAAACTGCAAGCCTTGCAAACCCCATATTTCTAACCTGCTTCTTTAGAATTCCTATGTTTTTTATGCGCAGTGCTAATCCAGTTATTTTATTTGTTTACTTTTTTGTATGCTGGCCTTCCATTTGGAAGGCTGCCTGAGGAAAGGCGCCTAAAGGAAAAGAGGGAAACCAGACAGCTATAAAAATATCTTGCAGTCTTTTCACAGCATAAAATGTATGAGGATGATGGCAACTCTCCCGCCTTTTCTTGCTGGAGCTGTGTACAGTAGAGAGACCACATCAGTATTGCCCTGGTGTGATCTTTTGTAAGATGCAGATAGTGCCATGCTGGGATATTTACAGCATTGTGTGCTGTGTTTAGTGGCAGATCTGCTTACAGCAGCAAATCTATTCCTGGCCTTGCAGAGTGGAATTCTGCCTACTCACTCTTTCCTCTCCCCGCATTGTCTTCCTCTTGTCATGTATTTTACATTTAGACTTCTGATGTTAAGTAGAGCCCAGACAAAAAAGAACTTTGAATCTGAGTGCTTTCAGATTTTTGAGTGTGGGATAGATTTTAATTCCTTCACCATCCTTCTGATTTTAGTATTGGGTGGTGTCCAGAACCATATGGGACCTATTTTCGAGCTGTATTAGCATGCAGCCAAGAACTCACAGCCAATCTGAAGAAACCTAGAACAAGCTGACAGAAATAGTATGATAAGCAGAAAAATACTAAAATATTCACACCAAAGAGGGTAGAAACCTCTCAAACTTGAACTTCCTAGTTTTAAGAAAAACTGAAAACTAATTCTACTTTCTTTTCCATAGCAACGCACTTCATCTGCTGGAAATTAGGTGCAATTTCTAAGCTACTTGTCCATCTCTGGAAAGAGACAGGGTTGAACAATTATTTCTGCAATTCTCAAGCAACCAATTATTTTAAGTGGAATGAATGGCTCACTGGAGGCTCCTTTCTCTCTCCCTTAACTGCAGTCCAGACATATGATGTTTACATGTCTCAATATTTTTATCTATCCCAATGTTCTTAGCCTTTGTGTAACTTTTATAAGCAAAAAAACATGAAGCAGAGTACCATTATGAAGCCCATTTTGTAGCTACCCCAAGGGCCATGTTTTTTGCATTACTTTATCAGGAGAGGTTAAGGCAGAGATCAATTTTAGATTTTTCTAAATTTATCTGGTTTCTTTAGATTTTTCATGGTTCCCTTAAAAATAGAGAGAAAAAGTTTGCAAAATCTGTGAATAAATGGGGATTGGCTGAATACTACTAATTAAAAATGAAAATAGCATGCTAAAATATTTTTAGGCACTGTTTATACAAGTATCAAAATACCCTCTCTTAAAAGAATCATTGCACTAAGTCTTTTGACTCGTGTAAACTAAAACTGGCTCTTTCTTTGTAGAAATGGAAGAGAAATTTAAAGTAACATGAAGAGAGAAAAATAGAATCCATTCTTCTCACTCTTATGGCTGTGTTTTTAGCATATTACCATTCTTCTCCCTCACCAAATCAGCAAATTAACAGGCAGTAATGCCTTTACTGTAACACTCACTAAAGGTGTATTTGGGCCTCCCCCATAAAGAAGGAAGATTGAATTAACACAGCACTTCAAATGCTGGGAAGGGTTGGGCACCTTTTTTTCCCAGCATCAAAACCATTTCTAAAATGCCTGTAGTAGGAATCAGTATCCCCATTAGTATTTCACCACAACTGAAGAAACTAAAGAGCATAACCAGTAGTTTGCCAATCAGTCAGCTTTTAGCTATGAGGAGCTTTGGTTACCAAATTCCTCTCTTGCACGAGGCATGAGGATACAACACATTTGTGGTGCCGTAACGTGAGCACAGTCTCTCTCTGCATCCCATGGATGGCTGAGCCCATCAGCACTCACACAAGAGTGTATGCAGCTGGGAAAAACTGAGCCTGGACATTTCAATCCTTGGAGGCATTAGAATGAGAAATTTTTAACTTCTACAGTTCTTCTGAGGACTGGAAATCTTTTTTACTTGGGACATTTAAATCCTCAGATGTGCAGTCTATAATCTATCATCAGATAACTTGTCAGTCAATGTTTATGCCCAGTTTCTGATGTAGAAGTGGGAAGAAGACATGTATTTGTCAAAATTTTAAAATTTTTTTCAGCATCTATGTAACATTTGCATAGGTCTTTATACACTTAGGCCCAGGGTAAGACGTAGTTTGAGTATCTACTGAATGCATCAAACCCCCAAAATCCTCTGGACTAACATGACAACTTAGAAATCACTGCTTCCTTCTTTGCATTCACTGACCAGAGAATGATCTTCAGCTTTTCATAGTATTCTGCTTTGTGATTCTGTTTATCACTATAAATTAAGACACTTAATCTCCCCGCCACAGCACTATGATTCATTGTCTAGCTAGACTCAGCACAGCTCATCTCACTATTCCAGTCTTTAAATAACTGCTACCCTCCACCTAAGAACTGTGGTCCAAAAGCTGGGAATCCCTTCTCCTTGAAACACCTTTCTTTCAGGTTGATACAATATTTGAACTGTCTACTCTAAAAAATATTTGTACCATACTTCTTTTTACAGCACATAACCCTAAGGTTCAGCAGGCTTGGTATGGTACCATCCTAGAAGTTGCACAAGAACAGAAATCTTCCTGAAACACTTTGAATAACCTGCAGGTGATGTTGTCCAGTAGTCAATAGCTGCAATCACATGGTGTTCTGATTATCTTGGAGATGCTGGAGGCAGAAATAGTGCTGTATGCTTTTAAATGTATGACTGAACATTTGCCGTTTGCAGAATCTTGACAAACCAGGGAAAGCACAATAAAATTGTGTTTTATACTTCAAGTGTCCATCACTTTCATGGTTTTTAAGGAGTACTTATCACCCATGGACTGCAAACAGTGAAGTAGATCATACTTAGCCTATATATCACCTCATACTTTTGTTTCAAAACAACTGAAATAGATTTCAACCAGGCATAACTTTCTGAATTGTATATTTTGTTTATATGTATGCGTTGGATAGCATTGTGCTTCCTCGTATCAGCAGTTGCTGTCAGACTCCTTTATGTACTGTCAGAATAAATAACTTTTTAAAAGCGCTGATAATTTAGCTATCAGTATCTGAAGGTGTTGGTTCTGTTCTCATGTCTGCTACATTTGTGGATGACAAATTATTTAAATTTTCAAAATTTCTATTAAAAAAACCCCACTATTATAAATCTGGCAAAGTGAAAAAAAATGCGTGGCAAAGAAGTTACATAAAAACTAGTAGCCTTCTGACTAAAAAATAATGCATACAATGGGTGTATTATAATGTGGGTACAGAACTGAATATCTTGTCAACATCATGATATTGCCAGGAGGTGTTCATGATCCAAATCAATAAAATACCCTTTCCTCTGAGTACTCATGTCACATAAGACTGCACGCCTTTATGTACACAATAATTCAGTGTACTGAGGTTCTGTTGCCATTGTTTGGCTGCACTTACATGGCAGGCTGACTGGCTCCTTCTGCAGCTTCAGTTTCCAGCTGCACAGACTGTGGAAAACTTGGGTCTGCACTGCAGCAGTTTTCTTTCTTGACCATTCAAGGTTCCTTTTACAGGAAAGGGGGCTGTGGGAGGCACTTTGTGCATACAGGTATTCATACAGAACCATCTGCTCTACAGCTGACATGTAGACTGTGCTTTGCCCAGGAACACACTGTAAGAGGTAATTTACCTAAGAATGAGCTCGGGTCATACTTTTCTAAACAGCCACTATCAGGCATCTCAAATGTGTGTGGTAGCCTTGTCTTCCTGTGCAGACTTGACTGAGTAATGAGCGATTCCTTAGATAACAAGAATTTACCTACAGGCTCCATAGGATTCCTATATTTAGCAGTAAAGGGAAATAAGTATTTGCCTTCTGCTCCAGTTAGTGTTAAGTGCTATAAAAATTAGCAGATACAGACTGTTGTATTCCTTGCACCGAAATTGTTGTGGAGTGTGACATCACCATGTACCTTGTAATGAGTGAGACATTTTTTCCCCCATGTACTTTGTTTCTAAATAAAGCAACAACAATTTTGCCCTCCTCCTTTTTGTCTCTGGTTTCTAATGCTGTGATATTAATAAGGAGTGACATGTTTAAAGCCTTTCTTTATACTGGTGGAGAATATTTTTGCAAAATATATAGTGTAGTGCACCAAGTTGAGGACATTTTCATGGAAATTTTGTGGCATAAGGTGAGAGAAGATTTTCTTCACAAAAACAATTAGCCAAACAAATAGATCATTATAGTCAATTAAGAGAGAAAAATTATATTTGTGGACATTTCAAGCAATGCAATTCATACAATTGCCATCTAATAAAAGTGTTGTGACGGTCTGTCTGATGTATGTGCCATCTACCTTGGCCAGGCCATAGGATTATGTTCAGCCTCTGAGTGGGAATCAAAGGAATGGAAATGTTTTCGCTTTGGTAGCAACAGCTGTTACAGCATAGTAAGAGTTCAATTCTGCTGGCCCACCTTCTACATCTTGCCCTTCCTCGGTATTCTCTTCAATCTGAAGTCAGTAAATTCCTTAAGTATCCAGTGACCATTTCCTGAGGCCTCCCACACACCTTAGGGGCTGCTATTTGCTATTGGTGGTGGTACAAGCACATCTTGAGTTTTAGACTTCTCCTCCACAATTCTGAGACAGATTCTGCTCCATTTTTCTCTATAATGCAGGTTATTTTTTAGCAACTTCCTCACTGGCTTTGATGCCAAGTGACTTCAAGAAACAGATTCCCAGTGTTTCTTTCTCCCAAACTCATCAAGTGAGGAGACCTACAGACAGTGAAGTGCAGGAAAATAAACAGTCAAGTCAGTGGACAGCAAATCCAGTAACCATCCACACAGCCAATGAGTATGGTTAGATTAACAGTCCTCTGTGCTGGAGGAAGAAAAAAACTTTTTGGAGTGAAAAGAGGAGACAAAGCTACTAAATCCCTTCCTAAACCCTGCTCTAAGGGTTTCCAGTCCTAGAACTTGGACAGCATATTTATTAATAAAGAAATATTGGTGTTCAAACAAATAGTGAAACTAAAAGAGTCCTTATCCACAGAGGATCTTTTACTTTGCGCTATCCAGTGGCATTTTTAAGGACACAATTATACATTTTGATTTAAAAATAGAGGCATGCAATGTCCATCACATTAGTAATCATTTAAAAAGGAAATCACAATTCTACACTGCAGAATGGGAACAGCATTAAAAATACTGACACACTCAGTTATCCAAATAATCTGGCTCAGAATATATATCAAAAATTGTAAAATATTTTCATGCAAATACTTCTAGAATATATGTTTATTATTAATAAGAAAGTTCTTTATAAGATTCACTTTGGAAAAAATATCAATATTCCACTATATTATGACCTTGAAAGATTAGGCATGACGTTACATATGACTTCTTGCTTCCCAGAAACACTTCTGAGTTAGTATCCTGGAAAGTTATTTCTCCTTTAAAAATCTGAGATGGTTGGTGATGTTTAAAAATATAAAGTCTTACAAGGAGGCCAAAGACTGTCACCAGTGGAGACAATCCCGCAACTGTTGAGTAACTGAGTGTGAAAATACTCATGTGCTATTCTGCTTTTCATATTTCCTGGCCCAGCACTCTGGGAAAATTGAGACTGCACTACAGCACGATCTTATTCCTGAAACGATTTCTAATTCTTTAAGAAAGAGAATTCACCTTCCTGAAAGAAAATTTCTACCTTGAAATCGCAAGATTCCATTTCCCTTCCTGAAAGGAAATTTAATATGCCATCATCAGCAGGGACATGCACCAAAGCTTGCCAAAATTGATCCCCGCTGAAGGCCAAAACAGCAAAGAAGGACTTACAAACACTCTGGAATGGAGACACCATCAAAGGAATTGCTATTGGAGGAGAAAAAAAAGAAAATTGGGAAATTTAGTGACTACAAGGAAATGCACCGGGATAATATCAAGTGAAGTGCAAACATAAAAACAGACCAAAATTAAGCTCACAGATGTTGCAAAAGCAGGGGAAACAGTCAAGGAGGAAGTCAGAATTTGGAGGGGAAGATATGAGGGACACGGCATGGATACCTAAAAAAAAAAAAAATCTTCCCCAAATTTGCAGCCATCAAAAGGCAGGCCCTATGCCATCATCAGCAGGGACACGCACCAAAGCTTGCCAAAATTGATCCCCGCTGAAGGCCAAAACAGCAAAGAAGGACTTACTCTGGAATGGAGATACCATCAAAGGAATTGCTATTGGAGGAGAAAAAAAAGAAAATTGGGAAATTTAGTGACTACAAGGAAATGCACCGGGATTATATCAGGTGAAGTTCAAAAGACTGAAATATGCCAAAATTAAGCTCACAGATGTTGCAAAAGCAGGGGAAACAGTCAAGGAGGAAGTCAGAATTTGGAGGGGAAGACATAAAAGTCATGGCATGGCTACTTAAAAAAATTAAAAATTGAAGCAAAAAATCTTTCCCAAAGTCAAAGCCATCAAAAGGCATGGCATGCCATCAAGTGCAGGGACATGCACCAAAGATTCCTCTATTGGTCCCCATTGAAATCGCAAGATTCCGTTTCCCTTCCCGAAAGGAAATTTCGGGAAGGGAAACGGAATCTTGCGAACCCAAAAAGAATGGCTTAGAAAGACTCAGGAAAGGAGATAGGATCAAATGAAAAAAAACCCCAAAATTTGGGAGATTTAGTGTGTTCAAAAAATGGTCTGTCAGGAAATGAGCTGCAGTGCAAAGGAACAAAACATGCCAAAACTAAGCTCAGAGATGTTGCAAAAGCAGGGGAAAAAGTCAAGGAGGAAGACACAATTTGGAGGGGAAGATATGAGGGACATGGCATGGATACTTAAAAAAAAAATAAATTCCTAAATTCCACGCCATCAAAAGGCATGGAATGCCGTCAAGTTCAGGGACATTCACCAAAGATTCCTGTATTTGTCCCCTCTTTAACCGCAAGATTCCATTTTCTTTTGGGATTGTATATGGAATCTTGCAAGCCGAAAAAATGGCTTAGAAACTCTCAGGAAAGGATACAGGATCAAATGAAAGAAACTCCAAATGTTTGGAGATTTAGTATCTTCAGAAAATAGTCTGTGAAATAGCCTTTGTCTTTCCTACTAATTTTTCCTTCCCTATCTGGCATAGTGTATATTCACAGGAAAAATTACATTATAGCACAAGTATTTTTTTGGGCTTCTGAATGGTAGCGACTTTTTTCTTTCTACAAAAATACTTTTTGCTGCACAATAAAAATCTGAATTATTGCATTTATGAGCTCACAGTGTATTTTTTTCTTTAGCAGAAGGATCATTTGGCATGTGTTTTCTCTCAGGTTTTCTTGGAAGAAATGAATGATAGGTGATTCCGTGTTTGCTTTTGTTGAAGTTTCCACATTTGTCATGCACAGCACAATGCAAAGGTGTTCCTGAGAAAAAAATTAATCAGGTTTTCATGAGATTACAAAGCAATTGACTTTTCAGGGTTGTTTTTTTTTTTTTTTAGAGATGTACTAGGCATACAATTATGACTGTCCAGTCCTGAGCTGATATTTTTCAACTGTTCATTTAGTTCAGCTGTCCATTGTTTTCCTACAGTACTATGTTGACACAGAAGGAAAGAAAATACTTTTTTGAACCTTTTCACTAAAAATAAGTGAAAGAATCAGGCTTCTTTTCACAATATGAATTCTTAAAGATAAATGTATGGAGCATCTTCTAAGTTATGAAACCTCACAAGGTATTTTCAATTAGTTTTGTGGCACAAGAAATATAATATCTGAATGGGGATCTTTGCAAACATTCCTCACAGGGTAAGGTCTGTCTGGCAAACACAGTATATCACAAGAAAACACTCACTGGCTTTACCATTGCCTAACAGCAGCCCTTGTCCTAAATGATAAGATTTTCCAAAGATGTTAATTATGCTCTTTCCAAAATGTTTAGATTTTGATTCTAAAGATATGACTCTACGTGCTGTCTGACACATGGAGAGGTTTCATTTGGGTAACAGAATCATTATTCACTTCTGATAATCCTGGCTCTCTACATGGTCACACAGCTGCACATGATGCTGGGATGCCATTTTCAGAAAAGCTAGTTGGCATCTTCTGTTGCTGCAGCAAGAAGATTCATATGGAATTTTAAGGTGTCAGGAATGAATCCAGATCTAAGTTTACCACCATGTAGGATACAGCAAGAAAAAAAGAGGAAGAAAATAAGTATAAATACTTCCTAAATGTTTCCTGTTCATAATAAAAAATGTTCCTGAAGCCAAGAAACCAGGAGTCATAGAATCATAAAATGGTTTAGGCTGGAAGGGACCTTAAATACTATCTAGTTTCAAGCCCCCTGCCATGAACAGGGACAAATTCCACTAGACCAGGTTACTCAGAGCTCAATCTAATCTGGCCTTGGAGACATCCAGGGATGGGGCATCCACGGCTTCTCTGGGCTAGCTGTGCCAGCGCCTCACCCACCACAAAGTAAACATATTTCTTACTTATATCTACTTTAAATCTCCACTCTTTTGGCTTAAAGCCACCCCCTCCTTGTTCTATCTCTACATATCCTTCTAAAAAGTCTGTCTCTAGCTTTGTTTTAGCCCGCTCTAGGTAGTGGAAGGCCGCAATAAACTCTTCCCAGAGCCTTCTCTTCTGCAGGCTGAACAGCTCCAACTTTCTCAGTCTCTCCATATTAGAGAGGTACTCGATCCTCTGCCCACACATGTGGCCCTCTGGACTGACTCCAGCAGCTCCACATCATTCTTATGTTGGGGCCCCCAGAACTGGCTGCAGCCCAGGACACGTTTGGCTCTCTGGGCTGGCAGTGCCCATGGCTGGCTCATGTCCTGCCTCTCAGCCAGCAGCACCCCCCAAGTCCTTCTGGGCAGGGTTGCTCTTAATCCATTCTCTGCCTGGCCTGTATTTTGTCCTTGGGATTGCTCTGACCCAGGTGCAGCACCTTACACTCCAATCCTTGAGCTGTGGAATATGCTTGCTTTGTATATCATTAAAGTATTCAGATAAGTGTGACTTTTCATTTTCATGTTTTTCCAAAAGACTTTGTCACTGGAACCTTTAGGAATGTGGAGTCTTTTACTTCTTTACAGAGAATTAGATGATAAAAACTCTGTATGAAGAAAATTCTAGACACTGAGGGAAGTGACCTACTAACAAATATCTAGTAGGCCTTTTTGGAATGGCTTTCAGCACCAACAAATTCAACACTTACTTGAAGCTTGGCTTTAATAAGTGCCAAATTCGCATCTTTCTTAATGTTTTGTTACTGCTCCATTTATTACCTTTAAATTTTTCTAGCACTGGAAGCACCTGAATATGTAGCATACATTTCTGTAGCACTGAAAGTATGCTTTCTTTTCAATTCTGAAAATACAAGTGTAATGACAGTTTTCTCTCATTATAGTAATTAATATTAAGAAAATTTTCTTTAAGTCCATTATTCTACATTAAAAACTATAGAGAACATTAGTGACAGGAAATGAAATTACATTTCAGTACAGCAAGAGAAAATCAGTAGAGCAACAAAGCTAGTGAGGTGTCTACAGGGTAAATCCTATGATGAGTGACTGAGGGAACTGGAATTGTTTATTCTGGAGTAAAGGACTCTTGGGGATACTTTATCACACTCTTCAACTCCCTGAAAGGAGGTTGTGGCCAGCTGGGGTGTTGGTCTCTGCTCCTAGGTAACAAGTGACAGGACAAGAAGGAATGACCTTGGGTTATGCCAGGGGAGGTGTAGATTGGTATTAGGTAAAAGATTTTCACCAACAGGGTGAAAGCATTGAAACAGCCTGCCCAAGGAAGTGGCAGAGTGACTGTCCCTGAAGATACTTTAAAAATGCGTAGATGTGGTTCTTATGGACATGGTTTAGTGGTGAACTTGGCAGTGTTAAATTAATGTTTGATCTTGAGGATGTTAACGTTCTTTTTCAAATTAAATAATTCTATGTTTTTACAGCATTTTTGTCTAGGCGAAATATCACTTAACATCTAATTATATTTTGTAGAAAAATACAACCCTTTCATTTATGCAATAATTTTTAATTTAATTTCTGGCATATATCAGTTTACATGATAAAATACAACAACTACAGATCTTTGCATTTAAATTAATTGATATCATTGAACTGGCAGATAAAACTTTGACAGGGTTTCATGTAATTTTTTACCATAGCTAATCTTACATCCTCTTAAACAACAGAGTCTGTAATTTCACCAAAGGATAAAAATAAATCTGTCAGATACTTTTGGGATTCTTTAATTTTCATTGATTTCCCAGTTAGTCTCAAGATTCTTTAACCCCTTCTCTATGTCTGCAGCTTTGAACTAGCTTGTGCAGGCATTGCTTATCAGCCACTTGTCTGCATCTGAGCCACAGCCATGTGAGGTGCTAGGAGATCACCATCAGCGAGGTTGCCTCTTGCCAAGCTCTTACACAGCTTTCTGAGCCACTGGAAGACTCTATAGTAATTTAGTGGCATCTTATACACAGAAAGTATCACTGAAGGCTCAGGGCAATGAGGAGTCTGGCTGATGGAATTCTTTTGTCCAAAGCACTTGGAGAAATTGGAATTACTGTATATATTTCAGGTGCTTGTAGAACATATTCCTCATGTTTAGTAAACAAAATCTCAATACAAATTAGATTTTTTAAAATGAAAATCAATCTATGTGAATACCTCAAAATATCTAGGTTTCTCTATAATTACCTCACAATACATACCCTGTCGCTTTTTTTTGCCTGTGCTTGTTCATAAGAATGAAAGGAAAACAAAGTGGCATTCTTCAGGTTCTTTTGCAAAGTATCTGATAGTCCTTGGTGAACATGAAAATTTTTTTCCTATAACTAGCTCCACTTATCTATATTCTAGATAGAAGCCTTTTTCTTCCATTGTTTTGTAATATCTTTTAACTGAGGCTGTGTCATTGCAATAATTGCAATATGAGGATATATTAGACAAACCATATCAGTGTGGTGTCATTTCAAGTATATGCAGAAATAATTTGATGAATAACAGTAAAAAACACCTTTGTTTTTATAATTAAAATCCCAGCTCTTTGAAAATATTCTTATAATATTTGCTCAATCAGTCTACATGTTGCCTTTATAAAATTTTTAAATTTTTATGTAAGAAAATGTGATTGTTAAAACAAAAAAATTCTTCTTTCCCCTTTCCATTTCCCTTTCTGTGGTATTAAATGGATCAAGGTAAATATCAGACATATTTTGGTCAGAGGAACATGAAAGCAAAATCAACTGTGGAAGAAGACAGTGTTTGTGCTTTACATGTAATGCTGCCAAATCATCTGCTAGTTGCCCTTTTAATAACCTCTTTTTCTTCCACTTCTGCTAAAAATATCTCAAAAGCCCTCAGTGAAGACATAATTTAACAAAATTCAATATCCTGTAAATAACAACAGGTTTAGGAGTCCTCAACCATGCCCTAGAAAAGCCAAAAGAACATGAACAATCTACAGTATTTCTGTGAAAAGACCGTATTGTAATCCTTTTGCCAGCCAGAATCAGCACAGATTTTAAATCTTCTTCTGCAAATGTTAACCCCACAACTGACAAATCTTAGGGGAGGATAGCTGAAGCTTTTTACTGACTTCAAGAACAGCTCAAACATTATTTTTCTCGGTTAGCAACTGGTACACTAAAAATAAAGTGGCACATTGGAGATTAATTTTATTTGAGCACACAGAGTTTTATATGTAATGCTTAGATATTTGAAAGCTGATGGGAGAATCCCTTAGCAGATTGAAACAGAATAATGAGCAGAATGGGGTAAGGCAGAGGGCAAAGGTTCAACTCAGGACTCTATATTCATTCAAACTTCTTGTCCTTATTTCAGGGGTCGAAAACAGTCTTGAATATAGACCTCAAATTTCAATTACAGGTGCTATGTCAGGGTAGAAAAAGAATTCACACATTTTTGGCATTCAGATCAAAATACTGCAATTCAAACCTTTACACATGTGGTGGCATTTCTATTAAATCACCTTCGGCTTTTTCCCACAGTTCCTATGGAGAGATTTTTGCAGCACCATGAGACAGCAAAAACATTTTTAAAATTTGTTATGCACTGCAATAGCTGATTTTTTTTATCAATTGTAACTCAAGATTACAGTGTTTCTATATGCAATTATTCATTCCCATAGAGCAAGAACATCTTTTATCATGAATTGTGAAAATTACCATGACCTTGGGTTTCAACAGTGACCTTCAAGATAGCTTGGCCTGGGCAAATATTAAAAAAAATTTGAATAATCAGAAGAAGATTATGACTTTTGTTTGTTGAATTCCTCAGAACAAATGTTCAAACCCTAAATATTTATTCTGTGGCTTGATTTATGTATTGAAATTTTAGCACCACAGTCAGGTCTTTAATATGCACAGATCTGTGCATTAACTTGCTCACCTGGACTGTGCAGGTAGCTGAACAGTTCACTTTGCAGGTTGCAGACTCCCAGACAGGTCAGAGCAGCAGGATTTGGTCTGCCAAGCTTACTGGCAAGAAACACAGTACAAATGTAGCGGTTATATTTCGACACCTATAAATGTAGATGCATTCTTGTCACACAGATCTGGGGCTACTAGATGTGAGTGAACATGAGCTGATTTCATGTAGAGGCAGCCAAGGCATGTGTGCACCACAGCACTCCAGGTTCTGTTGGAGTTCACTGTGTGAGATGCAGCACAGTAAAGAAAGAGCCACATCACTACGCAACTCTTACCTCCATGATCTCAGATGCTTCTGCTGCTAAGACAACAAATCTTCCCAGAATGGGGGATAGCTTTCTTAACCAACATGTTGCATTTTCTTCTTATTATTTTCTTGCCAAATAGGGAACTGACTGCAAGGCTTTACTGTTGTGATGGTGGTGTTGGAGATTTACTACATCATTCTGGCTTGAAATATGTGGAAGATCCTTCTCTCCTAGAGCCATGATCAAGCCAAGCACTCTGACCCTGCAGGGAAGGGTACAGGGAAACAGCACAAGGCCTGGCTCACTAACTTCTAGGGAGAAAAATCAGCAGGGCTGAAACATGAAACTGCTATTCCAGAGCTGCTCCCATCTTCTACCACACTTGCTTTGATGTTGATGAACCTTTTAGCAGCTTTATGTGCTAAATTCTATCCTTACTAAACCCAGTTTCATCCCATTTTCCATGCTTGCAGTCTTTCCTTCAAAAATCTTCCTACAGCAGAAGTCCTGCACATCAGATGGAGGCGGGGCCTCTAGCTGCCCAAATTGCTTTCTATTTGGCAGTGTTTGTCAGTAATTTTCCTCCTCTTCCCAGCATATATATTTTGTATTGTTTTGCAGTAGTATTTAGAATGTCAGAATAGACACTTTGTACTTTCAAGTTTCCACATCACACCTGGCCCTGTGGCTGGTATTCACTAATCTGCAAATACTCTAGCTCCAAAACACATACCAGATCTTAGGCTCTGGGCTACTGGAGCCTAAACCTGTTGAAAGCATGACTCATATAGCTACCAGAGGCAGCAGGTTCTGAATATTCAGTAACACTAAAGCAGAACATTGCATGGGCTCTGTGCTGTGAACATTATTTATATCTCACTTGGGAATCAATTGTTTGCAGCATTTGCTGGAGGTAAGTAGGGTTTTCAGCCTTTAAAAGTAGATGTTAACAATGGGCCTGAATGTTACCTTACATACATATACATAGGTGAGTGCCTACCCACAGAGCTGTAGCTCTTGGCATCTGAAGAGCAGCAAACAGTAGCATCAGTGTGGCACTGATGTGTTGATCATACCAGTTTCAAATATCAGGTTGTACATGAACTTGTATTTCTTTTCTTATCAGGTTTGGCCATGTCATCACATAGAACTGCAGGACTGGCTTGCGGCTACTTTCTGTTTTGCACCACTCTCCAGCCATTTGGTCATGTACTGAAAATGGCAGCAAACTTCAAACAGGTATTAAAACAGTGGGAGGGGAAAGCTCAACTTTGTTCAGCTTCCTGCACCAAATTTGACAAGCCATGCCAAGTCAAGCCATGACAAGTTTAACTCCTGAACTGTTCGCAGTAAGTATCCCTCTTGTATAAAGTTCTGTAGGCCACACAGATTTTTTTTTTTTTCTGTAATGATGACAATCTGGCTGTCTTACTAGAGATAGCAGAAATAATACAAAGTTGACTAGGTGTCAAAGAAAAGTATTCAAATGGATTTATATAAAATAATATGCAAAAATATTTTTTTCTATATGTGTATATCTAATGCTTGAAAACAGATTTTTTCCAGTACTCTATTAAGCAACTTAAAATAAATTTCTCAAAGTACTTGACACTTTGAGGAGATGTGCAACTTCAAGGCGTAGAGTAATTACCAGGATTTCATTCACAGCAAGGCCTGCCAACCCTGAAACAAGTGAAGCACTTCACCAGTTTATTCTTGTTTTTCAGCCCTGCAGGTAATGAACAAATTCTTTACATATTTTGATTTGAATTAAGGTTGAAGAATGTATTTTAATAAATCTTGAACTTGCATTACAAAAATACTATCACAAAGGCATCCTAAGGGTTTCTTAATTAGTCCTAATCTCTAGAAATACTTCTTAGCCACCTAATTCATTCCAATACGATTCTCTGTTTCTTTGGGAAATTTCATGTTAGTAGGCTATTTTAAGGCTTATTTCTATATGAGGACACATTTTTGGATGAAGATAGAAATGTCTAAACTGGTTCTTTTTGTCACAATATGTTATCATCACAAAAGCACTTTAGGGAAGAATAAGTTCTAAGTAACACAGTCTAAGTTTGGGCTAAAATCAGCATGCTGATAAAAATCTCCAAACTGAGACTAATCAGACATGAGTGGGATCATCCTTGCTTTTTGCAGAAGCAAATTTTGACCCAGCCTATGAAAAATCAATACCAGTTGTAGTTTTAGTCAGACAGACTTTAGATGGATTAAATGGCTGAAAATATTCTCAGTGGAATCCTGAGGAGATGGAATTGGGAGTTATCCTAATTTTTGCCTTCTTATTGTTGCAAAAAAACCTGAAATTATTTGTTCCAGCAACCATTTTCTCCCCAAGTCCTCTTATTTCAGGAGAACACTGGAAAGCTGTAAGTGTCAGGACAGATAACACCTTCACATGTATGCTGCTCGCTGACCTCAAACTGCATGAATAAAAGGCCAAGAGAAAGCGTGGTGGAATAAGATGCAGTGTTTTAGTAAGGAATACATGTTTTATATTTTTTTGGCATTATGCCTCTCTGTTCAGAATTGAGGGATGGATTATTGTGGATTTGTTTTCTTTCAGGAATTAGGGCTGGCCTTGGCTTAGCTTCAGTACTGCAGAGGTATTAACTGCAATGCATTTCTGTCTTACAGCTTCATCCCATTTACCCATTGTGACTTTGGAGTGACTTCCAAAGCAATCCAATCAGAATGAGTTGGCAGATTAATGTTAACTTTCATGTCAGGACTGAAGGCAATGCAAAATGAAAATGCTAAAAGAAGAGGCATTGCACCAGCCATACTGTAGCTAAAAATAAAACCAAACTGTCTCATGTGAGCTAATGAGCCTTTGTTTAATCTACAAATGGATAAAGCATTAGTAAACTGCCTTTCTGTGTATTAATGAATCTCAAATATTTAAATAAAATTGATACTATAGCCTCTGGACTGTCTTTTATTCGTGTAAAATTTTGTATTATCACAGAAGTTTCCTTAGCAGACACTGAGTTTGTGAAAAATTTTATGTTGCAGTTCCTCAGCAACAATACTGGCAAGACTAGAAGTGATTCACTGTTTCACCTTTTGTCTGGGCAATGGTTCAAATTGTGCTTCTCTCCTTGCAGAAAAATCGGTATGGAGTATGTTGATATATATTTTAAGGATCAGAGGCCAAAGGGGGAGTTTCAAACACTATAAATTACACACACCCCAATATAATTTGAATATTTATTCTAATTCAAACATCCAAGATCAGTGATCAACTTAGCACTTTGGCAGGACTATATTACAACTAATTAGAGCCTGTATTGTTATATTTTACTCAAATTTTTAATTAAACACATTCCACTCAATCCAATGACATAATTTCCATTGCAGTCTGATCAACACAATATACTAGCATTATAATACTGATCAGTACTAGCACAGTCTCATCTTCTCAGATCTGTAAACAAGCTCCATGAGTTCCTAGTCATAATTAAATAAAACTGTCCCTTCAACATCAAAGATATTTTTGTTTTCACCATACTATCTTTTCAGTTTCATTGTTACCCATTTTCCTATATGTTAAAACACAATTTAAAAAAACCCTAGTCTTCCTGTCCTTCTCAGTGCAGTTTTAATAATCCCTTGCTTTAATATGTTAATACACTCCTCTCAGTAATGTATTTGTTCCAAGATTCAACAAGATTCAAATATGTTGTTTTATTCACAGTAGAATGGAAGTCTCGGTGTATTATTTTGCATGTCCTCTAATTTTCCTTCTTTTAAGTTGGGAAATGCATGACAGAAAACAAACCCTAACAATGAAAATATCAGACAGTAGGACTATGGACAAATTGGACAAATTATTGCTCTGATAATATCTCATACCCATATACTCATGCAGATGCTTTCTCAAAAGTAAACTGACACATAAAACAGCAAATAAATTAATAATAACATTTCTCTAGGACATAACAGCTGTATTAAATATAGAGAAGCCCTATGTAATCAAGTGGATAGACTGCAAGACAGGGACTGGGAGAGCAAGTTCTCCTCCACTGTAAGAGAAAATCAGGTTTGTGACCCCCCCGAGCAACAAGGTTGTACAGAAACCTTTGGCAGCCAAAGAGATGCATCCCAGGGTCTTGAGAGAACCAGCTTGCCAGGTCACTCTCCAAGATATTTAAAATGTGAGGCCAGTCAGGTGAAGTCCCAGGTGACTGCAAAAAGAGAGACATTGTACCCATCTCTTTGAAAGGTAAAGAAGAGGAGGACCCTGGGAACTACTGACCTGTCAGTCTCACCTCTGTTGCTGGGAAGGTCATGGAACAGATCTTCCCAAAAGCTGTGCTAAGGCATTTGGAGGACAAGGAAGTGATTTGAGACAGCCAGCATGGCTTCATCCAGGGCAAGCCCTGCCTGACCAAGCCTGTGGCCTTCTGTAATGGGGTAACTGTCAGTGGACAAGAGAAGGGCTATGGATCTACCATAGATATGGATCTATTAATCTATCTGAACTTCTACAAGGCCTTTAAAATTGTCCCCCACAAAATCCTTCTGTCTAAATTGGAGAGGGGAGGATTTGATGGATGGACAATGGGGTGGATGACAAATTGGTTGGACAGTCCCAACCAGAGCGTAGTAGTCAATGACTCAGTGACCCGCTGGACATCAGGAACAAGTGGTGTCCTCAGGGATCTCTACTGGGACCAGTGTTATTTAATGTCTTCATTAATGACAGAGGGATGACAGATGACACCTGCAAAGCTTAGTGGTGCAGCTGACACACTTAAAGGACAGGATGCCATCCAGAGGGACCTGGACAAGCACAAGGAATGGGTCCATGGGAATCTCATGAGGCCAAGTGCAAGATGCTAAACCTGGGTCAAGATAATCCCTCATATCAATAAAGGCTGAAGAATGGACAGATGGAGAGCAGCCCTGCCCAGAAGGACTTGGGGGTGCTGCTGGCTGAGAGGCTGCACATGAGCCAGCCATGGGCACTGCCAGCCCAGAGAGCCAAACGTGTCCTGGGCTGCAGCCAGAGCAGCGTGGGCAGCAGGGCCAGGGAGGGGATTCTGCCCCTCTGCTCTGCTCTGCTGAGAGCCCACTGCAGGGCTGCATCAGCTCTGGGTGCCAGCACAGGAAGGACATGGAGCTGCTGGAGTGACTCCAGAGGAGGGCCTTGAAGATGATCGGAGGGATGGAGCACCTCTCCTTTGAGACAAGGCTGAGAGACTTGTGGCTGTTCAGCCTGGAAAACAGGCTATGTAAAGACCTTATTGCCAGCCTTGCAGTACCTGAAGGAAGCTTACAAGAGAGAGGGAGAGGGACTTTTTACAAGGGCCTGGAGTGACAGGACAAGGGGCAGTGACTTTAAATTTAAGAAGGATAGGTTTAGAGTAAACATGAGTAAGAAGTTTACTTACCGTGTGTAATTATTCAAATGAAAACAATCTCGGCTAACAGTATTGTTAACAAAATGTCATCTTCAAATGTTAGTGACTTTTTCTAGAAGGTCAAAATATGAAAAAATTAAAAATTATAAGTGCTGAATGTAAGACCAGTTAAATTTCAAGGAAAAAAGTCACTACGTGCAGTTTTTTAAATATGAACTGTCAAATGCTTTTGCCCTACTTCCACTTTTGGCTGCTTTGATTCTTTCTTTTTTGCAGAGTAGACCTGTTTTACTTGGTATGTGTTTGCTGTTAGCTATGGATTCACGTGGGATGTCAAGGTGGTAGATAGCTCCTCCTGCAGCATTTTGGCTGATGGCGGCAGAACTTGGACAGGCAGAGTGATGCAGTTCTTATATAACACCCCAGGGCTAAAAGCTGAGTTTCCTCCCATTTCCAGCAGCACTCAGCTTACTTTTCTTGTTCTGCATTGGCATAGAGTATTAGATTTCAAACTTGACAATAATGAAGTACTGAATAATACCCACTTAATACTGAGGAACCTCAAATCTTCTTAATCTTTGTTTAATATAAGCTGGACTAAGCAGTTGCATCTTTGGAAAATTTCTCATACATTTTTTTAATTGCTTTTTCCTCTTCTCTAAATTTTGCACGCTATGTATGATGGTGATATTTATTGTGAAAAATTAACTTATTCAAATGCCATTCTTCATAGTAGTACATGTTCACAACCCAGACATCAGAATTATTGCCGGCCAATGACACTGAAATATTATTTCTTTAATGGAAATCACTTATTAGAGAACTTTTCTTTCCTCAACATGAAATAAAGAATAATATATTAAACATCCTCCATAAGCCAAGTATAATTTTGGAATGAGGAGTAGCAAATTCCCTGGATTAATCATTTGTTTGCTTTCAAGGCTTTTGATAGAGGATCACTGGTTATACTATTATCATTTGAATTCTGTAGGAATGTGCTGGTAACACATATTAACATACATGTGGATTTGTGTCATATTCCATCAGTAAAGGGACTGGTTTGCCATTAAAAGTCAACTACAGGCACCTCATGGGCAGTTTTACCTACATGGTTGTGCAATGCAAGGTGCCTGTGCTATGGCTCCCACATAAGGCACTGTTAGCATAGAACAACTTACGTTCAGTTTACAATTGGACTTGATACTTAAAAAGGTCTTTTCCAACCTAAATGCCTGATTCTGTGATTAAATTGAACTAGAGCAGAGATCAACCCTGGATGAAATATCAAGAACATTCATAACTCACAGTGTAGGATTTCTGTCAACATTAAATTTTTTTCTAGGTCAAATACAATCACATTCTCTTTGAAATGATCCTATTGTTTGGCAGATGAGTTTACATTGTAAGCAAAGAGCTTGCAGTTTGTTGTTTAAATTATGTAAGAGCAATATAAAAAAATAAAAACGTCAATTTAGCTTCAGCAGTAATAATATATGTTACAGATTCTTCCTGTAGCCATAATTTCCCCAAGAAAATTAATTTTTTCAAAATTATCTTCCCCAGACCCACAAAACGTGCTCTGTTCTGACTAGGTCAAAACAGGGTAAAGCGTGCTTTCCTACTGAAGGCCTCTGAGCTAGCTCCAGGCTTGCCCATATGGTTCTTCACCACAATGCAAAGCTATAGCTGTGACAGGGCTTTCAAATAATAGTTGAGATCAATACAGTGGTACTTCAGTTCTGCATCCAGACTAATAGGTCAGACTGTAAAGCAGCCTGATTAGCTCAGTTATGGCATGGCACTAAAGTCAGCTACATTCCTTACCAATCTGGGTCCCCAACATCTCCCATGACATAGTAAGGAAATATAAAAATAATTTTCTTCAGGATGGAATAAAAAAAAGAAAATGATCTGTCAAACCCTAGATCAAAACAAAACTGTCCAATTCTGCAGGAAGAGAATGAAGATATCTCTCATAAGATCTTTCAGTTCATAATTTAATTTTGAAATATATTTTGCTTATTCTACCTCACTGGGAACTGCAAAGCAATATGATAATACTAGTTCAGTTAATGTATATCAAAAGGTTGGTAGACCCACTAGAAAAACCCCGGAAACCAAACAAACCAATCAAACCCCAGTCTAATTTCTGGTGTGAAACTAAGCATATAGGTTCTGAAACATAATATATTTAAGAAATTATATGGTAATTGAAATGTTAAGGTATAATAAAAAAATAAGCTATTCTTTTTTATTATGAGGATGCATTAGAGTTTAAATAAAATAAGATTTTAAGGTATTTTAAATATTAAAAACTGCTAAATAAAAAAAATTATTCTAAAATAATATTTCACCCAAATATCGTTCAACCAAATTGACTTGTAATAATCACACTTCAAAATACTTTTGTCATTTGTTGTTATGGGTTAAAGTTATGCAAATATCTTATTTGACTTTCAGTTATTCTTGCTCTACTTCATGGTCACTCACTGTCAGTGCACAACAGGAATGATTATTTTTCTTAACTGTGGGTTTATCCTTGCAGGTATGGAAATAATATGTATATATTTTTCTCTGAAATTCACTTAAAAATAGAAAATCTGCATTTTCCATAACATCTCTGAACTTAATAAAGTTATTTTAATTTCTTTCTTTACTATTTGCAGCCCAATAGCTTTTGATAGATATTATCTATCTATTGTATCCAGAATTCCTCTGTGGAGTAACCATTTTAGATCACTAGCAAGTCAAATCTCAGACAAGGCTAATCCTTGATTTTATATTTTTACAGAGGCGAAATAGTAGACTGCACTTTAACTGAATGCCAGTTGTCCAGACAATCCTGACAACAGCTGATTTTCCAGGCTAAATACATTTTCTGTATGGCATGTTAAGGACAGCAGAATTTTTTTTAATTTGCTATTTATGGTCTCTAGTAAAAAACTCCTTTCATCCTCTAATATTTTCATCCTCTTGCAACAATATTTTAAGGTTTGCAGATGTGCATGGGACATTGAAGGGAAATGAAAGAAAATAATTGTCTGAAGGAGTTTGTAGCTGAGGCCATGGGCTTGCAAAGAGTTCTGGACCTGCTCAGACTCTCCCTGTGACAGTCTCAACAATGGTGATCCCAAACCACTTTTAATCCTGTACCATTCAGAGCAGCAGGACTTTGGTATTGAGTCAGAGTGGAACAAACCTCCTGTCTGCCGCAGGGATTTGATTTACCACAGTGAAACAGCAACATAAACCTGACAGCGAGCAGTACTGAGCTGAAAGTTCAGGCACACTGTGGGGGGATAGAATGAAAGAAAGTAAAGATATTGCAGAAGGTAGTCTCACCTCTGAGAAGTTGCAGCTGTACTAATCACCAAAGATTATGAACTGGCCTGCCCTTAACAGGCCACAACTCTGTCTAATAAGGATGAGTGCTATAAAAGAGTGGGTTAGCTGGCTGAGGAGAGAGCTGGAGTTTTTTTGGTTGTGCTGTGAAGAAGAAGGAGTCAGTGCTGTGAGGATCTGCCCATGAGAAATCACCAAGAAGGTATGGAGCTTTTGCAATAAGATGACAATAGCACATGGAACACGGAGCAGCAAGAACTCCAGTTTCTAAGTCATATTAACTTTACTAATGCTGATTGGTAGGTACTTGTTTGCTACTGAAATTACCAGTCCAGATTTAGGAAATTCTTTAGGAGTTTAGAAATTTTTTAGGAATTATGATAGTAACAAGTCCCCCAAGACAGTCTGTAAGAAAGGCCAATGAAGAAAAATAAGACTGCTGAGCAGCAATATTGCTAAGGTAGTCAGAAGAAAGTTGGATCTGGATTATTAATTCTTGGTTCTAATGGCCTTTCTCTGATAAAACAGGAAGAAGCAATGTTTCCCTTTTATACTGCATCCCAGTGAAAAGATTCAGGTCCATCCTTAATTTCTGTGCTCCATTTGAAAAGTAGATTTCCCACCTACCAAAAAAATGATCCCAAAGTGAATTATTCAGAGATAACCTGACATCCCTTCCTCTGACAATAGGATATCTGAACTCTGAAGGAATTCTTGGCATGTAAGGACAACTATAAGATTAATCCCAACAGAAAAGCAGAGTGGCAGGATACCTAATTTGACAATCTTTCACACGCACATTGCAGCTGCTTGGCATTCTCAGGATATGTTCAGGGTATCAGTATCCAGCATCAGAAAAATGGGCACCTGAAATGTGTTGGTGTATTTTGGTGGTGAGACAAATTTAGAGTCTGTCAGGTTAAGCAGCAGCTAAGCAGGGCTTTCTGAGGGTCTCACAGCTGGATTAGAGAAGTAGAGTGGCAGCCTAAATTTAGATATCTGAAATGCTCTCTAAATTCCATTACAAAGCTATGTGAGACAGGTAGGGAGCTAATCTTCTATTAGGCAAGGATAGCTATTTCCAAAGGCTTGGGCCTAAGGAGAGCATGTGACAATGTTTTGAGATACTGAGATTCAAGATCTTGTGCTTCTTTCTTCTTTTAATTCTTATGCTCCTCTCTGGCTGGGGACTATGCTGAACTAATCACATGAAACAATTATGTCTCTTGTACTGAACTACAATCAATTTCTTGTACAGAATTATAGAGATGTACTCACTGCCATGTCCAAGAGCTGCTCTAAGCTGCTTGGAATCTCCTCAATACTGAATGGGTGCTTGGAACAAAGATATTTGATGCTAGGTGTTGTCTATGTTGCCTGAAATAGATCACAAATGGGAAATCTGGTTGCAGGCAGTTTGGTTTCTGAGCTTCTATGCATCAAGTTCTGCTTCCTGGTGTGTCCTTCCTGTCCTTTAAAGCATGAAGTAGACTAATAGTTAATCTGTTACCTATATAAAATATGATACCTTTCTTTTTGTGCCTTCCCTTACGTACTGCCTGAACATCACATTTTAATGACACATTTATTTGTTAAAATCTACTTCAGATTTACTCATCAAAGAAAACCAGGATGACAAGTAATATTATTCCAAAATAACCCCTTGTTTTTTCTGTGACTAAAATGCTTTCCTTTTGAGAACTTGTATATTAAATATTAATCCATGCAGAACATTCATCAATAAATTACAGTTAGCTAGTAATTATATAAATCAAGTTTAATGGAGACATTTTCATAAGTTTAGCTAAAATGTAATCTATTAAAAAATATATTATAACTAGATATATAGCAATATAAATATAACTAATAAAGACCAATTTCTGTGTGATAAAGAGGTAAATTGGATAAAACAGCTACTATTCTTGGCAGTATACGCTGATTTATAGAAACTCATGTTGCTTCAGCTTGCTAGTAACGCCATAATTCTTAGTACTATTTCACTGAATTTTCTACTAATCTTTCTTCTGATGTGGTGGTGCAGTTTTTTCTACTCTTAAAATACTTCTGCTGGAGGGGAGACTTCCTGTAAAAGAGTATGATAAACCTTTACAGACCGGACACGGATAGATAGTAGATGTCTGTGCTGGTACATGTATGGCAAGTAAAACTCACCTCCAAGGCTTGTTCAGGCAAGGAGAGACATCTGTGGATTATTTGCATACAGATAGAATCACTCAGAAGAGGTGGAGTCTGCCATTGTGCTGCTGAATTCTATTTTCTGTTTGCAGACACAGTAAAAATGTGGTTTCCTTTTAAAAGCTTTCATATGAGCTTATGTTTGTGACATGCTTATATTTGTGTGTGCTTATGTCATTGAGAAGTAATTGTGCAGAAAAGGACCTGGGGATGCTGGTGGACACCAAGTAGAACCCGAGCCAGCAATGTGACCTTGCAGCAAAGACAAATGTTATCCTGGGCTGCATTAGGAAGGTTGTTGCCAGCAGTTGACTGAGCTGCTCCTGTCCCTCTGCTCAGCACAGGTGAGACCACTTCCAGAGTGTTGTGTTCAGTGTTGAGCTTCTCAGTAAATAGGAAAATGGACATTCTGGAGAGAGTCCATGAGGATGAGTAAGGCACCTCTCCTGTGAGGAAAGGCTGAGTGAGGTGGTACTTTTGGTACTTTTCAGCCTGGAGAAGAGCAGGTGCAGGGGATCAATGTACGTAAATGCCTCAAAGGATGGTGTAAAGAAGAGGGAGACAGACTCTTTTCAGTGGCATCCAGTGGCAGCACCAGAGGAAATGGCCATAAATTGCAATACAGGAGGGTCTTAACATTGAGAACCAACAAGAGCTGTCAGAGGTTGCCCAGAAAAGTTGTGAAGTTGCCAGTTTTGGAGACATTAAAAAATCATCTGAGAATGGTCTTGGTCAATCAGCCCTAGGTGAACCTGCCTGAGGAATCCTGTAATTTTGTGATGGATTCTGTGATCTTGTGAACTCACAGTACACCTGAAAAATTATTTTTGTAAGATGTGTATGTAGCACTGGCTTTACTCTGCACAGGTAATTCTTATGTATATTTGAGTTTAATACATTGAAAATATTATAGGATTCTGTATGACTATCTGAAACACAGTACACAGGAACATTTTTATTCTGACTGAAATGTCTTTTAGTGTGCTATTATGATTTTTTGAAATTATTGAAAATTTGATTGAATGCTTAATTCCTATTTTTATTGTAGTTACACCATAAGCTATCCTTTTATAAACTCTTTTGACTTGTATATACTTGATACAAGCATAGTCTAACCCCTTCTGGTTTGTTTTGAGATACACACCAGGGATACTGCTAAATCTGACCACAGACAACAGTCATTAGTGAGAATTGTGATTATCTTTGTGACGAGACCATCCATCCATTAGGTATGGTCCAAACATATTTACAAAATCAGGTATAGAATAGAATGAGGGTTTTATTTAAAATTCTCCTGTGTAAATGACAAAAGTACGTTACACTGTACTTCATCAGGTAAATTGCAGCAAAGTGTTATTTATATACTATATACTGCTGGATCAAGTGGTCAATGTTGTAGAATTAAAGATTAATGGATTTGTAATATTGTATTTAAAATTAAAAATTCATGACATTCAGGTCAATTCTGCCGCATGAAAAATAATTCTTAACATGTGGATAATTTTTTTGCTTTAAATGGTAACTGTCCTCTTGCTCAACAATACATCTGCTACAACTTCCATGCAGGAGAAAAAGTGGAGAAATATCAAAACAGTATTTCTTCCCTTCATGCATGCCTGCAGTATCTAATGGCATTGTTGCAGTAATTTCCTCAAAAGTGGTTCATTACCAGCAGTTAACAACCCCTTCTGGCAATTAACTAATTATCTTGCCTTTGACTATGGTGAAAGGAAATGGCTATCAAGGGCATTGTTTGCTCAATTAACCAAAAGCAGTATACACAGTAATAATTGAAGAAGGAAATCCCTCCAAAATGCAGTGATTTTACTCAATTTTTCACAAGAGCTGTGCAGTCTGATATGTTGAATTAAAGAAATTCAGAGGAATTAACATGCAAGGGGTGTGTGTGTGTGGTGTTTGCTTTTCCAAACAAGAATCAGGACAAGAATATTCTTCTGTAAAGTGCCAGTTCCTGGGCTCTGCCAAGGTTCATGATATTTTCAGAGCTCTAACTAATGCAGCCATGAGCAGCTCTGGCTGGGATGGTCTCTGGTATTGTGGGAGCTGGATGCAGCCCAGGGGATGATTTTGCTTGGCCAGCTGCCTTTTCCCCAGAAGAGCTGCCATGGCTTCCTCCACGTGGGTGGAAGGATGGATGGATGGGGATGAATGCCTCCTACAGAGGGCACAGCAACACCTCCATATGGCCCATGCAGAAAAGACAACACAAAGCTGGTTTCGTTCCCTAGAAAAAAGATTGGCCTCTATCTCTCAGTACAATGTCTTTAGGGTTCAGCTACTCTGATTTCTGCGAGGTTCATAACGTGAAAACCCCCAAAACCCCAAGCAACTCATCACCATACAAACAGTCTAAAAGTTCTTCAGTGAAAGATGATATATATTATAAAATAATTTTTGAATAAAAAGGGATGCCTTTTATTCAAAAGAGAGTTAACACAATTTATAGTTTCTTGTTTTCTTTAGGGGAAAAAATTATACTTCTTATATGTCATAATGCTAAACCAGTTATCTGATAGGAATCATGACATGTACAAATTTAATGGCAAGTCCTTACCTTTTTTCCCATGTTCTTAACTATTCTTGTCTTTTTCTGTTGGCCCATTTTGACTCCACTTATCTGAGATGACCAAAATGCCACTGGAAGGTGGGGTGCTTTTCTTCCCATTTTATTTCCCTGTAGAAAATAAATACACTGGTAAATAAATCACAACTCTCACTAAAAAAATAGCTGAAAATTATCACTGTATTTTCTTTTCTCCCTGCTCGTAGGAATGCGAGAAAAGAAACAAACTCTTCTTCCCTGATCCCTCTCATCCCCAGCCCTGAAAGGTCAATATTTTACGGCTAGGAATAAGAACAGATTTTGGAAACATGTATATATGATAACTGCCAATATTTGTCTTCACTTTAGAAATAATAAAACACATAAATATGCTAGAAATTCAGAATTCGGAGACCTTGTAAAAAAAATTCCAAAGTATCTGAGGAAAAAAGGGTTAGATTTATTTTCTGTCTCGCAAAGCTGTGTTTGTGACCTTTTAATGTGAAACACTTTCCCCTCAGTAATCTCTCTAAACTCAGTTACTTAATTTATCTTCCTTACTATTAATATAAACAAAGCAACCCAACCCTACCTGTAGTTTCTACATTCTTCAGGTTTCTCACTATTATCTCTAATCTTTTACTTCTGCACAAACAGGATTTATTTTACCTTTTGCAGTTGGGAGATTTGAAAATATCCTTGCTGAAGGAAATGTAAGGCATAAAATAGATGAAGGTGGAGATATTGTACCTTTAATTAATTTTATTAAAACCTTTTCACGAAGGAGTAAAATCTTCATCCATATCGGATGAGCTAACGTTTTTTCAGTTTCATAGAAAATCTTCTAATAATTCTAATGAGTAATTAAGACTTCAAGATTTATAGAAAAATTATGCTGAGAACTGCATATTCTAATGTGTTTAAAACTATAGTCAATGCTTCTTGTGTATAGTGGTTAATTTTTCTTGAAAAATGTTTTTATTTATCATTATTAAATATGTGCAGCTGAGATCAATTTATGAAAACGTATCATGTGAACCTGAGTAACATTTCTTCCACCTACATAAGGACAGGCAAGTGTGACAGTGTTCACAGGGGTCTTAGGATGAGGGAAGAGACGAGGATCTGACTCCATGTTTCAGAAGGTTTGATTTATTATTTTATGATCTATATTATATTAAAACTATACTAAAAGAATAGAAGAAAGGATTTCATCAGAAGGCTAGCTAAGAATAGAAAAAGAGAGAATGATAACAAAGGCCTGTAGCTTGGACAGAGAGTCCAAGCCAGCTGGACTGTGATTGGCCATTAATTAGAACAACTGCATGAGACCAATCACAGATCCGCCTGTTGCATTGCACAGCAGCAGATAATCATTGTTTACATTTTGTTCCTGAGGCCTCTCAGCTTCTCAGGAGAAAAAGTCCTAAGGAGAGGATTTTTCATAAAAGATGTGTGTGACAGGCAAGTACTGCACACTACTAGGTATCCATAAAGATAGTTCAATATGCCTGTTCTCTCCTTTCTCTGGTGGTTTTGATTTGACATAGAAATATTGGCAACAGCCCTAGTGTAGCAATTGATATACTAGAGGGTATTTGTCTACTAGCAACAAAACCATCAACCTGCCAGTGTAATAATTCATATTATGTTGCTTGCAACCTACCTAAATTTGGATTTTTTTATGATCAATCTTCATGGCTGCTAACCTATTAAACAGATTAATCCTGACCTAAAGAGCTACTATAATTAACCCATTTATATATATTTATTTTTATATAAACAACTGACAATAAAAATTAATACGCACAATGTTTCAGAATCAACTGAACACTATGCCTGAAAGACCCCTCCTGCTCTTTACTTTAACATTAGATTGAAAGCAGATGGATAATATGAATGTCCATATGTCTTAACATCCTGTGGGCTCCCCATCTTTGACTTTTTTTTTACTTTGACTGCATCTATCACTTCTTGAGACTTTGGAGAATTAAAGCAAGCTTATGTCACAAAAAGCATCTAAATTCCATGCTGTTGTCAGTTAGAAATCATGACTAATGAATGACAGTTTAGCAAATAGAGTTTTCTATTGCTAGTGACCAAACTTCTGCAGGCAAAATAAAATGATAATGTGTTATCCGAAGGTGGGAACAATTACCCAGATCATTAGCAATGAGAATAATAAAACTTTGTCTTGAAGAATTACATCACGTTGGTGATGTAATCCACTTCCTCATTATTAGTGGATAAAAAAGAAAACATTCTTTTATTGTAAAATTTGCCATCTAGATGCCATTCCCTGTGTTGTCTTAAAGCCCTTCTTAAAAAAATCGGTTCAAATGAACAGATGATGAAAACATATGTAATAAAGACATTTACAGCGCAGTACATTGTCTCTGGTATAATGAATGAAGACTTCACAGGACAAAATCGTATATTCCCTTGCAAAACTCTCAAATGACATATAAAGTATTAAACTTGAAAATATCTACTGAAAATGGCATGCGTGTGAAAATCAAAGTTCAAGACAATGGAATAACTACCAAATTACAACAAAAATATTTTAAAGTAAATAATTTAGTTAAATTATTATAGTTCTAAATTTGGCTTAGAGCAAAGATGTGTACAATTCACATAAAAGAAGGCCTATTCAAAGAATCCAAGAAGCTCATGATTGACTGAATAATTGTATATTGTTGCCTCTTATATAATTGACAACAAAGAAAAAACCTCTCTGTCTACACCCTCCTCTGTAATTTTATGTTGTCAGAAAAGGCATTTTATTTGTACTCTCCCCATTCTCTAAATGCAGGGGCATGTTCCAGCTTAGCATAACGATAGATGCAGTAACACATCATGCCTAAAGTAATGTGCCACTTACACAGCAGATGGAGCCCAGTAACTCAGACTAGTCTGGGAAAATGACCACAAAAGAAGTATTTTAGGATGAAAGATCAACACAACACAACAGCAGGAATTTTTTTATTCTTCCCAGTACATTATTAGCAACCTTACTTCTTGTTGAAGAAAGCAAGCCCACTGCAGTAGAGCAGACATGTCCCTTAAAAATGCTGAGTTATAGCACCCCAGCAACTCTTATAAAGGGAAAAGTGGTGATTAATGTTTTAGGAATAGCTTTTTCCATTTTAAGGCAAATAATTCATCTGCTCATTCACCTGCAGAGTGCTGTTGTTTTTGCTTTCCTTGTAGGTTCTCTGATAATCGTGATAGAGATTTTTAAAAGCATTTTGTTGGAGGCCTACCTTCCTTTCTGCTGCAGTCAAGGGTAAAAGTACCCTGATTTTCACTACAAGGAAATAAATGTAAATTCTAGTTATAGTTTCTTCTTGCCATAGGCTTCTGATTTCTGACATCATCATAGATTTTTTTAAATTTTTCTAAAAGATCTACTTTTCTAATAGTAATTCAAAAATATTTTAAATTTTTTTTGCTGCATAACAGTTGTATTGCTATTTCCAAGTACAGAAGATATAACCTAAAACATAATAGAACAAATTACTAATTAAAATTAGTTTTGAAATATAGAATGAACAGGGAAAATGTCTATGCCATTTTGTAAGACCCTCCAGAATGGCAAAATCCAGGCTTCACATAAAATGGCTGATTTCTACTATAAACAAAAAAGGCATTAGCATTGCATAATAGCTCCAGGGCTGGTTTCAGCTGTATTATGTCACATAAGGATGAATGTGAGAATTGCAAGGTGATCTGGGGTGAAAAGCACAGTATGTTTCCTAAACTAGAAACAGTCAAAACCTATTGATGCATCCTGGTAACAATTACTTTCAAAACCATTCAGAAAATCAACATATCTCCTTAAAAGTCTTCATAAATGTTTAACACCTTGGCACAATGGATACCTATGCCCTTAGTACAAAAGATTTTGTCTGGATTACAGATTGCTACTGATGCATATTTTTCTGTCTCAGTCTGTGGCACCCTTGGTGCTTGCCCTTGTGTGCAGATGAAAGGCATCCTTTGACACTCAGTGCTGGCAATATTTGTCAGCTCTGTGGCTCTGGCTTCAGGCTCTCAGATAGTCATGAGACAATCTGAGGGAGTAGCCAGAGGTTTGAAGTTAACAAAAAGTGACTGAGCTTATATTGAGGACTATGTTAAATAAGGTTAGGTCATCTGGTTTAAGCAAGCACACTATAAAGAATGCTGTTTTAAAAGTAAGTATTTTTCATCAAAATACTGAGGTTAATGCCTCATTGTGCCACTCAGTTTGCCCTTAAGTCAAAGAGAAGTGTTTATGTGAGGTCAGTCAGGGTCTCCATCTGACATCTTTTTTTAACCTTATTTTTCTTGTCTTAGAAGAGTTCTTTTGTAGCTGCAGGAGAAAACTAAATCTGTACACTGACACTAAAAGCTATACAATGTTTTGTAAATACCAAGAGAATATATAGAAACACAAAATATTTGGCAAAGTATTTGAACAATCACTTCTGTGGAACCACAGTCTGTGTACTGAGGCCTAGAGACAGAGATCCAAAATTTGTTGAATAATTTTTTGTCAAATTTTACTGGTGATTATTAGATTCAGAAAAAGGCAGGCCTACACTGCAGCAACATTATATTGCTTTTAAGTGACCTAGAAGAAGAGTTTGCAGGAAAATGTCATATTATTTTATTGTCAAGCTTGTAGCAAAGATCTGTCTTCTTAGAGGCAGAGAGTATCAACTGTGTGACAGACTGGGAGATTATCTCAGAAAGAGAACTTTGAATGATAGCTGCTCAGTACTGAATGGAAGGCTGGAAAAAGAAAGAGCAAGGGCTGTGGCCTCAAGACCAGTTTAGCTGGGTTCCAGGTACGAGTACCAAAGCACCAATTCTGTGTGTTTTGTGCTTGGACTTCTTTTGATTACCACCTAGAAAATATTTAGTGTGAACGGTTTTTTGTATGCACTGTCAATATTTTATAAGCAGCATCACATAGCATGCACCTCCTCAGTAACAGGCAGCTGTAAAGAAACATTTTAGGAGCAGCTAATTCTGACTAAAACCATTGGATCTTCATGTTCCTGCAACACAGAAAATCAAAGAGACAGAAGAAACCCCAGCAAACTCTCATACAAGTGTAATATGGTCAGCTATACCATGTAGTCAGCCATGCAATGAATGGGTGAATTGAGAACAGCCCTTTTCATGGTGCCATTTATAGTTTTATGAATGCATAGGATGCATGTACTTCTTGAGATAGTTTAGCAGGGGACCTCTTGCTTTTACCATCTATTTAATATAGCAAATGTGCCCACATAGGATCCTTTATATACTTTTTATTTAATCTCCTTTTTTCTTCTCTTTTTCTTTATGTTTGAAATCTTTTCTACCTTGGGGATTTGCAAAGTCATTACATGAATAAGTAGGAAATAGGAATTGCCATACTTTGTCTAAATTTTTCTTAAAATAATCTATTTTTAACTTTACTGAAATGTATCTGTAACTTTTCTGTACTATGGTATATTCCAGCACTTAAAGTTTCCTCTACTTTATTTTGTCTACTTCTTTTTTTCCCCCAAATACTGCACTGTAAACCATACACAGATAATTTCTGATTTAATCAGAATTCTAAATGAATATCGCCTACTTAAAAATTTGCTAGGACACAGTAGATGGGTAAATATGTTAGTGTCTGATACCAAAAAGTATGGTTTACAGGTAGCTTTAAGTTAATGGGGAGAACAAAATGGACCTTTCTATTTTAAAGAAAAAAAAGAAATTCTTGATTCTTCGTGTGGTCTGATGTACAATGTGTAGTTTATTATGAGACATCACTGACCTAAGAAAGTGTTTAATGTTAAAGTATTAGAGAAATAAAACTGACATTGGATAAAAGTGTCTTTGAGATGACTTTCCACAAACTTCCCACTGAAGTGCTAGATTAGATTATATGCTGTGATTTATTCTCCTGTGTATGATTGCACTTTGTTAATTGTAAATGCATAGGTTAACTTACATTCGCCCCCTAGTTCTCTGTAGTAGCACTGGGAAATAATTTTTTTCGCAGCATGACACCACTTTGTGCCAGCTCCCTGATGTCCAACACAGGAGGCAAAGAGCCAGACACTCAGTCCAAGAGGAGCTGTGTTTAAGCAAGTTCAGCCTGTCTTGTCTCAAAGTGTTCCTCCAGCACAAGGACTGCAGCTATCCTTGTTGAAATATGTGTGAAGAAGGGTTAAGTTGAATTAACTTTAAAATTTGACACATTTTAGACTAGAGATCAGGAATGAAAGTTTAATTGTATGATAGATTCTAAGTGTATCTTAGATGCAGTATTTAAAAGCATACCTCAAGAGGAAGAATTTAGTGCTACTATGTATAACTCTTTTTTGTTGCTGAATATTCTGAATTTTTTCTCCCATTTTCAGTAGTCTGATGAATGCAACATGTGAATGTATTACTACTTATGGACTACTTATGAACTACTTAACCTTGAATGAAGGCAATTCATAACCTTAGGCTACCTACTTACTACCTGTCTCACCTCCAGATGGGTCCCCAAATTCATCAGTTTCCCAGAATAATTGTATTAAGAACTACAGTGAAGATATTTTCAGGGAAGTATGATTGTGTAAGCATATCCAGGGCTCTCTAATTCTGCCAAAATTTTTGTGACCAGAAATGTGATTTGTAAATTTGCTCAACACAGACATGGCTGTTTCAAACTGCTTGCCATGCCATGGATGTGGTGCATACAATTCACCAGTCTTATATTTTTACTCATTAGTTATTTAACAGCAGCATCGGTGGCACTAAAAGGAATTAGCATTCTATAACACTAGGTACTGTGATTTTTAGCAGCTGTCCAGATAACTTATCTTCAAATAGGTGATGGATTAGTGCAACACATTTAACACAAGCTGTATTCAGAACAATACTCTGAAGAAGTATGTACATGGACAATTTCTAGCACAAAATGAGAGAAGCATGAATGAAAATTCTTGTGGAAACCGTACATATGTTGGGAAAAAAGTACATTCACTGACAATTGAAATAGCATAAAGGTCTTCAAATTGATGCTATTTTACCTACCATTCTTTGCAAATGAGCTGTAATGATGACCAGATTTGATGACAAAACTGGTAGGGTAAAAGAGGTGGGAAATGCTAAAAACCACGGCATTACCTTAATGCTGGAGACTCATGTACAAGGAACAGTAGTCTTGTACACACACGTGCTTATTGTTTTTCAAAATTTACTTTGTCTACAGGCATTTATTATATGTGGTTCTGAAGTCTTCAGAAGGTATAGGTAAGGCAGGAGAGGTAGAGGGGGTTTGTTGAGGGGTTTGGTTGTCTAGAAACTGATGACAGTGCTGATAGTTTTGAGTGTTTATGAGTAAGAATCAGGGGGAAGGCCAAGAAAGCAAATATACTGGTGGGAGTCTGCTACAACAATATAAACTCACAGACATTCTTAAAATAAAAACAAATTAAACCCAAATTTCCCCACAATTTTCCTAAAGAAACAAAATGGGTGCATGGTACTTAAACCACACCATAAACACTTATGAGCAGTTAAGGATTTGACACTTTGGAGCCCTGTATAAAATATATAGTATCTCAGAAATTGTATAGTACAGTTACCTGAGAGGAAGGGTTCAGAAGTACATAATATCAGTTAAAAGCATAGATTGGTGAAGCATCACCTGTTTCAATGATGCACACTATCATAAAACAAGGCTAGAAAGATTTTTTCAGAATAGCTGATATCCAGATGATACTGGCAGAATAGGAATGCAACCAAGCAGATATTCACAGTAATAATCCTTACCAGGGATGTCTTTCTGTATCATCCATGAAATTGTTACCAGATATCCTATGGCAACATGGACCTGTGGGAACAAGATAAAGCTGTGTCAGAGGAGGTTCAGGTTAGCTATTAGAAAAGGTTTTTCATGGAGAGGGTGGTTGGCCACTGGAAGAGGCTCCCCAGAGAAGTGGTCATAGCACCAAGCATTTGGACAATGGTCTCAGGCATGATGGTTTGATTCTTGGGGTTGTCCTGTGCAGCCAGAAGTTGAACTTTGACTGATCCCTGTGGGTCCCTTCCAACTCAGGATATTCTGTGATTTTTTTCAGATTTTCTCTTCATCCCGGAAGAGAAAGTAATATGAGCTGTGAATAGGTGCAACAAATTACATCCATCAATACCTTCTATGCACTTTTAGAGTTTCTTCAGAAAGGTCTCAGTGTGGAGAATCCTGATAAAATATATCCTATGCCAATGGATGGAACAAAACAGTGAGCCAACCTTTGTTAAAAAAAATCTTAATTTGCCAATCTGAAAGTTGAATTACTTCTTTAATGAAATACTGGGAAGTTTTGAGAAATTTCCCAGAGATGGGAGTAACCCAGGAAAACAGAGAAGCTTTAAAATTTAAGTCACATTCCTATAAGAGTCCTCCCTGGATCAGAAGGGGTTATTTTGCCCTCTGCATTAATTTCCTATTGATGTAAAAGCATTGGAGTAAAAGTAGAGGGTGGGTCCCACCTATTACCTGTTGAGCCTCTGTGAGGTAAAGATGGAGATATATTTTGAGCCCACACATGCTTTTGGTTTGTCCAAATGCAGCAAAGGAATCAAGCCTGTGTCTCTCAATTTCAAGAGTTAGATGATAAATTAAAACTTCATGGGAACATGGAAAAAAAGCATGCTAGGAAGAAGACAGATCAACCAGCCTCTTTATCTACCATGAGCCAAGTTAACCATGATAGATTTACCTTTCTAACTGCCAGTTTCTTTTAAAAGACATTCTTTTCAATACAGCAAGTGAAAATGCTGTAAGTCTCCCAAATCACCTGGAAAAGCTAGTTTATATCTGCTGTAGTTGCCAGGCAACCATCACAATCTTCCAGTTACTAAAAATTTTCTGACTGGAGTTGACCTTACTTTTATGCTATGGTTACCCCTAGAGCCTTCCCCAAAATAACAAAATTCTGTCAATCTGCCAGAAACAAATTTCTGTCATTACACTGAAATTTTGCAGCCCATTACTCCATAATAAGAACTACTGCCTTTAGGTGTCCCAACGGGATGAGCTGCTAAAGCAACTGATTTATCTCAGTTAGAAGCAAGATTTTTGCCTTTTAGCACATATTCATTTCTCTCTTAATTTTTCTAAACTAATATTCATATTGATCCTAAGCATGTAGACCTGGGGACTTATTCTGCACTGCAGTCTTGGCCAAAATCACTATTATATCAGATAGGAATGCAGCCTAATTGTGTGTGGCCTTTGTGGCCTTACAGCAACAAAAAGCATGTCAGTAGTTACAGTATGTCAGTGTCCATAGAGAGATCAATATCAGGGCAGAGTCAATAATCAAGAAATTCCATGTCAATTAAATCACATTGGCTTTTAATTTGTTTAGCATTCATTACTTATACTGCAAAAGAGGCAGGAAAATGAAACTGTTTTACAAATATGTCACGGTTTAATCCAGATGTCAACTAAAGACCACACAGACCCTCTCTCACTCCTCCTGCCCCCTGGTGGGATGGGGCAAAGAATCAGAAAAAGGTGAAATCTTTGGTTTGGTATAAGAACTAACTAATAATAGAAATAAAGTTAATATTAACAATAGTAATAATTGCAATGAAATGGAGAGGGAGAGGGGAAATAAGTGATGCATTGTACAATTTTTCACCACTTACTGACCAGTGCCCAGTCTGAGCACCAATTGGCATATTCCAACTGAGAATTGCCCCCCAGTTTACTGCCCACCATACTTGGCATGACATTCTGTGGTATGGATTATCCCTTTGGCCAGTCCCAGTCAGATGTCCTGGTTATGGCTCTTCACAGCTTCTTGTGCAGCTCCTCACTGGCAGAGCATGGGAAATTGAAAGTCCTTGACCTAAGGGTAAACATTACTGAACAACAGTTAAAACATCAGTGAGTTATCAACATACTGAATCCAAAACACTGCACGGTACCAGCTACTGGGAAGAAAATTAAATCTATCCCAGCTGAAACCAGAACACAAAAGTGATATTTATCATTTCTATATTGCAGCCAGGAGGGGTTAAAAAAGAGAGGTTAAGGATTCCTAAAGACAAAGTAGTCAGCCCAAATTCCAGTGCTACTTCATCCTCCTAATTTAATGACATCTGAAATTCTTAGAGAAACCATCCAGAAAGAAACCAATATTAACCAGTGAGTTACTAGGGTAGTGCTTAATTTACCTAGCTACCTAACTTAAATGGGTGCATTCCAATCAAGTTACATTTTCTCTACTGCCAGTGGGGAAAGTTCCTAAAGAAGGCCCATCCCATCTCAATGATATATTTATGTCTGCATTGACAAAAGATAAATACAATCCAGATGAATAACTTAAAACAGATGCCTAACTTCTAGACAGCTGAGGTTCAATGAGATGAATTGCCCACTCATAGGTAGTCAGTGCAAAGCACTGTGGAGATGGACTTTAAGGTCACATTGCTATTATGTGCAACAAAGATAAAACAATTCTGATCTCATTTGATCTAGCTCTGTGATTTATTCCCTGAATCTACCCTTTCTCTAGATATTTTTCCTGTGTTGAAAATAATTTTTTTTTCAGCACTTAAAAAAAGTTTGAAATCTAAAAAGATTAGAGTAAGTGACTTACTGTTTCTTCCCAGATAGATTTTATTTGTGTTCTGCAAGCTCAACATCTTAGCCTGGAATGAGATACAATCATGTTATAACAATATGACTCATACTTAACCTACTTTAAAAAAATGCAAGAGTTGCCAAGTAAAATGATAATAACAGTGTTAAGTATGAGAAAGTTATAAGGACCTCCAACAAAGAACAGAGTGGTTCAGGATCCTTCTTGACAAAATTCCAATTTACTTTCTATATCAGTCAAAAAGAAATTAGACTTAAAGGAGATATAAGACTATAAATTAGACTATAAGGAGATATAAAGGAGATATAATTTACTTCTACTTTACAGGTAATTTGGCTATAGACAACTAATATTTTATATTAAATGCAATGTAATATAACTTTGCATTTCTTTTTCCATGGTGACATTCATAATACTGACAATGAAGTTGATGAAAAAACTAATTCAGCGATGTATAATGCTAACTTTCACTTGTTTACTCATCGATAAAAAATTAATGTGAAATAGTATCTTGAAAGTGATTTGTATATGCTTCGTTTAAAAATGCTACAGTGTCCTTTTTATATCAAACTGAATTACTTCTTATTGAAGTTTTCAGGTATTAAAGATTATTTTAATAGTCTTACAGTCTGTACATATGAAATGCTAATTGATGTGGTACCTTGGTAAGAAGATATCTAATATTTCAGCTGTATTATTCCTAAATCTTATGCTGAGGCCAGACCTGGCAAAGATGTCTAAGGTAGCACAGAACAAGGAATTTCCCAAAAGCTTTGAGCACAAGCAGTTACACCAAAGAGACTCTGACTGCCCTTCATAGTTGTTTACAACCTTACGCTGTCTTGTTCCTTAACACCACAATAACTGTTTGTGGAGCTGCATAATAAATGTACAGTGCAACTACAGCCTGCAGAAGCCATTCAGTTAGCTAGTCTTGTTAGTTAGCTAGTCTTGTGCTGAATTAGTTTTAACCCAGGTCAGGTCCACCACCCCAGTTTTAGAGTAAAAGTCCTATAAATGTGGCATAGGGCACCGGGATGGGGAAGGGAGATAAAATGGGAAGGAAAGGTACAGAAACAGATATGAACCTCTAGGTCCACTCCCCTGTTTGAATATGCTAATATATGGGGATTTAACATTCACGAGAAGATCATCTCAGGCACTTCAGCTGTACAACTGTAAAATAGTTAATATAGCATGTTTGGTGCTGTCAGTTACTTTTCCTTCAAGCCAACTAATTTTTACATCGTTTACACTAATCCAGTAAAAGCCATATGAACAGCCAGTGAGTAAGCAATCTTACTCAATGTTTAAGCTTTGCAGATTTAGAGAGACCTACAGTATTTTAACATATCAAACCATGTGGCTATCTTGCTTAAATGGCAGCTGCTGTTTGTAATATCTGAGTGCTTTCAATGAAGATATCAGCAGGGCAAGCAACTAATGCATCTAGTGAAACTGCGCACTCAAAGATGAATGGTGTCTGGAAGTAGGACAACAGCAGAATGTAAGCAGATATGCTAGAGGATATAATGTCAGTGGCTGGAAGCTATTTGGATAGCAAATGCTGCAAGTTTTATGAATGGCTGTCAGGAGCCAATCGTATAAAACAAGCCTTACATAAGCCAAAGAGAATCTTAGGAATAGACTTGTAAAATAGTTTGTGCTCCCTCCTTCAGGATCACATGGCAGATCTAGGTCTGGATCTGAATCTATATGGGATTGACCTTGGTAGAGGAGTACAGGATCTTTCTGAATTAATTTTTAAACTTCGAAGAGCATATCTTTCAGAAATAAAAGTAAATACATTAATGAACATAATTATAGAGAAGCCATCTTGACATGTCTTTCCAGTAGCTAGTTTTTCACGTCTCTAAAAATGCAAATAAACCTACTGTGAAAATACCTGTTTTCAACTTCCAGTTTCTGGATCCTTTCAGACCTTTCTAGACTAGCCTGAGAACACGTTCTGTACCAGCTGTTTAGCCCCTTTGATCAAATCATCTTCTAATTTTTTAGAGTTAGCGTGAACAGATATTTCCTAGAACTTTTTTCTACTGGGAATGTTTTTCTGTTCTTAAAGGTAAAGATCTTCTTCGGACATTAAGAAAGTAGATACAGCAGAGAACTGAAGTCGGCAAAATGCCTTCAAGATGAACACTTGTGGCTTTGGCTGCTTACTTATCCTCTGCAGAAAAAAACAGGAGCCCAATTACTTGAATAGTGAATTTCAAAGAGCCCAGATCCCCATTTTCCATCAAAACTCTCTTATCTTAAACACAACAGAAATCAGTTTAAGAGCAAAACTTTCAAGAACTGCAGATACCAAAATATTTTCCTAAAAATATTAGCATTCCATCCAAATAATTTTACTAGCAAGCACACCCAATTTACAGTCATACACCAACTAAGTATTCACTTGCCTAAAGTCACAGTACTATTCAGGAACTGATCTGAAAATAGGAGCAAACCTTCTCTTTAAATGGCTGTCAGAGAGTGCATCAAGGGTTTTCTATATGGTGGTTCAGTGTACTTATTTATACCATAAATGAAATTTTTAAAAGCTGATCTGTCATTTAAATACTGAAATCAAGATTTCAATGGGTATAGGCACACACAAATGATGGCTTCTACAAACTAAGCCATCCCAGAGAAGAATGCACAGAGATTTAAAAATTAATGTGTAACCATCACTTAAATGAAAGAGTTTCAGGAGTGGGGAGGGAGGTTCCCTCTGCCATGATTTTTTAAAGTAAGTTCTAAATATACAAGAATTTTGAACTGACTACTGAAATCTTAGTTCTATTTTCTTTATGTCTAAGGATGTTTGGCCAGATATGATTTCATCACCTGGCCCTTAGCATCAATAGACCAAATAGGTCTAACTCTAGTGAATGAATTAATACATACTTGCAGACATCCCTTGTCCTAATTTCATGCGGATGAAATTTTGGGTTTTCTCAACAGCTGCTCATATGCACCAATAGTGCCCTCTGCAGTGTTATAATGTAGTTATATGCAGATGGCAGAGCTTTGAATGTTAAGGAGCCGAAGTGTGAGAAGAATATGCAATACAGTAATACAGTAACCAGAAGTATTTATTTGATTCTCGTTGCCTTAAATCAACAGTGGGATGCAATATGATTGCAGTTTGAATGAAGGGGCAAGCTGATGCAATGAAATCGGCTACCAAAATAAATTAGAAGGTTAATGCTACATTATGATGGCAGCATGACATTGCTAGGATCGCACATGGCTAAAGTGATTCAGCACCCAGTGATGACCTTGGAGGGCCCATTCAAAATATAAATGTTCTTGGTTTTGTGACAGTATTATTCTTACTCTGTGTTTTGAGCTCTGTCATCATCTCAGCTATTGATTTAATTTACTCCACTAGCTTTATCCTGCTTAACCACAGTAATCCCAAACCTGCTTACTCCCACATTCTTTTCTCCCATTCCTAATAAAGTTATGCTGCATACATGTGCTGAATATTTGTCCTACTGTTTGTTTCTCATCAAAATCCTAAAACTGATACGTTTACACTATCAGCAGTAGAGAAGCACTCACTGCAAGACCCATAAATTCCAGACTTATCCCGAAGATACCAATGCTGAGAGGCAGGATATCTGCTCTGGCCCTAGCTCACACTGGTCAACTGCTAAACTACTCATTGCTGGTGTCAGATTTTGCTTCCTGGATCATCTCCTGTCATTTCTTCAGGAAATTGTCTTAATCAAGGCTGGGAATGAGGGATGCATAGCACTAACATGTTAGTTCCATACAACTGGATTTAAATTTGTAGGCTTTTATGTTTTAAAAATTTCTTCAAACACCTATGGGAAATGTTTTGCATATGCTTCTCATTTGCAATAACTGAGGAGAAATCTCTAACATAGACCTGCTTGGATAATAAAATTACAAGAGAAGTGGAGTTTTTAGGTTAGAAAAGGCTGTGCAGAATATAAGAAATCATACATGATTGCTATTTGAAAGAAGAGATTAGGAAGGTGTTCTGCATTGGAAGATAAATAAGGGAAATTCAGAATGAAGTAACTTGCTTATCAGGGTTGTTTACATACTCTTACATAGAGCTATTTTGAGGTCTTGGACATTAAAATAACCTATTTAGTACTATTGCAATTTTAGGCAAGTCATAATATCAAAATGCAGAAATTTTTTTCACTCCTGTTTAGGGACAGGGTACGTAGATAGTAATCTGGGAAGCAGAAGTTTTAAAGAGGTTTAAATTCTGGAAATCATTTAGAAACAAACCAACAAAGTTAATGTTTTTGGTCTAGCTGATTGTATGATAAAGGTCAGGAGTAAAATGCACATAAATATTTGACAAGTTTTCCAGAATAATCTAAGAATAACTTTTCATGAAAGAAAAAAAACCAAAATATATTTCCATTGTCATTGGAAAACACCTAAGACTGGATGGGGAACAGACAGCTCAGAGTGAGAAGGTAACAAGTGTGAAGCCTGAGACATACTTTCCTGACTCCCTAAATTTACCAGTGAAGCTCAGTAAGATGTCACAAAGCCAGGGCTTTGAAGGGGCCAAAGGTCACTCAAGCATTTTTAACACTTGAGATAAACAAAACTGCATAATGCCTGAGGATTTCTAGAATGGCATCAGGCTAATCAAAATAATGTATTTGTCCTAAAAAGAGCTGGCATATTATTGCCAGCAGGATGAAAATTTGTGAAACATGCTTGGATTCTCTGAAAAAAAATAGAATCATAGACATGACTGGCAGTGAATGCAGGAGACCAAGCTGGATGGTTTGTTTGTGTAAGAGGTTTTGTTTGTGCAATCCTTTCACACATGGCTGAACCTTGATGGCCTTATCCAGGCTTAAAATTTAACTCTCACTCAGAGGTCACCTCCCACAGGACAGTGTCCTGCAGCTACCAGGCAATGAGAATAACTTGTAATAAGTCCAAGTATTTGGAACATTTCAGTAGACTGGGCATTTAAAGAAGACCTTCACTTTCTGGATACATGACTTTGAACTTTAATAACTATTTTTTTCATTTTATAACCTCTGGTCCAGTGAAAATCTGTTCAGCTCAATTTTTTTCTCTCTGTTTAGGGCTGATTTTTTAAAAAGGCACTTTGTAAGACCATCAGGCATGTGCATCAGGCACAGCAACGCAGCCAGGCAAGGGAGGGGATTGTCCCCTCTGCTCTGAGCTGGGGTGGCCTCACCTTGAGGCCTATGTGCATTTCTGGGCACCACAATATAAGAAAGATATTAAGCTATTAGAGAGCATCCAAAGGAAAGCAATAAAAATGGTGAAGGGTGTCAAGGTATAAGGAGAAACTGAAGTCACTCACCAAATTCTGTGATTCTGTGAAATTTCTGTCCGTATCAGCAAAAAGCATCCAAACAACAGGAAATCTAAAGACAACTCTAAAATCACTTTTAAAAAGTTTGATGCCTAATAATATTTTTGCTTTTCCAAAACTAAATTATACCTGCTCCAGGGGCTCACTCCTGCACATAACTTACCAGGCTTTATTTACAGCTCCTGTTCTGTGCATGGAGCCTAAATAGTCCCTGGCACACAAATTGGTAGCCAAAACTTGATAGCTGCATTAGAAGTTACAGTAAGGAAAGGTCTAGCCAAGATATAAGGACATCCCTTGAAAGTTATCTGCTCATCTGAAGTTACACCTCTGATCCAGCTGAGGGGATCCCAGTGGATAATTTAGCTGATTTGTGCTGACTGTGAGTCAGCAGTGCGCTCTTGTGGTGACAGCCCTGCGTGTGTACCAGGCACAGAGAGGGATCACAGCCAACAGAGAAGGGAAGTGGCTGCTCACTGCTGCTTGCTTGGCACCCAGGAGGCCACTTCTGGTGTACCCAGTCCAGGCTGAGACCTCAGAACAAAGATACAGAGCAGGTGGTGAAAGATCTCTGGAGGGCCACCAAGATGATGAGAGAACGCAAAGCATGCTCTTTGAGAAGGAGCTGAAGGAGCTTGATTTCTTGAGCCTTTAAGGAAGAGGCTAAGGGGAGCAGCTGCAATCTTCCTAAGATTGTCTGAAGGGGAGTCAAAAAGATTCTGCAACTGAAAAAAAATCTGGGGTTTGGCTTGTTAGTAAAGGAACTGGCACTGCCCTTCTGTGTTTCCTCAAACTTTGGAATTCTAAACAAATGCAAACATTCAGCTTATATGTAATAAAGGATTGCCTTCTTCATACTCTTAAGAGTTACTAAATAGCACTGGTAATGAACCAACAGCAGTCAGGCATTAGAGGCTGAAGGTCCTTTCTAATTGACTGACATTTGCCCATTTAGCTCACATTCCTCATCAGAAATGACACAATGGGACAGATAGTTAAGCTGAAAGATAGCTTTGGAAAGGATAATTTTTGACACGTTTGGACAAATGTATTTGCACGAATAGCCACCTCAAGGTTTGAATAGTATGGCCAATGCCTCACTGCCATTGGTGATAGAGCAGAAGTTAAGGAAGAGGAATAACTGACTATTTAAACATATACTAAGTGATTTTATGTCTGTTCATGTGGTTTTAATTCTCTGGTTTCTCTAGTTTAGGTACATGGACCATTTCAGTTTTGCCTTCTCTTATTAACAGTATCTGAATTATTGTTGATACAATCCTTCACACCTTTCACTTAACAGCTGTTTATCTGCTTCAGCAAATAGAATTTCCTAGTCTATATTTTTAAGTTTATAACTTGCCTATATTTAATGAAAATGCCCAATCATATATTTATAAACCAGAAAATGGAAACTCTGAGTATCTGGTATGATTTAGATATCTACAGTCCTATGATTCACTAGCAAAGGTGCAGCTTCCCTATATTCCATCTACATGAGGGCTATGAGTACATTTATCTCCTGAAAATATCCCTTCACTTCATTATTTACTGTCTTGTCTCATCCCTAAGGCAAAATATCTAAATTTGCACCCAGATATATCTGCTAGGAAAATATCATCTGATGCTGTGGCCTATTTTTCTGCAGTAAAACTCTACTCTTTCTGATGGAAATGAAACAGTAAGGCCATCCAGTTAAGGCCTACCTTGTTCTGCCTATTTTTACATCACTAAGTAAAATAGAAGTTTATTCCATGACTTCAATATAACTAACTGAATTAATATACAAATTATATGTAGCTGCTTAAGTTGGTGATTGCTAAAATATTGGGAAGAAATGCATCTGCCTGTAATCCTTAATCTAAATAATCCAAAAAAAAGTACCTCTTATGTTATGTAAGTATGTATTGGGATGGGACTTGAAATAGTAATGCTAGATGATCACATCCTTCATCACTTTTCTATAGCATTGAGAATGTTTTCCATTAAATGTCAACCTTGACTAAATCTGATACAGAACAGCAAGTGAACAGCTGATTTTGTGAAGCCTTTTAGGATTCAGTAAGTTTATACTTTTTTATTATCTTCTTTACCATATTTGTAATGAAAAAATAATCAGGTTCTATTTGATTTTTGTTTGCAATAGATCTTGGTCAAAAATTTGAACCTGCATGACTTTTTAATGCCTCACATACTCTATGAATTATAATGCTACTTTTTATTGCTTTGGCCTTTTCAATATTCAGCAACTTATCTGACTGATCACTTTTGCTTTCCTCTGTAGCTTCACTGAATTCCCCGGTCATAATCCTCAGTAAGCTCATAAAGATAGATTTTGCATAGAACAAAATAAACAAAACTTTCAAAATTAAAATTAGATCAGCAATAAAACCATACAGCTACTTCTCAAGTAGTCTTAAGCTGATTCTGTGTCATGTGTCAGAAGGTCTCAGACACTACCACACAATGAAATGTCAACTTGAAAACTGAACTAAACAGGTAGAAATTTATATTCACTACAGAATTAACACTGAATATATCTTGAGTATTGCCACAATGTGCAACCCCCAACTCCATTTTACAAAATAACAACGAGCTGTGAGTTCATTAAGTGCCATACACAAGTGTAATCTCTTTCTTCAAATGCAATTGTGTTCTGAGTTTGCGCTGACAGACCTGAAAGGAACATACACACCAACTTAATACAACCCAGTAACTTGTAGCATGAAGTTGCCTTATGTGAGCACATACCGTGCCAATCAAATGCCTTTGATTTTCTATACTTTCTCACAATTGCCTATGAGGCCAGGAAAATAATCCACCAGTTTTATTTCCTTAAAAGCACTCACTACCCAACCCATAGAATAGTTCAGCTTACTCCAGTGCAAAACTCAAGTGGATATGAGCCCCAGCAGTCTTGCTGCCTTATGCTGTGAGTACTGTGCAGGAGCCAGTCTTGGCTGACTTGATCAGGAAAACTTTGTTATAGGTAATACATGGCAACTACACAGTAACAATATGCATTAGAAACTTGATACTTTCTAAAATATCTGTAGACATTACTGAAATTAACTCTGAGAAATTTACAGTGAGAAGACAGGAGACTCTTGATCATATACCCTAGTGAGTTGACACTGTTGTGGTGAGCCCTCTGAAGTGTATAGTCCTACCCAATACACAGAAGAAAGAAGTATTTGAGGTAGTAGAGGGAAATGACAGGATGGAGACCCTGTAGTATATCTCAACACAGCCTTGCTATTTCATGAAGCAGTATTATGTCTTCTTTTTTGTTTGTTTGCTCTTTTGGTATTCCCCAGACTTGTTTTCTGAGGCGTTTAACGATATATGTGGCACCATCTAGTGGCCTCATAAAAACTTACTTAAATTGTGACCTGTTTTATAACAGCAATAGTTTTTAGGGACATCTCATGAGTTACTTAGGTATAGAAAACCTGAGGAGCAAAACCTTGAACTTTTAGTCAAAGCTGGCATAAAAGTTTTATCATTGATGAAAATTCAGAAACACATGTAAGAAGCTGCTAACATAACACTTATGATAATTTATCACTCTCTGATACTCTAATCTCAGACATCTGAATAAACATGAATGCAATGAGAACGCAGCATTCTTCTTTGTGGTGAAATTCCAAGTCCAGATAAATGGCAAAGCCAAAGGAGAAGTTTACTAATTGGACTCTCATTTGAGGCTCAGTTCTTGGATTTCTGCTGCAGTGTAAACTCACTGATCCTAATATATATAATACAATGTATTAGAGGTCCCACCTTATATGTTTTTGGTTTCTGAATCATAGGTTTTTCCTTCTCCTCAGATCTCTCATCTTTGAAGACTTGATTAGTGCTTTAGGGTGGGAATGTAATGGATTTCTCTCTAAAATTCTTTTCAGAGCTTCCCTAAACTGAGCTGATTTGTAGGTCTGTAGATCTGTCCTCAGTCACTGAGTAGTTTGCATACTTTTAAAATCATGCTGTTATATTGCTGCATGATATGTTATATTCCTATGTCAGCTTTTCCTCAGTCTCACCTCTCTTCTCAGGCAGGAAGTGAAGATTAGGTAATTCTGCGTTTTACCATCTTCATATACACATATATACATACAAGACAAACTGCTTTCCTAAAAAACACTGCTCTTCTATAGGACTGATGAAATTGGTTTTCTGCATTATTCAGAACAAGATGCATGAAAGCAAGAATTTATTTGTACACAGTAGTAGTAGGTGAAGTTACAAGAAAATTTTCAAGCTATACAAGGAAGATCTGCAATAGATGTCATTGTCACTGCTAAATCTTAATTTTTAACTGTCTTCATGAATGAAAATTACTTTCTACTGCAAGTTCCATTAAGTCTCTGAGCCCATACAAAATCTTTAGAAAGCAAATGTACTATTCCTCATTATCTTTTCTTTGATTCATTTATGGGGTTTATGAGAAGGTTTTTAAAATAATGAGGTTATCTGTAATCCTAAACAATTAGCAAGTCCCTAGAAACCTTAATATCAATGAAAAGTTTCTGAGCAGAGTTATTAAAAATCTGTAGAGTAATTATGTAACTCCTAGGCACTCTACTAGAGTGGTGAAAGCAACCTGTGCAAAAAAAGGAGTTTATAAATTCCTGTCTTTAGAAGGACAGTTCATGCTGACTGACAAAATGAGACTAAGATTAAATTACCTTCATAACAAAAAGTTACATTACTTAAAGCTGTGAAGAGTTAAGTAAATTTCCGTCAGTATTTCTGCTGCATGTGTCCATGACCTGGTGCAGACAATCTGTCTCACTTGAGCTGTACTTTGGAGCAACTTACCTTCAGGTTAGAAATGGTTAATCTCTCAGAAAAAACAATCAATTCGTGTGATGTGCTACATTACTCTGCTCCACTGCTTCTATCTAGCTTGGAGGTAGCTAGTTTAGAGACATTTTTATCTTGTCCTATGCTATAGAGCTGGTTTATCCTAAATCTCCTTATCTGAGTGAAGTACAGTGTGTGGATTCAGCAGTCATGCTTGAAATAGCAACTATTTACGATCTTGATTTTCTGACAAAAAAAAAATTCTCTCTGCCTTTTCTCATATTTGCAGTCTGTACTAGACTGCAATTGCCTTCAAATGTAATTCCTGTCCAATTATTTTTCTCTAGAATTCCTATATGAAACAGCACTCCTTCCTTATTGATTTCTAAATCTTTCTAAATTTGATTTCTTATTAAGGTAATTTTTCCATCATTAAATAACAATGAAAAATTAAATGAAAAATAATTTAAGTAAAACCTTTCTAAAAAATTAGCTACCTCATAGTGAATCAAGCCCAGGCATTCTCCCCTTATTTAAAGTATCTTCAAACTAAACCAGCTGCTGTTGGCTTTGTTGCTACATCAGATTCAACTTAGGAAAGGACATGGTAATGAGAGCTGACAAGTGGGAATTCTCTGATTCAGAAACATCTAAAAATTCTCTGGATGGATAAAAAAAATCTAGTAATTTGCAAGCACTAGAGATGGCCATGGAATGAAAAATGAGACTCCTTTCTACCAGCAACAAATATTCATGACTTTGCTAAAGAGGCAATTGAAAAGAAGGTTGAAACAAATCCAGAGGTGGCAAAATGTATAAAGTATAGACTCAGAAGTCTTTATGAATACTTAATTTCAGAAGGATATGAATATAGAATAACCCCATGTGAAACAACAGATGTGAAAATCAGACCCCAGAGTAATGACAGTTTAGCATTTGAACTTTCCAAATGGAATACTGGTATAATTCTTGCATATATTCAGTCTCATTAAAATTTTCCTTACTCCTCTGGAGAAAATTTCAAGGCAACCAGTACTAAGGCAGCCACTTATTCTTTCCAAGAATGGGGAAGAGAGTTGGGATGGTAAAAGTGAGAAAAATTGTGCACTGAGATAAAGATAGTTGATTATGTAAAGCAAAAGCTGGGTATGCATGAAAAGTAAAATAAGAATTGATTCACCACGTCCTCTGGGCAGGCAGGTGCTTTCATGGGGATTCAGCAATCCCCAGGAAAGCAGAGGTGTACCACACATACTGGTTACTTGGGAAAACACCCTAATCTCAGAATGTGCCCCCTTTCCTCTTCTTTCACTAAGATTTTATTGGTGAGCATGATGTTGTACAATATGGAACATCCCTCTGGTTAATTGGGGTCAGCTGTCCTGACTGTGTTCCCTCACAGATTCCTGTACTCCCCCAGTTCACTTGCTGGTGAGGAGATGCAAGAAACAGAAAAATCTAGGTGCTGTGAATGCAGTGCTCAGCAATGGCTAAAGCATTCCTGAGCTACCAACGTTGTTTTCATCACAGACCAAAAAAACAGTTCCACAATATGAAGACAAATAGCTCTATCTTAGCCCAAGCCAGTACAGTCATACAGAAATTATATAATAATATAATGATTTTGTCACAGGCAGACTCAAGGTTACACAGCAGTGTTTCAAAATTAATGAGGTTAAAATTGCAAACACCTGCTTGGACTTTCTGACCCAATGTAGCATGACTGTGTGAGAGAGGGGAGATAAAAGGAAGGGCAGTTCTTCTCTGGCTCCATGCTGGGATCTTTCCAGACCTCCTTTGTCTACCAGCAGGAGGATGAGGGAAAACAAAGCCAGGGAGCAGGATAAATTTTCTCATTATTGAGGCTGAGAAGATTGTATAATCTCAACAGATCAGGTGGTGCCTGGGGGAGCTGCTCTGCAATCACTGTGATTTTTGTGTCTCTTTTGCTGCCTTAGGCAACTGCCTACATGGTCTGGGCCTACAGCTGCCCCCTGCCTTGGCAGATATGCTCCATAAAATTAATATGCCAGGCTTAAAAATTTCACTGGGGAGCTGTCTCATTGTTAATTATGTTTTTGAGTTACAAGTAAAAAAAATGTGAAAAATGATGAAAAGAACTATGAAAAATTGTATTATTTTGAATTACTAATAAACTAAAAAAGTTTGTTTATAGACAATATGCCAGTGACACAGAGGATACTGCAAAAAGAGAAGTGCTCATGGTTGCTGTTTCTCTGTTAAGGAGCACTAAGGCTCCCACTGCCATCCTGACAGGGAGTCCTGAGAGGTGTGCTGACTCTCCAGAGCTGAGGTGCTGCTGAGAGAATGCCACTGCCTGCCAAGGTCACAGACTACTCTCAGCTGTTCCTCTTTCACATGGACATGATAACACTGCAAGCTGGAACCTGGGCAAAGTCAGGGAAAACTGCAAAGCACTGGGAGTGCAAGCATGAAGTATTGGTGCCCAAGTTATCTTTTCTTTCAGTTTACTGGTTAGAGAAAAGGGTGCAGCCAGAAATATATGTATAATGCAAATCGACTACTGGCTTTGTGTCTGGCACCTCCAAGAGGTTTTTGGGTTTTATGGCAATGGGGAACTGTACTCTGTTAGAGAGGGATGGGATCCACTTGTCTAGAAGAGACAAGGGAATCTTTGCAGCAGACTGGCCAACACAGTGAGGTGGGCTTTAAATCTAAGGACTTGGGGGACAGGGTCCAAGGGGGCAATGCTCATGCCATGGCAGCAAACTGGGGATAAACCAGGCCAATTAAAGCACTGACAAATATTCCTTAGCTACCTCCCAAGATGAGAGCCAGAAGACTAACCACCTGGAGTGTATGCATACATGCACATAACAGCCTGGGGGAAAACCAGGAGGAACTGGAGCTCCACATGCACTCAGAAAGTTATGATCTCATAGGAATAACGGAAACATGGTGCACTGACTCACAGGGCTGAAGGATCATGTTGAATGGCTATATGTTTCATAAAGTCAGGCAGCCTCTTCATGCGTGATACTAGTGCATCCATTATAAATGTTCGCATTGGCAAACACTGAAACCTGATGCTCTCTCAACAATATGGTCATGTGAAGGAGGAAAATAGAGCTGTGCTTCAATAAAAGCTCTGCTCCCTGTGTTGATAAGATTTATAGCCAACGTTAGCAACACCAGAAAACGCAAAGCGGGTTTTTTTCTATATTTACTTCTTTCGGACTCAGTAAACAATTTTGCCAGAGAGATCCTGCCAACAACAAACAGCCCCAAACACATGACAGAGCTACACATGCAAAGAAAAACCTCAGCCCATTCTGGAAGTGCATGCACCACTGATGTTGCCTACTGCTATGACAGTATGCTAGTAAAATGAAGATTTTGACTTCAGCTGACACTAAGCCATGCTTGGGAGCGCAAAACATCGAAGGAAATACAGTTTCTGACCAGTATGTTTAGAACATTTAACAGAAAGTATATTCTTTAGATTAACCATAAAACTGGGCAATGCTTTTCATCAAATTATACAGCCCTCCAACCATGAGTCTCTTCTCAGAAGAGTCAGTTTCCTTATGTAAAATATCCATTTCAACCTGGGGTACACAAAAATTTATCACCTATTTTACAGCAACTCAGAACATCTGTGCTCTTACATAGGCCATGTCTGAAAATAAAACCTCAACCTATTAACCTGCACAGCTGTAATGAGAAGTATATGCCACACGATATGCAAATATGTGACTGGCTTTTAATGGAAAAAACACACATCTAGTTTCAGAAAGAGTCCTTGCTAATTCCTCTGTTCCACTAAAAACAGTGACAGAACTGAGGCACTCACTATTTCAAAGCAAAGGGGTAATTTAAAGCATTTCATAGGCTTAGTTTTCCTGCGTCTTGAAGGAAATATATTTATTAGCTGCCCCAGAGTCATCCCCTCTATTTCCTTGGCCCTACCTGGTCCAGGCAGTCACACACCTGCAGCAGCAGAGGTGAGCAGTGAAGGAAAACATCTCCCTGGGGTGGCCAGTCCTCCAAAAAACTTATTGTCATCATCATTTTTTGTCACAAGGCGGCAAACTGCACAAATTGAACTTACAAACTTTCAGGATGTTTCAGTCATACGCATATTGCAAAGCTCTGTCTGTACACATCACTTTAATTTACAAATCAGATATATTCTTTTCTTTTAAATGCGTTCATTTAACATTTACTCATACTGCATGAAAATCAATACAAAGGTCTCGCTCATGTGCTGCCACATTTCAGTGTGTACTGAGATGTTTTACCCCATAACAGTAAACAGAAATACTGCATAAGTAGGTCATAGTTCTCTTGCTACATGGTTTCTTCATTCATATTAGCACTCTGAGCAAGACTGCTGCTTCTTTTTGTACATCTGGACCCAGGCAACAGGTCATTAAGTCAATTTCATTATATGTAAACATCCACTGTAATTCTGCATCTAGAGTAGATTGTAATAAGCACCACTTTTTTAAAAGCTAGCATAACTGAAATGCATACCTACCACAAGATTACTAATAGCCAGTACAAGTAGCTTAGAAAGAAGACAGTAAATAATCTCTGTAATTGCAAATGTTGTGTTCTGTTGGAAGAAAATGTGATTTTACCAATTACTTCAGAGTTATTGGACATATATCTTTTGTAGAACAAGTGCAGTAGTGGACAAGTGACAGTAGAAGATGATGCCAAATTGTACTGAGACAAGTTTCAGGACTGAGCCAATTCTGCCATGTGCAATGGCTCTGATTCTTAAGAACAATCACTACAACTACTCACACAAGATAAGGTTAAACACTGATGCATTTTTTTTTTCAGGGCTGGGAAAAACATGTCGCATAAAGTAAGGACATTATTTGCATAAAACAAATTATTAAAAATAGCTACAATAGGGGCAGCTCTGCTGTCATTATTTCATTGTAGCATAACTGAGTAAATAGGCAAGTTTTAAGCTGGTTCTCCTTTTGTTTTAAATTAAGATACTAGAGGCTCTTTTATTATTTAGTTTTGCTCAATATTTCATCCCCATTGTTTTCCAGTTCTATTGTACATATATCAACTTTCACATCAGAATTTAACATGAATATCAGGGATTTATTTTCTTACTCCTGGGTTTACAATTGTTGTTTTATTTCTTACTGGCTCTACCCTAATCACAGCTTGAAATGGAGTAAAATTCAATAGCACTTCTTGTGACAATCTGTGAAACACACAGAGAACAATACACTATAGATGTTGGAGTTTATTTTTGATACCAAAAATTATGTTTAAAGTGTCCTTTGAAGATAACACTAACTGATTTAAAACGATTGTTCAGAATTCTATTAATGGACATAACTCACCACCAAACCCTCTTGATGAATGCTATTGATGATAATGATATTACATTGGAACAAATGAGGAGCTGGGGGACGTTGTGTGAACTGTCAGAGTTCATTTTGCTAGGATGCTGGTAAAGTCTGCCTTGTAAAATTTTATACACCTAATAAAGAACTTTAAATTATAAAAGCAATTGTCTTTAGGATTCTTTTAGAGAGTAGTAAGCAACATTCCTGTTCTGAGTTATCTTCCAGAGGACTCAGAGCCTTTTTGCTACGTTGCGCAGGCAGAGTCCAGTTCCGTCACAGTTAAAACCAGGGAGATGGAGTTCAAGACTTTCAGCCTTTAGGTTCCAGACACTGCCCACACTTCAACCTGAGCTAGACAATCCACCCACTGGTTTCACATAATTTATGGTTCCTGCTCAGGGTCAGCAACCTCACAGGCAATCTGACTTAATTGCCAGTTTTACACCTCTCATTATGCATGTTTTGGCACTTGGCAGATATGAAATGTATGTAGGCCTTTTCAGCTACAAAAGCTTGTAAACTGTATAGTATGCAGTGTCTAATGTGCAGGAGAGTTTTTCCCTCCACATTTTGAACAATTATTCTTTACATGAAAAATAGTTTCTTTCCAAATCATCATCTTCCTACTACTACTACTATTGCTAATACTATTATTATTATTATTTAAGAAATCTGAACTGTTGTGTTTCTGAAAGCTCCTGGCACTTTAATAGAAGTGAGGTACATGACTGCTGGTAGAATAGCTGTACTACCATTTCTTCCTTCCTCATAAAGGTACAGGGGCCAAACATTGCTACAAGTAAGGGGAATATGGTTTATTTTTAAGTTCCCAGATAGTTTCCTCATTTTAATCCAAAGACAGGAGAACAGTTTTTGAAAAGCACTAAAATCTCACTAGCTTTTCCAAATTTTACTGTTACAGAGGGGGTATATTAACAAAAAGATGCTGATAACTAATGTGGTGGCTTAAGTGCTTACTCCCAAACTTGACAGTAGAATAAATTCAGATGCAGTAATTTTCACACCCTCTTATTTCTGCCACCAGGCTTGCCTCAGTGCATGAAATCCTTGCCAAACATACTAACTGCAGCTAAAAATCTCATCTAACCTCTGATGAGGTGAGAGTATAGTTAATTTCATCTGTGGTCCTTGGCATTCCTGAGAACCCCCGTTCAATAACTGTGAAAAAGGACATTCCTTCACCCAGAGCTTAATGGACAACGACTGTAATGGGAAGTTACAGCAGCATTCTTATTATTTTTTTTTCCTCTTGTCTGGGAAGGCTTGATTTAACATCAACCTTCAAGCAGAAAAGTGACTTTCTTGCCAGGAAAAATCTAAAAGGATCTCTCTTGCTTGAAGACTTTCCATTTTGTACAAGACAAATATCAGTGACACAGAAACAAAATCTCAGGTATAAAAGTGTGACCACTCTGCAGAAGGTCTAAGATTACAAATGCCTCCTTGTAGTTCTTTCTCCATAGATAAGCAAAGAGGACTTGAAATGCAAAACTTTTCATGCCATCGTAGACTATAAATTAGATTTTTTAACATTTTAAGCAGAATAAAACTGAAGATGGGAAAGTAATTTTTAAAATATCCAGGCCTGATTCCAAACGACTCACTGGCTTCCTAGGTCACAGAAAGCTCAGTTCAGTTCTTTTTGGTCCTCCTCCCTTGACTCTGTCCAGTCTGCTCCCCACTTCCTCTCATGGTAGTAGGATTTCCTTTTGATCTTCACTTCTCCAGGCTGGACAAGCTCAGTCTGTGTTGCCTCTTCATCATGACCTAAGAAGTTGCATTCATTCTGGAAAAAATTAAAAAATGTCAAAGGAGATAAAGAGAGAGTCTGAGAACTTTTGTTTATTGAATGGGTGTCTTGCTCTTAGATTATCGCTATAAGAAAGCTACTGATGCACAAGAGGGCAGTATGTCACAGGGAAATCTAGCATTGGAGTTACAGAGTACACTGCTGCTGTTTCTGGCAAAAAAATTATTTGTGGCTGATATACCAGCTCAGTTATTTTAAATCCAGCCATTGTACCAATTTAATGAGCCCAAAGAACTAAGCAAATTAACCATGTTTTCCTACAATTTTTCCAGACTTTACATCTTTATTGACTATATAGGCTTTTTAAATACCATTTCATACTAATGCATACAGGGAATTCTGCCAGGAGGGACAATATTACAGTGCTGCTGCAAGCTGCAGCCAAAGTATGATAATGGCAACGATTGCCTCGGCAGAAAGTGCTGGCTCTGATGATTCAAGGTCACCTCTCAGTCGCAGCAGATGGACTTCCAAAAACTGGTATTTCACCACCCTAAGGAATCAGGAATTGAGTTTTTCCTCTTGTGTAATTTCAGGAGATTTAAAGTCAATTTGTGATGAATATTCAGATAGAGTATTTTAACTTACCAGCATATGAAATAAACTTCCATTGTGCCTGGGATTCAATATGACAAATTAATTTAGGTCTTACTGCATTTTTAAGCTTCTTGAGACCAAACTATGTAATTATCACCATCTTGTCTATTCAGTGTTCTGTTTTACATTTTGAGAACACCTCTGTGCAGTAGTAGCAACATGATTAATATGTCTGGTTTTATGGTATATAAAAGCTGGGACAGTCCACAAACATGTTATGCTGCAGGTCTGGAGAGAGATGTGAACACTATCATAATTCATTGCCTTAAAAAACAATTGTAAACTTTTTACCCATAGAGTAAAACATCCAAGTACATCAACATTCCTCATCATACCTCTTCTACTGAGGCCAGTGACTGGGCTATTACAAGTCCACATACAGGTGCACTAAAATCACAATGAAAGAAAGCCTGTGAAGCATCATCTCAAAACATCTGGCTCATGTCAATATTGTTATTCAAAAGGGATAAATGCCAAATGAACAAATTGACACTGCCCTACATTAGAAATCCTTTAAAGGAACCAATATTATGGAAGTGTGGAACACTAACATGTTGGAGGGAAAAAGACAAAAAATTAGCTTATGAAATATCACTAATTTGCTTTTAAAATATCTTTCTCAGGATTCACTGCATGTGGAAGCCTGACAAATATAATAATGCTCTTCATGTGGTGCAAGCTATTAATTATTTTGTACTCTTCAGTTCAAATGTTGCCTTAGCAAAAGAGTATTGTGCCCAGACTCTCAGCAGAGAGAAGGGCAAGGAGGAGGGGGAAGGAAAAGGAAAGTTTAAATTTCTTCTGTTTTTCTCAGATGTTTGGGTCCCTAATCTCTTTTTCAAAAACACTGTAGTCAGCACAGCCACATGACATCATCAGCAATCTTGTGTTGTCATCTTATTGCAGGGGTCCCATACTCTTGTCTCCTATCACAAAAGTTTCATACCTTCTTGGTGTTTCTCATGGGCACCTCATCAGAGCACTGACTCTTCCTTCTTCACAAAGCAGCCAACTGACTACAATTCCCTTTTCAACCAGCCACCCCACTCTTTTATAGCACTCTTCTTCTCATTGGTTACAGCTGTGACCTGTTAAAGTCAGGCCTGTTCCTACTCTTTCATAATTGGCCCAGCTGCAACTCCTTAGGGGTAAGATTACTTTCTACACCATCTTTATTTTCTTATATTCTATGCCACTACAACCTCGGAACACTAGTGGAACATTAATTTGAAACTATGTTTGGAAACTTATTTGAAGATACATTCTTTTGCATGAACAGTCATTGAAATTGCAATCTTCCCTTCCATACAATCCTTTCCAGAGGATAAATTCTCCACACTGATAAAGTAATTTGGCAGATGCAGTCACTCAAGTGAATATAGTTCATTTGACATCAACTAGCTTACAAAATAGAAAGAATACACCATCCAGCAAAAAGATATGCTTAAAATGAGAATTGTCTTGCATTCTTAGGAACCATGAAGCTGAAAAACTATTCTCTTAAATTTCCTACTTTATTCCCTGAGGCTTGGAAATTTCTAAACTGGGCTGAAAAACCATTTAATCTGTGTGAAAGGAATCAGTCCCTGAATGCTTAGAAATATAAATCAGCCTGTTCATTTGAAAATATTTTCAAACTTGATACTATGAATTCTTTTTTATGGATATTCCTTTGCCCAAAAGGTAATTAGAAACCTGACTCTGATCACATTGTCTACCATACAGTACAAAACTGTCTTCTTCATATCACACTTCCAATAAAAACCTCTTGGTAGTCTCCACTTGGGATAGTCTGAGTAATTTGAATTTTTCCAGTGCTTCATTACTTTGTCTTCAAAGAAACTGCTTTAATGCAGTCATAAATTTATTTCTGATGTGTGAGACTGTAAATATTTCTGATAAATTTGAAAACAAATAAATAAATCGCTGCTAAATTTTCAAGATCTATCCTCAAGCTAAAAGAAAATCCAGTCAAGACCCACATATAAGCTTTTCTTCCATTTCGGTAATTTGTGTTAAACCTGATGCAAATTTAGCAGCATTTATCTTAGCTCCACCTACTCCAATTTGTAATAGAGACAAAACTGTGATATCCTATCCTGTGCTTATTGTGCAAAAATGTCCAATACAAAATGCCGTCTTTCATGTATTTGTAGTAAAACCTTGATATAGCTGTAAATATAACTGTAAATGTCAGTCAGTTAGGTGGCATGAAAATAAAAGCTGAACACATATTTCTAAAGTATTGATTCTTATTCTTGCCAGTGGAATTTTCTTCTTTTTTGCACACATATGTTATAAATACCTATTATTAGATAACTAAAACATCTCACTTTTAATCTTTAAAAAATGCATTAAAACATCTATTATTTTTATTGGGTAAGTATTATTAGAAAATGCATGTTTTAAAAGCAATCTTTTTAGTGTAGGACTAAAAATCTGACATATTCCCATATGTCAGAGATATTTCTTACCCCAAATGGAGAAGTTCCTGGTGAACACAACTAGAGGTAGGGATGGAGCAGTACTGACAGGAAGGTTCTGGAAAGTTCACTTACACTCAGCCTACATCTATTTGCAAAGAAATACAATGTTGGCTGTTTGCATGGTGAAGTTGCAGAATTGACAAACAGAAAATGCCTCAACCACAGGCAGTTCACAAGCATAGGCTGTAACATAAAAGTTTCCTCAGCCTGTGGAACCACCTCAACAATCGTTTCCTCAATAACCAGTAGCCCACAAAAATGGCAAGGTCCATGGATTTCTCAGAAATGTTGCCACAGAGCGATGGAAATCTCTCTGCTCTGGACACCATTCTTCTGTAAAAGACTATGTGGGGGGTTTTTTGCAACTTCTCAAACAATCTCATTGATTCAAAATTTGCACTCTTAGAAGAGCAACCTTCCCTTTCAAATTGGTGGAGTTGGTAGGGATGTCTCTTTTGACGTTATTTTTTGGGTTTTTTATAAATGATTTCTATTTTTAAGGTGCTTTGTATAATTTTCTCATGTTTCCCCATGTTGCCCCATTGCTCATTTTCTTTCTCTTTGATATTTTGAGGCTATACTTATTTAATGCAGGGTTGCTCAGAGAACTAGTTTCTCCCACAACCTCTTGTACTTATTCAGTTCACAGCTCTCTAAGCGAAACCAAAAAACAGTTTTAGTGTGAGACAAAAGATGGTCAATTGTGACAATGAAAAAGAAAACTCAGATGTTTTATTGAAGCTCATTATTTTATAACCACTATATAAAAGATCAGTGCAGTTTATAAGCTCTAGTACTAATTTCCACCATTATCTGTTATTGTGTTTTACAAAGAACATCAAGTTGCCAAGAAAGATTTTGCAATGTATCAATTTGCAAAGAATTCCATCCACCTCCTAGCGTATATTCTGTTATGCACACTGCCCTGCACAGGGGAAAGGAATAATTGCCTTTCTGACTTTGTCATCTAACCATGTGAGTAGCATAGGAAATGCTCAGGTTAAAAAGCATTTTGGTGATGTCCATGGAATGTCCATGTAAACCTGAGTCCCACAGTTAGAAAGGCCCAATTAATTACATGGAGATTACTGCTGTCCACATGCCCTTCTCCCAAGACCAGGAAAACCCTCCAGTGTGGAAACCTGATGGGATTTATCAGGTGAGATGCCCAGACACTGGAATGGGACTGAACAAAAATACACACCTTTATTCATGATCATATATTTATAATCAGGTACAATTCCCATGCTAATGTATGAGCATAGACAAATACTTTGTCATTGGAACATTTCACAGAGCACAATAATTTGTTCTTTAAAAAAAACCCAACAAAAAATCAGGTGAATGAAAGATGATGAAATGGAATGAAATTGAATATATCCTATGATTTCACCTGGAAATGCATTGAATGAAGAAAAAAATGTGGCTAAGGAAGAAGACCATAAGTCATGTATGTTTGGTTTACCTTTTTATTATACACATATTTTCATTTTATTGTAATATTTTTTATGTTTTAAAAGATGCAGTAATGTGCTTTCAGAAAAAAAATTTAAATCTTCTGAATGCTCTATCGTAGAAAACAAAAGGAAAAACTGGGCAGAGGATGGCTCATGAATTTCAAAAATAGCTCATGAATTTGCAAATGTGCCTGCTTAGTGCAGATTGCAGGAACACCTCCTCAGACATCATGCTCTATAATGCACTTCAATGTGGTTACTTGAGAAGTAGTAAATGAACTGCAGCCCTTGTCCCCTATGTTTAATCAAAAGCAAAGAGTAAAAATTGTACCAGGCTTAATTCACAAATAAGAAAAGCATGGAGGAAATTAACGTGAGCATATCAAATCTCTGAAAGGATGCCATGAACCTTTCTAGGACAGCAGCATTTGCACAGCAAACCATCCAGGGGCTGGAAACCAATTTAAGAAAATAGAAAGCATTTATTGTTTACAGTAGCTGGGCTGTGGTGTGGTAACACAGGAAAGTGTTCAATCTGATCAGCTATTAGCAGGATGTCAAAACAGATTTTATTTCAGAATCTTCAGGGCTTATGACTGTATTTTATAATAAAAAGTACAGTTAGAGGTTGACTCGTTCTCCAAATATAAACAATATTAATAGCCTTATTCAGCTAGCCTTTTGCTTTACTCATTATATTTGGATTAAGTATTAAAATACAGAGCTTCTGAACTATAGCTCCAAAACAGAAGAGAGAAATCTCAGATGTGTCTCCACCAGCTTCAGCGAGAGGCAATATCTGCCTATCTTTTTATAACACTGGAATTTTAATGTCACCACTTTTTATTTTTTTCCCCTGAGCTCGAATTTTTTTAAAAAACTGATTTCTTTCTTTTTAATAGGTTAACCAGACTGAAAACTAAGACATCCAGTCTTTTTAGAATAGCAAAACCAAAACATATGAAAGAAAATTAAAACATAATTAGAAAATTTCTGATTATTCTTTTATTTAACTGGCCACTGTGAGTACTTCTAAAAGCAAAATGAAAATTATAGATAACATTTTTAATAGTTATTGTCACAGACCCAGTCTTAGTTGGTCTCCTAACGGATAACACAATAACAGTATAGAATAATATACATGTTAGTCTGTATACAAGAATGCTTTGTTAGGTCCTGCAAGCTGATCCACGTGAATGCCATGAGAGCTGTACATGTATACAAGCATTTTTCAGAATTCAGCTGTGCTGGCCAGGTCTGACAACACCAATTTCCTTACAGCATCTAATAAAAGTCGAGCATTTTGGAAAAAAAAATTGTCATTAATTATTGAAATAATGTTACTGGTTTCAAAATATTTGATACATCTCTAGAAATTCCAGTTGCTAGAGACTTGTGATTATGAAATGTTTCTGTCCTTCCTTGAGAAACATGCCTTTCACAATGTCCACGGTAGAAGGAAAGCTTGCATAAATGACTTCATTGTATACTGGCAGCTCAACACTAGTCTGAAAAAAATAATCATAGAATGGTTTGGGTTGGAAGGGCCCTTAAAAGTCATCCAGTTCCAGCTCTTCTGTCTTGGGCAGCGACAACTCTCACTAGACAGGCTACTCAGAGTGCCATCCAGCCTGGTCCTGAACACTTCCAGGGATGGGGAGTCAGCAATCTCTCTGGGCAATGTGTGCCAGTGCTTCACTACCCTTACAAAACAGATATTTCTTCCTAATCCCCAATCTAAACCTACCCTGCTTCATCTTTAGGCCATCTCCCCTTGTCCTGTCACTACAGGCCCTTGTGAAAAGTCCCTCTCCAGCCTTCTTGTAGCCCCCCTTATGTGCTGGAAGGTGCTGGAAGGTCTCCCCAGAACCTTCTATTCTCCAGGCTGAACAGCCCCAGCTCTCTCAGCCTGTCTTCATAGGAATAGGTAATCAGCTTGGTGGACCTTCTCTGGGCTTGTTCCAATAGGTCAATGTCTTTCTTGTGTTGGAGGCTCTAGAGCTGGATGCAGCACTCCAGGTAGGATTTCACAAGAGTGGAGCAGAGGAGCAGAATCCCCTCCCTCACATTGCTGGCCACACTGCTTTGAATGCAGCCCAGGATGCTGTTGGCTTTCTGGGCTGTGAGCACACACTGCCAAATCTTGAGGTTTTCATCCAAAACCAGCCCCAAAGAAAAAAGAATCAATTAAATTACTTTTTTGCTACTAAACTTTCCAGAAACCACATGTTACTGCAAGAAGCATTTCCTTGGGGATCTGTGGTCTTTTATGCTTTTAATGATGCATATTTACTATTTGGCATTTAGTTGCATGTAAGGAAGCAACAAAGCGGCAATTTTGGGTTTGTTTTTAATACAATGTTTAGGCTGTCAGTCCCTACTTTGTATGTGATCCATCATCCAAACACTATTCTGAACAGTGAATGATGAGTTTGGTGACAATTTCTCTGTGGTGTTTATCCCTGAATATAGTCCAAGTCCTTCTCAAGTAGTATTGATTTTCAGAGTACTAGGGTGTGAAACATTATTTCCCACTTTATTTGTAGACTAAAAAAAGCCCTACATTATTACTTTTAGGTTCATGAATTGGAAAATTTATGGGACCTCAGTTTTTGAGCAGTGTAACATTTTCTAACACCCACTGTAGTTGAAGCACAGCTGTATCAGTGTATACTCAGAAAAGTGCATCTTGAGGCATTAGAAAGAAATGCACTGGATGAAATAGGCACAGAATCACACTCACATCAGATGAAATAATAGGGACAGAAACCCATTCCCCAAGGAAACCATTACCTGCCTAAACCCTGCAGTCATCTTTTCTCATTCTTCAGCCACTGTATCTAAAGGGCAAAAAGATGGATGAAAATTCCACAGCGTTACATCTGCAATACTATCATGCTTGGAAATAAGCCAGAGATCTGTGGAGAAAAGTTGGTGACGTGACTGCAAACACTGAACCATAAACCTAAGAAAATTAGTTACAAGTTTATAGTACATAAGCAGATTGGCTCTTTCTAACTATCAAAAGCCTGATCTTGCAAATTTAGTGTCTATGTACACATATAGATATGCACATTATCTACATATTTATATCAAACTTGCATACTCACAAAAGCATCTCAAAAATACAGACTTAAAGTATTAACAAGATTACCATTTCTTTACTGGTATAAGCATCTTTCATCTCTTTCAACATCTGTGATAAAGAATATTACATCCAATTAAAATTGCAATGACAATTTTATCAGAGAGGATGTGGCTATACATTATGATCAATCCTGTTGAAGATGAAAGTCTTGCTTTTACAAAATACATAACGGGATCCCAAAAACCCAAATATGGTCAGAATCTAGCTTGAATCTCCTCCCTAAATGCTACCTACATATCTCACCATTAATATCCAAGACTACAGTGATATTATTTAAGACATTGAATGGGAAAAACCTAAAGGAAACTGAGAGAGCTAGCAAGAAAACCTGTCATAATTTTTGTGCCTAACATTTGACCTATATCTTAAAGAGATGTATTCTTTCATTTCTGTCAGAATTTTCTTCTTGGTCTATACTATATCAGTTGCAATTTTATATAATAAAACGTGGAGTTCTCTTCTGTTTCTGCATAGTCAGCTAGAAGGACAAAGTTTTAATCAGGATAGCTTAGGCCAAATTCTCCCCTCGTGTACATTAGTGCAAACACATCACTCACCAAAGATAACATGGAAGTGGTTTTAATCATGAACAAAGTTAATTAAAATGTGTGGGCTTAGTCCTATAAATCCAAAGGTGATTTATGCCTTTGGATTTGAAATACCACCTTCTACAGAAAGCAGGATCTGCTTCATGAAAACAGCAGGTTACCAATGACAAGTAAAAATCCAGAAACCCTGAACTCAGTAAGTATTATGTGACAAAATCACCCACCATCAGCCACAGAGCTGTATCAGGTAGAAATGTAACCCCTTAAGCATATTTCTGAAAATAGCTTTGAAGTGTTATCCTGTTAAATTTGAACACCATTGGTAGAAAGGAGAATTTCTTTTACTCTTGATTCTTTGATACATTCTAACAGAAAGAGGAGAAACAGATTCCAGCAAAAGTACCCACTGTTCCAATCACTTGCAAAACAGTAGGAGTCATTTTAATGGACGTGATTCAAAGTAGACCTTTACCAAGAATGACCTTCTGTTTAAAATTGAAAAATATGATGAAGTAATTATTATGTTAAAATATAGCTAAGAAAAATGCATGAAATAGGAGCATAGAGTTCAAATATTTAAACCTAAGAATAATTCTTTAATGCACTATCTTCTCAGAGAATGAATCTTGTTTTACTTGGAAAGTGAAAAGAAACCAATCACAGCCACTAATTCACTCAATTCTGAACACTTTTGTTTTTGTAAAACAAAGCTAATAGCGATTGAATGTAATCTTTTGGCATTCACTAACTCCCCTTACTTCCATTCACAGGAGTTAAAGATATGGTGCATTGGAGAACAGGTCAGAAACACGTTTCATTGAAAGGTTAATCTTGTATATATTTGACCATCAACTAGTTCTAAAACTTGATATTAAACAATGTAGGAAATAAATGCACAAGATGTAGATTGATGTCTGTAGGGCTTAGTAAAAATAATCAACAATTACTCATTAAAAATTATATTTGTGATTTAAATCATCTAAAGCATATTAAAAATGAAGAAATAAGGCTAGTATTGTTTGGAGTTTTGCCTATTTTCTTTAATTTTTAATGAACAACATTTAAATTTTTGTCAATTTACTTTAAAAAGTGATTAAGGCTCATTTTGCAGTATCAGAGTTTCAGAAGGAAGTCAGGTGCTTTGGCTAAGGAGCAGATACATAAGAAGCAACAGCAACGGAAATTTTTCCTACCTGCCATGTACCTTAGCTCCTGAAGGCCTTACGATGTTACCAGGATCTTCACCTTATCTGTTAGCTGAGATACTATCCCATATTTAAGGGATAAAACATGGCTGGGAGTGGGACATACTGAGATGTTCCTTACCATCACTGGCTTCTGAAAAAATTAACATCAGAAAATCTTGTAGGTCAAAATCTCCAGGTCTTTTGACCCACTAGGCAGCATCAGACACTGACATCACAAATTGCATGTGAAACATCGAATTCAAACATGAGTTCTAAAGCTGCATAATGTATTCAGTTGCACACAGGGTAAGGTAGAGGCATTTAATAGAAATGTATACACTTCACTCATATCTTTCTTCTGCTATTGACGTTTGGAGATATAGTCCAAAACACTAAATGCTCTATAGGTAGTGAACAAAAAAGCAGTCTAGCAACTCCTTACTGAGAATTTTGACTTTTTTTTTTTACATTCAGAAAAATCTTCTGTAAAGTTTTTACACTCATGCTCACTATTATGTGTGAATAAGATAAGGAAAGTAGAGAAACATGATATAATAATGCTGCTAGGCATGGAGTCACATCCATGTTTTGTACTGTTACAATTTAGCTGTTCAGTTACATTCACAAAGATCTTAACAAGTCAGTTTTGATTAAAGGCAACTGTGGACTTCAGACCCTGCTTACAGTGTTCAGTGACATAGTCCAAGACTATTCAGAAGTGCGACAAGCCAATCAATCTTTTTTTTTTCCTCATCCTTGATCTTCATACTTTTCATTCCTCCCAATTTCCAAGAAGCCTTGGAGAGAGAGATGTAGTTCAGAATAACTTCAATAGATTTTTCTACAGTGGCATGTACTGAACTGACACTCTATAGCAGTCCTCAAGGAAAGGTCACTTACAATCTAATTTAATTCATGATGTAATGAGTACATTTGGGGAGCTGGTACAAGGATAATGATGATGTGAAATCCAGTTTGATTGAGTCTATTTAAGTGAACAGTTAATAGACAAGAGATCAGAAGTCATGGAACCATTAATGATATGGATGAAAGGATATTGAGGTTATCTGCCCCAAGAGAAAATAAATCATAGTGCCATCATTTCTGGTTTTCAGAAATGTAATGTAGTAATGCCCATTCAACTGTATTTGCACCCTTAAGAAATATTTTCTATTGTCTAACTTAAATCTGCTTTCCTGAATTGTAATACTGTGGCTTCTAAAGCTATCTATTATGAAACACTTTATTGCTTTTGTTCTTCATGTTGTCTTTTCATATATTTGAAAGCCATCAAGTATTCTCTGATTTTCTTTGCTAAAGTAAATGACTTGAATACATTCAGACTTTCCCCATTGCTTACATTTTACAGATAACTTTTCTTATCCTGCAGTTCCAGGCTACTTTTTGCTCATGTCAGACCTCTCTTTGTGGAAGACAGAATGAGTACAAAAGCAATATGGAAAATTTTTACTTTTACATAACAAAAGTAACAGACAGGTTTAGTGACTTTGTGAACAATAAGATGTTTGGAGTTTCATACCTGGAAAATGAAAGAATTGGGGGAAAAACCCAAACTCCAAACAATAGGAGCTTTACAGGAGCTTTCTCTTTTGTAGGGAAAGAGAAATGATGAAGAGGAGCATGCTGGGGATTAAAGGATAGCAAAACTGTATTAAGCAAAAGAGATGGTAATAAGGATAATAGTAGCATATTCCAGCACTGATAGTTTGAATGTGGCATACACTTGGGTGTAAGGAACTGTCCCAGAAAAACTGAATTATTGCTCAGGTAAGATATCAGAAAAAATAACAAGCAAAAGAGGTTAAAAAATTGCCAGCAGAACTACTTTGATAGAAAATTGCATCTATTTGAACAAATTTGTTACTTTCTACAGGGAAAAAAAATTTTGTTCACTTGGAATTAATACCCCAGATGGTTTTTATTTCATATTTCTTGTCATGGTGAGGCATTAGCTGCGGTATTTTCTAGCCATATGTTCTTCTGCTGGTCAAATACATGAGACAGCTTTTTAACACACAAATCTTACCTCTGCTTTGTTAAAAACCAAACTTTCATGGCAAGCTCCTTAAAAATATATTTGATGCAGACAACATGGCTGTTTGGATGAGGGTTAGAAAGATGCTATTTTAAAGAATTGCTGTGCTTACCAGATCTTGACCAAAATTCCCTGTACAGTGTCCCAGGTCCTTCCATTTGGCTACAATAAAACTGCAAAAGCTGAACAGCTTTACCAGCCTTTTGTTTTTTGGGCTAACCAGACAACCTGAGTGCACATGAAGGCTTCTTTGGATAAAGACAACAGTTATTGCAGCACTATTCCTGCCTCCTCTTCTACATTTACCAAGCTGCCGTGCTTCCAATTTGCTGGAATAATCTTTCCCAACAATACAGCACCAGCCAGTATTTGGCATCTAATAACAGAGCAAACCACAGAGGTTTCTTGCGCTCAGCCTTGCATTCTCCTCCCCATCCCACCAAGTGTGTCAGGGAAGGGGAAGGGAGCAAGTGGCTGCATGACAGTCAGCTGCCAGCTGGGGTTAAACTGTAATAGCACTGTATTACTATATTATTTCTAGGAACTGAATTATTAAAAAGTATCTAAAATTCAAAGAGTCAAAATTAAGGTTAGTTTTCTGGGAGGGAAGGGGGCTTGTTTGGAGTTGTTTTTGTTTGGTTGGGATTTTTTGATTTTTGTTTTGTTTTGCTTTTGTTTTTCTTTGCTGTTGTTATTGTTTGGGTTGGTGTTTGGGGGGTTTTTTAGTTTTTCTTTTTGTCCAGGCATAATTAACACCCTTTTGTGTACCTTTGTTAAGTGTGTTTCTATAGAAACATTCACAAATACTGTAAATACATATTTCTAAAGTCAGAGAAAATATCAGCGCAAAGACTTGGGTAATTAAAGGACACGCTTCACACGGCAGCTTGGGTTGGCTTCTTAGTTGAAGGTCAGAGCTATCATCTCCTGAAACTTCCTTCTGCATGTCCTGATCAATCTGTCAGAACTCTTGTATGTGCCCTTCAGTGCCGAACAGAAGCTGAATTTAACAGAGAGCAGGTAATCAATAGCAGTTATGTACTGTAGCAAGGTGAGAAGACACATTATTTGTGAAGGATGTTTAACGAAAAAGAGTGAATTATCTCCAACAACCAGCTATCCCAGGTTAAAGATCAATTAATAAAACATTGTAGTTCAGAAACACATCTGAAATTAAATTCTGATGGGAAAATTCCTTTATTTTTGTCTACTTTATTTTTTTATTGGTAATGCATTAACTGTATACTAATACTTCCTATATTCTTTGTAAAGACTAAGACAATTTATCCTAAAGAGTTAAAGATTTTAGATCTCTTTTCAATTAAAATTAATATTACTATAATATGCAAACAAGAATGACTTAATAGATGAGTGCATCAATAACACAGCTGACTGCTAAAGACTTATTGTCACATAGACAAATACCTACTGTTTCAGAAATAATTTTCTTAGACAATCTTTAAATTTTTGAGTTTCCTGGTTGAAGTGACCTCATCATTTATCTTACTGAGATACAAATGAAAAACTGGGATACAGATTAAAAACCTCTGCAGGAATTTAGAAGATTTTTATGTGCAAAATGAGTCACATTGGGGTCATATTACAAATTAGAGATATAATGTATTGAAATATGGTTTTAATGTTGCATGTGCATATGTAATGGAAAATCTATGAACTCATTTTGTGCATTTGTGAATTGTTTTCCTTTCCATAAAAAGCCATGAAGAAGTACTAGCTGGGTGGGAATGAGACTTGTACAAGTTTGCAGTCAATTCCAAACTCCAGGGACAGTGCTTGAGAGATAAATGTTTGCATAAAAAAATGATGTAATTTTGATTGAAAAAAGTGAATACAAAACCGGGGAGATGGGGGAAAAAAACCTATCTAAACAAAAAAACCTCTAAACATCCAAAGAGGGGCTCCCTCATGCCAGCGTTGTTGCAGCATTGTTCTGTTTGCAAACCAGTAAAGATGTAATTTATTAGAAATTGAAACTAATTGCTGTGCCTGCAGAGGCTAATGATCATGATAAAGTGATCCAGTGCATGCATTGCCATGTCTAACTCTATTTTGACCCAAAGTTATGTTGGCCAAAACATTTAATTCCTCTGATTTCAAATGGACATTGGAATTCTAACTTTAACAATCACTGCAGTTAAGAAAATAGATTTCTTTGTATCTCTTCCTCAGATGCTCCAGAAAATCTGGCAAACCCCTTTTAATTTCTTATAACAATTACAATTTCCAAATTGTAATTGTTATAAGAAATAAAAAGGGGTTTGCCAGACTTCGCCTCACTTTTCAGATCTTAATCCCAGAACAGAAAGATCTGCTTTTTTTCTTTTTTTCTTTATTCTTTCTTGCATTCCTTGCCTATGCTTCACAAACCATTCTACAGTGATCTCAGAAGTAATCTCTTTCTTGGGTTCTACTTCCTATAACTCACATTTTTGAGACATAAACAAATGTTTTTTGTTTTTAAAGAAGTTCTAAATAACACAATTTATCATATTGGGCAGGGTAGTCTCAATCTCTCTGCTTTGTCAACCCTGAAGAAAAATGTGCTGTTCCACTATCCCATTTGCTCTTTTCCTCGGGCATCTCAAAAGGCTCAGTGCCATCCTGTGCAGCCAGGTTCCATTCTTTCCAAGGGAAACAAAGGGAAGGCAAAAGAGGAGAAGGACCATTTGTTACCTAACTCAAGGATTGTATCCAGCCTAAAGTTCCACTCCAAAAACTGAAATCTCAAATCCAGAGGTGTCCAAGCATATCCTTGACCACAAGTCAATATTAAATGTCATGCTAAGAACACCTACAGCAATAATACATTTTACTATAGCATCTGTACTGTATTTGTAGTTTGCAACAATTAAGAGGCCAAATTAATAAGTTGAAAGTTACTTTCTATATCATTGAATGAACTTTCAATACTACAAAAAAGACCATCACAAAATTCCATGTACTTCAGCAAAATAGTCCTTCAAGTAGTGTTAAATGCGCCACATTTATGTCTTAATTACTAAGACATACAGGGAAGATTGACAAAATATGCTTAATACACAGAGAAGAGCAGCAGCAAAACCAACCAATTAAGCACACACTGTAATAAATTAAAAAAATTTCTGAGAATTTCTCTCTAAAAGAGTGCTACTGCATAAAAAGACACTGTATTTGCGTGTCTTCTTTGTTTTAGACATATCATATGAAATCTTTGAAAGCTTTTCTGGACAGCATGCTGTTTTCTGTACATCCTATTCATAAGTGCCTTAATGTATTGTGCTGCAACTCACAAAAACCTCAGAGCTGCAGCTGGGGCACAGAAATTGCCTAGGGAGTTTATAATGATAGAAACGACCCTTACCTATCATTGCCTCCTAGAAAGCCCCTGCCCTGAGCTCTCTAGGGATTCCAGCCAACCCTTCTCTTCAATTTAAAAAAATAAAAGACCTTATTACTACCATTCCCTAAGCATTTCTATCATTGTTTTACATTGATTTAGCAAGAAAACTCCTGAAGCTATTTTATTTGGAGAGATTCCTAGGTTCCCCTGACACAAGTAGCTCCCTTTCAGTCTGACTTGGGGAATCACTGACTGTCTGGAAAAATGCTACTCTGTTGATTTACAAGATTTATCCTTGGAAAGTCAAAGGTATGACAGATTTTAATACAAGTTCTAGTAAGAGAGGAATTAATACTTACCAATAGAAAGGGTTTGATTAGAACTTGATAACATTACATTGATTTGACAAGTCATCGCAGTTCACAGCATAAGCTGTCAGTCACTAAATCCACGATGGTGTATTTCAGACAGAAACTATGCTATGTAAAAACAAAATTGAGACACAGACTTTGTGTTATTTCAGTAGTAATATTACAAAAAAATCTCAGAACTGAAAAAGTCCAGATGTGAAGACAGCAGATACTAGAAGCTTTCATTTTACACCCCTACAGGACAAGGAATCTTAGCTGAGCTGGTGAAATATTAAACTGTCAACATGGCAAAGATCTTTCATGTGGAAGGGATGACCAAGTACCAGCTTCTTGTATTTTCTGACTATTTGGAAGGAAAATTAGAACACCTGTTTGCTTTTCATTTGGGTTAAACTAAGCTCTATTACATTAGCATTTAATTAGGAACGGAAAAGTTGCTTACTGCTTTGAGCATTACACTTGAAAATGGTTGAGCTAAAACCATTATGAGCATTATCTAAAAATGAAGTTACCTATGCTGGTAAATAGAGATAGCTAAACTAGTGTTAAAAAACAAAGTCTCCCTAATTTTCTATTCATAACTTCTCTTAAATTCTATAAGATCATGCATTCTACATGAATGCATTGACCATTTCCTTCATGACAGCCGCAAATGACATATTTTTCACATTCTGAAATGCTGACTTCTGTTGCTCATTTAGGTTCAAGGTGGCTCAGTCTATACTCATTTCTTTAGCGTGACTGGTGTTTCTATTGCCTCCAGTGCTCACCAAATGACTCCCCTATGGGTCACATCCATGGGTATAGTGGTAAGTCTTGATTTTATGAGTACTCTCATCCTATTTGTACCATATTGTTCTTTTGTAATATACCTTTCAACTGAGAATCACAATGCTTGATTTCTAAATTCCAAATGAAGGGACAGAAAATACTGTGAAGCATGTTTTAATTGCATTCTGCTGAGATGAGAAAACTGCTCAAGTTTGGCTACCTGAAATACTTTTGCAGTTTGAATTCCTATAGCAAATATCATTCTAGAATATAAGTGTTTCTGATGCTTCATTATGATGGATTTCCTTTTCCTTGAATTACTTTTCCCATGCTTTTAGGAGGGAGGGTTTATGTGTTTCAAAATGGCAGTTTAATGGAAGCTGACACTGACTAAGCAGTGTGTCTCTGACACAGAGATCCTTTTGTCCTTAGACTGAATGTCAGAGAACTATTTGAGCACAAGGCAACAGACATGTTTTCCTCACAGCTGCTGAAGCCTGTGAGAAGACGCATACAGACACTGCATTCCCCAAAATACCTTAAAATGGGTTCTTTCATTAATACAAAGGCATTCAACCTCAAAGCTGACTGTTTGCTCTTGCAGTGCAAAATCCAAGTAGAGCAGCAATGAGATTTTATGGCTGCTTTTTCTCAGCTTTCCTTTGGTGCCTTCTCTTTCTCCAGATATGTTTTGCAACAACAGATTGATCCTTGCAAACAGCATATACTGCATGCCATGAAAGGTACTGTACTGCTAGAGCAGGAAGAACAAATGTCTGTGCGTGTGTTGGTTTTGGCAGGGGTAGAGTTGTTTTCCTTGACAATGGTTAGTGTACGGCTGTGTTTTGGATTTGCGCTAAACACGGGGTTGATAATTTAGAGGTGTTTTTTTTATTGCTGAGCAGGGCTTCGAGCCAAGGCCTTTTCTGCTTCTCATACTGCCAGGCTGGTGGGGGGGCTGGGGGTGGGAGGAGACACAGCTGGGACCCCAACTACACAACCGGGACCACAGGGATATTCCAGACCATATGGTGTCACACAGCACATAAAGCCAGGGGAAGAAGGAGCAGGCAGGGACATTTGGAGTGATTGTAGGAGGATAGCATATAAGAAAGTAAAGGTAGTATATAAAGTAATCTTACCCCTAAAGAGTAGCAGCTGGGTTAATTATTAAGGATTAGGAGCAGGCCTGACTTTAACAGGCCACAGCTGTAGCCAATAAGAAGAATGTAAAAGGGTGTATGGGTTGGTTGAGGGGGAAACTGGAGTCAGTTGGCTGCTGTGAGGACAAGGAAGAGTCAGTGCCTAGAGGAGCTGCCTATGAGAAACATCAAGGCGGTATGAAACTTTTGTGATAGGAGACACTAATATGGAACTCTTGCAATATAAATGACAAGTGATGGTGTATTAATTCCTTGTCTGTCTTTCTTGTGTGTGTGGTTTTTATTTAATCTATTAAACTGCCTCTATCTCAACCCACAGTTTTCTAACTTTTATTCTTCAGGTTCTCTCCCAATCTCACTGGAGGAAGATTGCTTGGTTACTAAGAGGGGTTAAAGCAAGACAGAGAGAAGCATGCTTTTGTATCTGATTTTTTTTTTTTAACAAATCCAGAAACTAGAATTATTTCATTATAATCCTGAACTTTTTGATTAGGACTGGAGAAACTGGAGTTTATATTCTCAGATCTCAATTCTACTTTGGTCCATGAATTTACTGTATATTACTTACTTCCAGGGCTTATTTTATATGAAACAAATTTGATATTTCTTTTTGAAATCTTGTAGGGTGAAATCTGCTATGTTTAAGATAAATACCTTGTATCATTTATTACAGCTTCATCACAGACTTTGGAAAAAAAGCCTTTCACAAGCATAAGGAAGAAACACTTCAGCTGGTGATACAGCACTCCAAATTTCTGACTGCAAAATCTTATCCTAAATTTTTCAGGTATACTGAAACACCTTCACTACAAATTTGCCCTTGTGCTGTGAAGTATCCTCATTTCGTGTGCAGTACATGCCTACATCTTCATCTACAAACAGCAACAATCTGCAGTTAATAAATAATGAAAGAGGAGCTATTCAAACACCAAAGAGCAAACGCTAAAGATTGTACTTCATGTTGGCCTTAGAAATCCTGATAGTTCAGCTGTGGAGCCACCCCTTAGGATGAGATATTTTCAAGTGAGCAATATGGCAAAAACACAACACTGAATATTGAAGACTATTCAAAAGTGGCAACTAGGAAGGACAGTTGGGGTATTAAAGGAAGCCATAAATAACCTTGCAAAAGTACTGTGCTAGACAGAGGAACAGATTCTATGAAGCCTACCCAGTCAATGAATATAAACACATAACCTCTTTCTCCCCACCTCCCTTTCCTTTTTCAGTGCTATTGCAGAGATTGCCACCTAGAATAGACTTGGAGAAAAAAAATTAATCTAACATCACCTAAGTTTAGGTGATTAGCAAATAGCTAACACATTAATGATGCTTTTGACAAGAATGGAAGCCAAAAGTTGTGAAACCTTGCCTGGTAGATAAATGGTGCCCTTCTCAGCCATCTGTCTTACAAATGACCCTATATATACAGCTATTATTTCCCTCAGACACTGGAAGCTCAGCAATTGTTCATGGCCTCAGTGAAGAATAATACCTGTCATGCAGTTTCATTGCTCTGACTTTTAACAGACCTGTTTTCAGCTTGTCTCAAATACTGAACAAGTGCACATGAGGAAGCACCAGAAAAGAACAGGTAAAAGACCAAGGGCACTCACATTTCTCTCTATGTAGGTTTAAAACACCTCAGAACTGTCCTGAAGAAAATTGCTGCTAAAATTGCAAATGGTTCTTTACTCATTTGTGAGAAAACCCTGAACAGTCTGCTGCTTTTGGCTGGTATAATTTTCTCCATAGTAACAAGTAAGGGGCTGTGTTTTAAATCTGTGCTGGAAAGAGTGCTGATAATTGAGCGATATTTTAGTTATTGCTGAGCAGGCCTTGCACATTGTCAAGGCCTTTTCTGCTTCTTTAACCTCAAAGAGGTTGAGGCTAAACAATGAACTGGGAGGGGACACAAGCAGGACGCTGACCCCAGCTGACCAGAGGGATAATCCTACTCCATGCAGTTTTGTGCTCAGCATATAAAAAGCTGGGGCAAGAAGGAAGCGGGGGGAAGACACACACTGGGAGTGATGGCAGTGTCTTCCCAAATAAGGGGTATGTTTCTCCTCTTCCCTGGGACTCTCTCAGAAGTTACCTCATCATCTCATCCGATTTGCTTACCTGGTGATGCAGGAGTCTCCAATCTGTCCCTCATCTTGCACAACCTCTCCTCAGGTTCAGGCAGATTGGCAGCATGAAAAACTTCCTTATTCCTAAAAAGTAATGGTGCCATGCTTTTGACTAGTCTTTTACAATCCTCAAATAAATGCAGCAAAGTTAAATCTAATAGCCTTCTCTCTTTTATGTTTCCTTATTCTATGTTTTCTCACAGAAACAAGTAAGTGTTTCCAAACGCTATTTTTCATAAAACCAGTGAAAGTTTTGGAAAGGATTCTCATTAAAATCTTAATACTTCTGACAAGTAAAGGTGCTTTCTGCAGAAGTCCTAGTTCCAGCATCATGCCAAGGCAAAGAAAGCTTTCATATGCCTATTCTTTCTGAAATGGGAAAAAAAACCCAATTGGTTTGGCTGCAACTCAGCATGATTATTGCTAGTTGCATATGTTGAAGAGTTTGTTTTCAATACAGTATGAAACACTATCACTGTTTTCTCATTTATTTTTTACCACGTTTTCTTTCTCTTTACAGGAAAAAATACTTGACACAAATAAAAACTATTTCTTCCTCTGTAGCACCAACAGAACTTCAGCACAAGACAGTCTTCAAGTCCTCTGCATAAGTTGGCACACTTTTAGCTACCAGAAACCTCTGAAACTGTTTGAAATATCAATTAGTACTTTGCTTGATATGTATTTTCTACACTTCTAAAGCCACCTCACTTGCTTAGTTAACAAGGTTACTTTTCTACTCTGGATACTGGCCCTGAACATTGGAGATCTAACATAATACTCTGCCTCCATGCAACAGACCTTTACCCTCAGTTTACTTTTGTTCAGTTATTGTAAAAATAAATAATGAAATACTTTTTGGACCTGTAATCCCATGTCAACCCCTGCCAAAGCTAGCCACCATCACTAAAAAATGTTGCCACAATTTAGACCGCATGAGGTGGCAGCAGAAAAAAAGACAGTAACAGCTCAAATAGAAAAACTATAAATGAAAGAGACATTAAATACCGTTCAGTGCTTCCAGATGATGCACAAAACAGGCTGTAATGATGTGCCATGAAGCAGAAGTTGCTGCTTTGAAATTATTAGGGAAGTTACTGTTTATATAAATTAATGTCTTACCCCAGTAGTAGTTGATCACTTCCATGGGGAACTAACTTTGAAACAAGAGAAAGCCATTTTTAATCTGAGACATTGCAATCCTTTGTGAGGCGTGGACAGCACTCTTGCTCACTCCCTGAAGTAGTGTGTATCTGTATCTTCATAGATGCCATGACTTGTAGCTGAAGAACAATTTTCTCAGTCGAATATTATCCATTCAGGAACATACTAACATATATTTTACTTAGGAAACTAACATACTGAATCAGCAAACATCCATGGTTGAGCTTCTTCCATGAATCAAAGATGACAAACAAAGCCCTATCATCTTTTCCTTAAGTTATACACAGCAACAAATAAGGCTGCTAAGTTATGAAAGTCGTAACATAAATTTAAAAAATGACATGGTGAAATTGATCTACAAGAATGTTTGAAAATGAACTGAACATTTTGTTCAATCTACACCAAAATGCTGTCCAGATGAAATTAGCTTCTGATCCACCTGAGATCTATTTCTTTTACCAAGAGGTTCATACAGGTTGGGCATTGGGGATGTATGGTATTCAACATCCATGGATAACATGAATTCAAGCAAAACTTACCTAGTAACCAGAATAACTGAACAGTTGACAGTACTTGTCAACAAGAAATTTTTGAGATTACGATCACAGGGAGCACATTTAAGCCTGAAAAGAGAGATGGCAGCAAAGGCAGTTCGTATTGGATATGGTTCTTATGCAAGTAGACCTCATTTGAATCCAAGGGATTGCTTCTCTGTGTGTAGACAAATTCTACCTTTATAGTTTTATTTTTATAGGGTAATTAAAATTGCTTGTGCTTTGATAAAAAAAATCAATAAAATTAGATAGCCAAAAGAAGATATTAACAACTTGAGAATAAGCATTTCATAGGAATGCAAAGTAAATTACCAGGATTCTTTTTAGCCTACACAGCCTTTAGGTAGGATGCTAACTTCAACCTATAGCAATTATTTTTTGGCATCTGCTTTGACAGGAAATGCTTTAACCTAGTTTCCACTACTTCTCTTTTAATTACAGTTCTCTAGAGAAAATTTTTATCACTATACCAGAAAATAATTTTTACTCGGTTTTGCTGAGATTCAATATAACTTTGCTAGAGTGAAATACAAAAACCTAACTCAAGAACAATTCATATTTTGAATAGAGAACTCAAATAATCCAAACACAGTTTTCATTACAGTAAAGTATTTAATGACAAAAATCAGGGTTTCTAGTAGTGAGTAGAGAGCAGGTCCCACTTTTTTTTTTTTTTTCTCTCCTCAGAATGGCACAAAATAATTTCTACATCTTTGAGAACTTCCAAGGAACTGGTTACAATAGATATCAGCAAGTATTACAATTCTGGCAAAACATGACAAAACCTACCTACCTTTAAGATCAGTTTTAAGAGCACACATTTTTGTTAATATTTCACATAATACACAACTTTTGCTAGACACAAAAGTAACCTTTTAAGACAGAGTTTGCAGTACAGCAGTCAAGTCTAACAATACATAATTTTTATTCTGTTTAGAACTTTAAAAAGATAAAGGAACTAGTAATATTGTTACAATTTACAAATACATTCTTTCATATGAAACATTAACCTGAATCATATTATATGTTATGTACATGACTAATAATACTAGGTTCTATACACTACAAGCTAAGTTCCAGAAGGAAACTGCAATGCTCTAAGATTTACCTTTGGATAAACACTTATACACCTTGATTTTTTTTTCCTAAAAACTAGCAAACCTTGTAGTTTAATTAACAGAAAGAACAAAGTAAACAGACAAAGCACTTTTCCTTCATTCAGAAGACTTAGGTTACCTAAAGTTCCCATAGTAAATGGCTTTTGATGGTTGGATTAAAGTCCTGAGTTATGATGAAAACCATACACTTAACTGGAAGATATGAAACAACCCATAATGCTGAAAAACTCAGGTGAGACTAAACCAATGTTTCAGTACAGTTCAGCTCACAAGAGGTCTGGAACTTAGCAGTGCAATTATGATCTTGTCCTGTCCAGCTGATATTTATGTAAACACTCAAAAATATATGCCTTTTAATCTAAATTTAGACAATTAATTATTTTCAGGTTTATCTGACCTGGGTTTTAGATATTTCTTCTAATTATTTGCAAGTGTAGAGGACTGGCTTGATGACAGCAGCTCAGAATCTACTTCCTTCTCTCGAGAGAGACTTGTGAGGTTAGCAGCAGAATGTAGTTTTAAAAGAATGGAAAATATGACAAGAAGATTGCTATGTGGTCAAAAATGTTCTCCCTGACTGACCTATAATCCATCTTAAAAAAAAAATAGCCTAACATTTTGTATCTAGCAGAAGTTTAACTTCGGTTTAAAAAACAGAGACTTTTTCCTTGGTTAATTGCAGAAATACCCAGTCATTACAATAGCATTCAGACATTTCCAGGGCAAGCATTACTTACACACAGCTCAACAGAGTGTTCAGAACTTGTGTTGTTAATGAACCTGTTCTGATTTATAACAGAAGCGGCCAAATTCCCTTTCAGTAGGGGCTAGATTTGGTAACTGTTGGAGCTGGTGCTAAATACAGCTAAATGATCCTATGGTACTACACAAATGACCCATTCTCTCAACTCCCAGTGTGAAATTAAATAAAAAGCTTCATACAAAACTGTTTAAATTACAGGGAAAAAAACCCCAAAACCAAAGCAGATGTTAAGTTTGAATGCAATCAGCTAACTAGACAGTGTCCTCAGTTCAAATGAGAATACTTTCCTAAAGGCAAGCATCTTTTTATGAAATGGGCATTTCCATGAAATTTTCAGTTACTTCAGCTTGCAGTAAGTAAAATATTCTCAATTACTACAGTAGCTTTTATCTCTCTTACAAGCACTGCTCTGAGGATTTTAGACTGTTCTGTCATTAATAATGCAAAAATCATATTCTACAATGAATACAGTACATTCACATAATGCCAGCTTTTCTCTGGTAAGATGAGGGTGAAAATGAAGAGCAGGCATTTTCAGAAGATGAAGGCTGTACCTTCTGCAAGGATTTATTTTCTAGCTTACTGGTTTAAGAAAAGAAAAAACATCTTTTTCTCTTTTTTTTCCCTTTTCATTCTTGTAGCAGATTATACCATCTTAAAAATATTAAGGAAACAGCTGTGAAGGAAAAAGGTAACCTACTTATTTTTGTAAGAGAAACACAGTGCATATATTGCATATAATGAATACAGATGAAATAGAGTCATCCTTCCAGTGAAAACATATTGAAAGCTGAGACTCAAACTAGAAGTTGATTCTAGTGTACCAAGACATGCTTTTTTGAAAGCCTCTATATTAAAAAATCAGACAACTTGCTAACAGAGAAGGCATTAAAATCAGACACATTTCTGAAGTGTTCCAAAAACTGTAGAATTTATGAAAAACAGATGTCTTGAAAATAGTGTACTCTTATCTTCCCAGGCCTTTGCATTCTCATTTTCATGGGCCTTTAGCCACACAATCACAGGTAAAAGGAAATGCTATTTTATATCAAGATTGCTGAATTGTAGATTGTGTTTGAGGCACAGCTATGTGCATATAGATGTAAAAATTACTTTTTTCCTCTATTTTGAAACCTCAAGCATACATTCTCTAGGTTTCAGCATACTATTCAAATAATCAGTTTGAAAGTGAAAATAGGAACATGTAAAATGCTGATATGAATGAAATTCAGATATGCACTTCTGAATGCTGGTAAACATGCAACGCTTCCTACATTAGAAGAAACAATTTTTTTCTGTTTCCCTGGACAAAGGAGTTTGTCCTCCATTATAGCTACAACCCCAGATGTTTAATTCTAACATTCATTCACATTCTGCTGATGCTACATTAAATGAAGAAAATTACACCCCTTCTTTGGATTTTATTTTCACACACATGTCCACAATCAGTTCAATCTTTCTTTTTGTACAACCATGGAAGAATATTACTATTTTAATCCTGATCAGCTTGTCATTTGGTCCTTTTTCAATGTCTGCTTTCACTCCTGTAACAACTGAAACACAGGCAGAAAGTACTGCAGGACTGTGTAGCAATATTAAAAAAGAGGAACAGAAGGAAGTCTGAAAAGTAGAAACGCAACACTTTTTCCTGCACAGAAACTGAAAGAATGCATCTCCACTGAACGGGAAGGAAAAAGCACACAGAAGACTGAATCTCCTGTAAAAGTTGCTGATTGTAGCCTTTTCAACTTCTCTTGAGAAGATTTCAACTTTGGGCAATAACTCAGCATTTGTGCTTCATGGCAAGCTGAAAAAGAAATAAAAAAATTAATTAAAGAGATACCGCTGAGAATGACAGCTGTATCAACCTAATGTGGCTAGTGTGGATAAGAGGAGTTTGTAAGACAAATTCTTCAAAAGATGCCTGAAATCCATTAACTTCTTTGCATAGAACTATACAGTCATTCCCCTTCCTGGGACACACAGGCAAAGCCTCTCTCTGCCATGCTGAGGAGGCAGGATTTATCTGCTTTCCCAGCTCTGTTTCCCAATGTTCCATTATTTTGCTGTCTGTGAGGAAGGCTAGAGCAAGACACCAGAAACAAAGACATGCTTAAAAGAATAGTAATTTTGACCCAATGATTTTGATTATTAACTACAATCAGAAATTCTAGACAAGTAATTTAAAACACCTATTCAGGAGCTCTGCCACTACAAAATGATGAAAAATAAAGGACTGATTGCTTTTCCACCTCTGTGATTACCAATTATTTCCATTTCAAATAATTCAAAAATGCACTTAACTGGGAATGAGAGGGAGAAGAAAGAGATGAAGCGAGTTAAAACCGGTAAAAAATGCGTAGACAAACGCACTTTGCAAACCAGGCAGAGAGCTTAGGGTTAGGTTCCATATAATAAAAAACTGCTATCTGTAGATAATAGCATGCTAACAAAACTGAGATGAGTGAACTGTCTGGGAAATCACCTAGAAAATAGAACTAGTAGCAGCAGTTAAAATTCACTCATTTGCTAATGGTGAAATGATGACCAATAAATGACTCAAACTAAACTGTCATAAACCTTTGATACTCAAAGATATGGTTACAAACACACTTTTAAAAGAAATTAATGTTTGAGTGATATACTAGAATTGCATTTAAGCACTAAAGAACTTAAACCAACACTCTCCTTTCTTTCCTCAAACAGAATTGTTTTTTAAATGTGTCTTTGGCAGGCAACTCTGAGAAGTTTTTATTTTACAGAATTTATAACTTTGAGATCCTGAGCAGTCACCAACAAATGGAAGGGACTTTTTAGAGGCAAAGAAGGTGAAGAAGGTGTCACAAAGAGGATTTGATATGTACCCTGAGCTAAGTTCAAGCCTTTATACAACAAAGTATAGATACATGCTTTCATTCAAGAAACTATGACAGCCAAATATCTGACTTTATCCTACTGAAATCTTACCTTATGTGCAGTTTCTGCAAACTGCTGAGCACTGTTTTTCAGCTCCTCTGTCTTTTCTTCTGCACGACCTAGCCTTTCACCACGCTCATTCAAGGCCTGACTTGCCTTCTGTACTGCACTTGTTACACTGTCTGCTGCTGAATGCAGTATGCTGTTTCCTGCAACACCAAGAAGCCATTAGAGTACTCAGGATATATATGCTTTGTAATAAATACAATTAATTTAATTTATAATGTTCTAGAGCTGGTTTGCCATTTGGACTGGCCTCACTTCACTATAATCTCTCTTGAGGTGTTTGCAGAGAACAATGAAATCTCCCCTGAGCCTCCTCGAGACTAAACAAGCCCAGCTCCCTCAGCTGTTCCTCAAAAGACAAGCTCCCTAGATCTCCCAGAGCCTTGCTGCCCTTCACTGGACACACTCCAGTACTTCAATGCCTTTTTCAAAGTGAGGGGCCCAAAACTGAACGTGGTACTTGAGGTGTGGCCTCACCAGTGCTGAGTGCAGAGCAATGGTCACTGCCCTGGTCCTGCTGGCCACACGATTGCTGATACAGGCCAAGACGCCACTGGCCTTCTTGGCCACCTGGGCTCAGCACTGGCTCACACTTATCCCGATGCTGACCTGCACCCCAGGCCCCTTTCTGCAGGACAGCCACTCTGCCCCAGCCTGTAGCACTGCCTGGGATTGCTGTGACCCAAGCGCAGCACCTGGCACTTGGCCTTAGTGAACCTCATGCTGCTGTCCTTAGCCCACTGACTGAGTCTGTCCAGATCCCTGTGCAGAGCCTTCCTTCCCTCCACAGATCAACACTCCCACCCATCTTAGTATCGCTGTACATCTGCTGAGGGTGCCCTCAATCACTACATACGTATCTTCAATAAAGATGTTAAACAGAATTGGCACCAAAATGGAGCCCTGGAGAACACTGCTAGTGACGGGGCGCCAACTGGATTTAGTTCCATTCACCACAACTCTCTGGGCCTGGACATCCACCCACATTTTTATCCATCAAAGAGTCCACCCATCCAAGCTGCAAGCAGCCAGCTGATTGAGAAGGATGCTGTGGTAGACAGTGTCAAGCACTTTACTGAGTCTAGATAAACAACATCCACTGCTTTCCCCTCATCTACTGAACAGGTCACTTTGTCATACAAGGACATCGGCAGAGTCAAGCAGCACCTTCCTCTCATAAATCCATGTTGGCTGGGATTGATATCCTGGTAGTCCTGGCTGTCCTCATTTTTTCCACAGCATTGAAACCAAATATATAATGCTCTTAAATGAGTTATTGTGGTAAAGGTATGAAACAAATTCATTCAAAGTGAGCACTACAGCAAATCTGCTGTTAAACTCTGTTGCTCTTACCAGCATACAAAGACAAGTGAAAACAGACACAAACATGCTGACTGCTTTTATCATTAATCTGAGGAAGTGTACCTACTTCAAAAATATTCTCGGGTTAAAAAATCAAATCCAAACATCAATTTAAAGGGCTACTAGTTTGTTGTAGTTTAGCCCCAGCCAGCAACCAAGCACCACACAGCCCCTTGCTCACTCTCCCACCAGCAGGACTGGGGAGAGAAAGGTAAAAATCAGAAAACTGATGGGGTGAGATACAGACAGTTTAATAGAGAAAGCAAAGGCTAAGCACTAAAGTAAAGTAAAACAGGGAATTAATTCACTCCTTCCCATGGGCAGGCAGGGGTTCAGCCATCTCCAGGAGAGCAGGCACCCATCACACAGAAACAGTTCCTCACGAAAACAAATGTGATTATCCCAAACTTCCTCCCCTTCCCTCCTTCTTCCTCTCACTTTATGCACTGAGCATGATGTCACATGGTCTGGAATATCCCTTTGCTCAGCTGTCCAAGCTGTGTCTCCTCCCACCAACCTCCCATGCAGGCCCAACTTCCTTGCCAGCATGGCCAGTATGAAACGCAGAAAAGGCCTTGGTTCTGTGCAAGCCCAGCTCAGCAATAACAAAAAATCTCCATATTATCAACACCATGTTCACCACAAATCTATCACATTGCCCTGTACCAGCCACTGAGAAAAAAAATTAACACAGCTGAAACTAGCTCACAGTTTCATTAGAAAAAAGAAGAACAAACAATCCTTTCAGACTCAGTTTTCAAATAATAATCCTTTCCTTAGAAAGGCCAAACAAACAATGAATAGTGAAGCTAAAGGCTGCCCTGAGTAGCCTGTGAAGCACGGTACAAGCTGCATATGCAGGAATTCCTGAGATAAAGAAAATTGGCTTACAATTTTAAGCTAAAACTCAACTAGTATTAAACTATGGAGGTGAGGGAGAGACTTAAGAACCTACACAAAGTGACTCACAGATGATGAGTCAATATGAGAAATAGCCATAAAAGAACATTCTGGCCTCCCAAATACCAATATTGTTAAATTTTGCACATCAGGAGTTAAAAAAAAAGAAAAAAAGTAGATGTGGAACTGCTACAGGTTTGGGGTTTTTTCCTATTGTTGCATTTAGAAAAGGAATATAATAGCTGGCATTCTTGTTGAAGAGATTAATATCTAACAATACTGTGAGCTGGAACTTTGCAGATACAGAAATTAATCTTTTCAAGTGATCTCCCTTCAGACACTGAGGAGTTTGATTGTAAAACCAAACAACTTCACATCCTGCACACTTTCTTACTTTGAAACTTTTCAGTCAATTGCTATTTTGTTCATAATTTTTTAAAGGAGATTATTATTTTGGCTTCTGTTCAGGCAGCTTTTCAAATAAACACATGTACTGAGCAACACCGCACTGGAAATAGTTTTCCTTTTTTGGTGGTGTGATCTAATGGCTTTGGCCTCTTGTATAGTGTTAGTTCTCTAGGACAAGAGTTTTGAAAGCTCACAACACTGAATTAAATTGGTTTTTTACAATATCACAAAGCCTTTGCTGAATTCAAGGAAAGCAGGCTACATGGACAAACTTAGTATCTATAAAACTAAGTATTTTCTGAAGTCTTAAAATGTGTTGGGGAGCAGACTAACATATTTCTGACCTTCTGTCATGTCAATAGGAAACTACAGAACAAAAATATTTTTCATTTTCTCTACTCTTAAGAATATTCCTTATTTTCTATACTCCTAAAACTGTTTGTAGATTTGTGGCCAAAGATTGGTATCTATTACTCCACATTATTTTCAGCACAGAAGAATGAACTTGAAAGTTTGGCACAGTGACAGTAACTGTTTTTCCTTCTAGCTAACACAATATTGTGTTCTCTCCAGGTAAGATCTGCTGTATTTTCTCATAGGCAGTGACTTGCAGAGAAGCTGCTATTCTGAGACTGTTCCTAAGAACTACTTCTGGAGTATCCTTACCAATGGAATGTCAGTAAAACAATAAAAAAAGTCTGCTCTTATCTATGAGCAACACAGAAACCCACATGTCAATAGTCTATGGAATTTCATCAGTGTATTTCTAGAGCATGTGTAGGTGGTTGCTGGTATGACTGACTATGCCTCATCCCTGTATTAGTACCACTGCAGGAATAGCAAACCTTGCACTGGACATACTGGAAAATCATTCTTATGAATAAATAATCTACAACCTGCAAAACTTTTAAGCTGTTCTTCAGGAGGTAACTACTCTGATTCAAAATATCCTGAGAGATGTTTTCCATGTTGATGGATTCCTTTAGGATTTCATTAGTAAAGCTTCTCATACTGTCTTTCATAGTATCCTTCTAGACAAAATGTCCAGCACACAGCTGGATAAACAGATCATATGATGGGTGAGCAACTGGCTCATGGCTCAGGTGCAAAGGGTTACAGTGAATGGGGTGACACCAGGCTAGTGACCTGTAACTAGTAGGGTTCTGCAGGGCCCAGTTCTCAACATCTTCAAAAAGGACTTGGATGCAGGAATCAGATGTATACTAAGTTTTCGGACAATACTAAATTGGGAGGAGTTGTTGACTCCCATCATGGCAGAGAGGCCCTGCAGAAAGACCTTGACAAATTAGAAGGCCATGCAATCACCAGCTACATGAAGTTCAACTAAGGAAAGTCCTGGATTCTGCACTTGGGATGAAACAACCCTGGATTTATGTATAGACTGAGGAACAAGATGCTGGAGAGCAGTGCCGTGGTCAATGTCAAGTTGAATCTGAGCCAGCAGCGCCCTGGTAGCCAGGAGGGCCAACCCTGTCCTGGGAGGCATCAGGCACAGCATCACTGGCCAGGCAAGGGAGGGGATTGTCCTGCTCTGCTCACCTCGAGTCCTGTCTGCAGTTTTCAGCACCACAACACTCAAAGGATGTAAAGCTATTAGAGGGTGTTCAAAGAAGGACTACAAAGGTGGTGAAGGATCTAGAGGAGAAGCCATACGAGGAGTGGTTGAGGTCACCTGGCTTGTTCAGCCTGAAGGAGACTGAAGTCAGAACTCACAGCAGTCTACAACTTCTCCTGAGGGGAAGATGAGGGGCAGGCACTGACTGACCTCTTCAGTTTATTTTGGATATTAGGAAAAGGTTTTTTACCCAGAGGGTGTTTGGGCAGTGGACAGGCTCCCCTGGGCAGTGGTCACATCACCAGCCTGACAGAGCTCAAGCAGCATTTGGACAATGCTCTCAGAGACATGGTGTGACTCCTGGGGTGTCCTGTGCAGAGCCAGGAGCTGAACTTTGATAACCCTTGTAGGTCCCTTCCAACTCAGGATATTCTACAATTCAAGCTGTATTGAGAGGCTCTTACACCCCAAGAAGTCAGCTTTAGGACTTTTATCATGCACAATGAAAAATACATCCTTTAGCCACCATGCCCAATACCTGAAAGACACAGGAATTCTGTCATAATCAAGTATGCAAAGAAACTAATTGGTCTCTAGAGATACCATTATTTAGATTGCATCATTTGTTTTATCACACATTCATAAAAGGTTCATCGCATTCTCTATATATCAAATATATTTCAGCTCAATGCAGAGATTTATCTTTAGATTAGTGATCAAACTCTACATCGACTGATTTGCAAACACGAGTACTCAATTTTAATTGTACATGCATTAATAAAGCATTTAGCAACTACCTACTTCCGAGAAGGAAATAAATGCAGTTAGCTTTGATTATTTGTAATTAGTATTCTTGCTGTTACTGTTAATTTTCTCATTGTGGTTTTCAGTAAATTTTTCTTATCTCAAGCACTAATCTTTGCCTTTTGTGCTTTCTGCTGGAGGGGGAGGGGAAGTGAATGCTGTCACAGTTTTGCTTGGAGCACTAGAGAGAGGAATACCATTCCTAAACCACAATGCTGCTATAAAAACCAAAATACAAGACTAAATACATTTTCCACAGATCAGATTTGAATGTTCTTTATGTTTCAAAAAAATTCTGAAGATGTTAACAAAAATCAGTGGACAATTATGAAAATTACAAAAATGCAAGAACCAGCAGACATTTTCAATAAAATTTTCAGAGCAAAACAAATATATAGTGATACTTAACTAATATATTTTCCAAGTCTACAATACTATTCGTGGCTTTGGGGTTTTCGTGAGTCAAAGAGTATCTTTATATGTACCTTGACTAAATTATTTCCATAAACTTCTCCAAAAAAAGAAGCACCCCTACTTTTAGCTCAAGAAGTATCATCTCGAACATATCAAATACATCTGGATGATTTCCGGTGTTTTAACTTCCATATTTAAATATATGCAAACCAGAAACACAAAAATGAAAGAAAATCAACATAGCCTGAAACACAGCAGACAATTAGCTGACAAAAAGCTGAAAGAAGCACATGAACAGAATGACTTCTGCAGACCATAGGAAATAAAATTTAATCATGTTGTGAATATGAGGTCTTAAAAAACAAGCAAAAAAAGCCCCCAAAACATGACAAAATAAATTACCTGAATAACATTAAGGGTTCAACAGTTCAGTATTTTTATTGCTTAGCAAACACAGTGTATTCTCATTTCTCAAGTGTGGCTTGCAGATCTAGAAACAGCTGTATTACCAAAAAAAACCCAATCCTTATTATGGTTCTGCAAGGCCCTAGAAAAATCTCTTCTATGGGCAGTTAAGTAGCACAAGCTTTCCTGCTACAGTTGTAAGTGAAAGGAAGTTTTATCTCTGATGCTAGTGCCTTTTTATGTTAAATAGTGGCATAGGCACCATTAGAGTAAAACGAAAAAGATTTTTTCATTGATGAGGTATCTTGATAACTAAAATACCTCCTGCTCTCTTGAGATTTTCTTTTATTCAGTACTCCACAGCAACAATTTCATGTAAATTATTCATACTTTTGAACAGCTTAACTAATTACAGAGTCAAATTTCAAGCCGTAGAATCAGAAAAATTACTTTAGCATTATCTTTGCATCATTCTAAGACACGAATTTGTCTCTGATCATTACTGTGGTCAAAATGCTGTTAATCTTGGGGTGGAGGCAAGGTATGTGGATTATGCTGTTACTTTTACTGCATTTTTAGCAAATTTATTCTTTTTAAGCAAACATCTTCTTATAGATATTTCCCAATAAATTAAAATCAGTATTAAATTACATTCCATCATGATGATTAATATTAAATGAGGAGATTGGACTTCTAGCCCAATAAGGGACCTCGGATCTCCAGAGGGAAGAAAATGGGAAAACTTCATCTCTGAAGATCCAAATGTGAAAAAACTTTCTATGTAATAACTTTCAAAACCCTGGAGGAAGGAAGTCTGATTTGTTCTCTAGAAAGGGTAATTTTCTTGGGGAGTATAAAATCAATAATGTCCAAAAACCTTACTGTGAAGTGCCATTTACCCATTATGACAATTTTGTAATAAATAAAGAGGCTTACTCTGGAAAAGTTCTGGAATTCAGCAGGATCACATATTACAGCCAACCAGACAAGAAGCAGAATGTGTAATTAAAACAAAGAACAGCAGCTACGCACCATGGCAAGCTTCTTTTGAGAATGAGCTGGCAAATTTAAATATTAATCTTAAATCCTGCTCCCCTGGGGTCACAAGTGAGAGTCATGAACACTGAAAAAACTTGCAAGCTTTGCCAATTTTGATCAGCTGACAGGTAAAATAACTGGAAATGGGATAACTCCCATGCCAATTTTTACTGATATTGATGTCATTCTATAAAGAAAAAAATGTGAGGGTTTTTTTTGTTAAATCCTTCCAGACATTTCTGCCATAAGTGAAATGCTGTACTCACTACATTTCTTCATGACCACAAGCTGAAATATTCAAACAACTTTGATTCTAAAGTGGAATAGTTTTCCATAGGGAATATTCAGAATGATGGAACAGATTTAATATAGAATAAGAAAATCCCCCAACCAATGACTACTATGAAGAGTTATATTTAATATTTAAAAGAGAAAAAAAATCTATTTTTAGTGAAAGCCTATGGTAAAAATGATGCAAAAAGAATCAGTCACCAGCCAACACTCAGCACTGGCCTAATGCTCAGTTAGTCCCTGAGCAACGTCTACCTTGGGAAAAGGCAGTTTCTCCTCCAGTTTTATTGCTGAGCATGCTGTTACATGGCATGGAGCATCTCCTTGGTCAGTTTTGGTAAGATTCCCTGTTTGTGTCCCCTCCCAGGCCATTTGCTGGGGGACAAGACAGAAGGAAGAGACCATGAAGGTCTTGACACTGTGTAAGTACACCTCACCTAAAACACCAGTGTGTTACCAACACAGTTTTGGTCACAAATCTAAAATATAACACTGTACTGGCTGTTATGAAGAAAAACAAGCTCCATTCCAGCCAAAACCAATAGAAAGCCTAACACACTTTCCCTGTCAAGGCAGTCCAAAGTGTTAACACATCTCCTGATGCAATTTTGTTGTTTTGTTTCAAATTGAATTCACCAAAGTATTGACATTTCTTTTAGGGTGGGTAGGAGATTTAGACAACAACATGCCCTGAAAATGAACCACAGGATTCTTCTAAACAAAGGTAGTTCTTGCAGACATTGTGTCAATACTATTGATTGAGCTTCTGCTTAAGTAGTGTTAATTATTATTGAGAAACATAATGCATTAACCTGCTACAATGGAGGCATGGAACACAGTGTATTTGTCAACACATTCCTATTTATCCATCAGGTAAGTGACTTTGAAAATTCTGTGTTTGCTACTTAAGCAGCATATTCAAAATCACCAACTTCTCTCACCAGATAAACTGAAAATAAAGTTACGGCTCATGAGTAAGAATGAAAACTGAGTAAGAACTGGTCAAGGTCAGGATGCAATCAGTCAAGAGCAATGGCTGCAAACCACCAAATGAAAAATGCAGCATCTGACCTGAGAGTAACTGGCTGTGCCAACCCTTCCTCAGGGTAATGCAGGAGCTATACATTTACGGACAGTATTTTAGCACCATCCCAGTCACCTAAGACTGGTATGACTGACGTATGTTTATGTCTGAATAGTTTTTTCTGCTAATTATGCACATTACTCTCATCTGTTTCAATCAACCACTGTCAATAAAAAACCAACTTGAACATTGACAGCATTTTACAAAAACTCAATCTCTTCCTTCACCTCCAAACTGTACTGAATCACTGAAATCAACACTTTAGAATGAAGTGACCGCAAGTGACCGCAGAAAGCTTCAAGAGGCAATTACAGGTTTTGCTGATCTGAAAGTTTCTCCGAAGTCTGTCAAGGTTCAGGTGACTCCCACATATTAGCTATATTCACCAATCAAAATCATACATTTTGTTAGAAGAAAGAATTATGCCATAAAAAAAAAGCTAAGAGCTGCTCATTACTGCAACACAGCACTGAAGACATGAAGGCAAACCTCTTCTACTGCTAAGACTGTCATGAAACTGCTCACAATAAGGAATAACTTAGTCTGGAATGATACCCAAGAAACACCACAATAATTATAAAGGATTAAGTGAAGTCTAAGCATCTAACTCAGGATGCTACATTATTTCAACATCGACTGATGAAGTTTCAACCAATGGTGGACTTCACACATCCATTAGCTGCCTCTCCTTGCTGAGCACATTTGTTTTGTTGAAATCATCATTACCAGAGAGTTACATTTCCTAGACTACCATTAACCCAAGGCTTTCCATCACATCTGTAACACAACACCTGATTATGAAGGTCCACAGGACAAACACATTCTTCCCCTCCTTCTTCACTGTTACACATCCTTTCATGCGTATTGGTGCTGTGCTGACAGCCTTGGTTAAGAGCTCTCTCAAATAAAAGAGGGAAGAGCTACTAAAAAGACTCAAACAGAAGAAAAACATCTCTCACTGACCTATCTTAAACAACCATGTGAAAGCCTTATTTAACAGCTTGAGATAATAAGTAGAAGATTATAGAAACAGTACTTCTGTGATTGTAATCCTGTAAGATTATACACTCACAACTTAATGAATTCCACACAAATTGAATGTTCTCTAGATAATTTCAATACTTCAATTATCATCCAGAAAGGACGCCCAAGTGATCGGAAAGAGAACATTTATAAAAAGTACAATCTTCATTGAATTTCCAGCTTTGAAAACTTGAATCTGAACTTAAATCTGAACATCAACTTCTCAATTTATCTTTCAAACATAACTTACTTCCCAAATTATATTTGACCATAAAATCTAGAAGTCTCACAGCCTGGACAGCAGGATTGCCATGGACTTTCACTTTCTTTGAAAGTAAACAAAACACTTCTGTAAGTCTTTGCACCTGAATCTGGAAAGTTTATAGCCTTCAAAAAGCATTAGTTACCAAGCCTGGTAGCTATTTTGATGTAAGTGGTACATATTCTGCACTGAATTTAGCCTTTACCAATTATGCAACATTAAGAATCATTGTACTCCCAAGGGAATAAATCCACGGTTCCACCTTTGTAAAAATCTTATTCTACCCTGAAAAGAAATACAGGTTTCAGAGTAAGAAGTGATCTCAAATTTAAACTGGTTACAGTACTTTCCCCTGTTCCCATGTGGGCTAGGCAATTACTTCTGACACATCTGGATCTTTTAATATCCATCAATAAAAAAACTGGCCAGGAACAGATTTAAATATAAAAAGGCGGGCAAATATTGTGTATTGTGCTGATGCAAAGAGACCGAAAAATTCATCTAATCCGGTATTTTGTTCAAAGCATGTAAGACAGAAAAAGGAAAAAAAAAAAAACCCAAACCCAGTATATTATAAATGCATTTTAAGCCTCAGTAAAACTATTCAGATTTGACCCCATACTTTTCAGTCTTCCTGATTTGCAACACATTAAATAAAGCCTATAATATCAGTCATAGTAACATATAATATTTTATATTGTAGCATGTTCTAAAACAACCCTAGTTTGTCACTTCATAGCTTCTGAACATTATTTACATCTGCCCACAATTTATTTTTGTGTATCTGAAATCCTGTACTTTTAGCACAAAAAGAGGGCAAATTTATCTCAACTCTAATATGAAGAAAAAGTGTATTTTATTCCTGCTAGTAGTTAAATAATACCTATAACCTTGGGAGTTAAACAGATGCTTGCAAGTTATTTCTAACAACAACAAAGAACACCTTGTGCATCACAACATTATACTTTTTAAAAGGTCCTACCAATTACAGAGAATATACGAGGCAAAATGATCATCCTGACTGTTCAGCATCTTCATTAGCAAGCAACAAAACAAGATAAGCCTTATTGACAACAGAGATAAATTTCTTCCTCTGTTTTCATTAGCCATGTCAGCTCCTTAGATTTGCAAGCTACATTTTAAGATGGGGGAAAAAAAATGTAGAGCAATCACAGTATCCAGGTACTCAACAGCCAACTAACCGTGAGCTCAAGTTCACAGTGAACAAAGAGAAGTCTGCTATGGTCCCAGAAGGGGAATAAGGGAGCCTGAAAGACCTTAATTTGTCTGAAGTGAAAGCATATGCTACTAAAAACCTGTCCAGGCCAGCAATGATTCTCCAAACTGGCAGCCTTTAAGTCAACACTGTAGAGAACTTCACACCCTGTACCTTCCTGACCAAATCAATAATGAGTTTTAAAGCACCACCTTAGCACCAGCCTTAAGGGAGAAGGAAGGAGGGGAGAAGGAAACAGAAAGAATAGCGTTAATGCAGGTGTGCAAACTGAGTGTATCTACTGATTAGCAAAAACAGCACCTGGCCAAGGTAGTAATTTTGTATTGTTGCCAAACATAAATAAAAGCAAACATTGAAAAAACCCATTTGATGCTAATGGCCTGGCAGTGGAGAGGGAACAGAAAATGTTATACAGATCCATCAACTATATATTATTTTAATGAAGAAAAATATGTAATGCAATAAAGTCCACAGTGAGCGAAGGTGATGTACATCCAATCTGTTTTGCATTTTATGAGTGAGTTCAAATACTGTGAAGAGAGAGACAGAATAATCAATAAATTACCTACTTAGGAAATTGCTATCATGCCACAGTGGGCCTTCTGAAACAATCCTTTTGTAAGTAATTCTGAAAAATCCACACTTCGACCTAAGACATCACCAAGACTAGACACTGTGTTCTAATTCTTAAATATTTTATACTAAACAATAATGCTAACCCATGAATATCAAAATATCAAGTCATTGAAATGAAATTCTGTGAGTTATTTTTTAAATGGCTTAAGTAGTCTGGAAGACATTTTTCTCTGCTACCTAGACAGATGGTCTACAGTTCTATATCTTATATTTACCTCTTCAAGGTCAGAAATCTAAAGAGCTTAGAAAGCTGGGTTAGGAGCAAACTTTCAGATACATGTTCATTTGGAGACCAAATGAAAGATCCTAGACACTTAAAAACTAGCTTTTTGTTTGAATTCAAAGAAGAGTAGAGACTAACATTCTATTCCAATGTGGATGCTGAATATATATAAATAAGCTAGGATAGAATGACACTTAATATCGAGGGATGGAAAACAGAATTAGAATTAAAATGGGCTATCTTAAGAATCAGCATTGCCAACAGACTAAAAAATAAATTATGTACACAGAATTGAAATGGAGGAAAGAGATGAAAATATGGAGTATTTTATTGTTCAGCAGTAAAAAAATTAATAGTGTTTCTTATGTTAGTAAATAAGACTATCCAAACAAGGTCTTCCACTTTCTTATGTCAATATGGGAACCGTGAAAGATAAAGAAAATTCTAAAATGCTTCAGAAGAGAAATGACCTATGCTATCGAAGTAGAAAGACAGTCATTTTACAAACTGAATTGATCCTACTTGTGTCAGCAGAAGCAGCTCAGAAGACTGAAAATGTCAACACTAATGAATTCCTGCTAGTCATGAGGAACTACAATGTGCTAAGTTTAGAATGATTTTTGGAACAGAGACAAGGCTGGACAACAAGTACAAGCTAATTCACACTTCCTAGTGACTTTGTTCTGATACATAGTAATGCCACTGCCTTATAATTTCTATAGGGACTGATAATGACAAACATAGTATACAGGATTTTCATAAGAAGATCAAGAAGTGATTCTTTAAACAGATCCTTTCTGACAGACTCGAAAGAATTAAAATTCAAAAAGGTAAGAAAATGATAACTCTGCGGCAATTCATCAAGCACAATATCTGTCTGCTTACTTCAGCAACATATTTGAGTGAGTGGCTATGTGATTTACAAACAAGACGAGGTCAAATATTCAGAGCAATGTCACTAAGAAAAAACTGTTATTTAATGCTTCATTTGAGTTTTCTGGACTCAAGTAACCTGAGAATTTATGCAAAAATTATTCTCAGGGGTCTAAGAAGTTCAGAAATATTGAGAAGTGGATCTGGGTTCATTCAACAAAGTATGTTCCATAGAGGTATTTTGAATAGTTATTACTATTGATGCACCACATGCATTCACTTTCCAGACTGGGAAAAATGCTGCATTAAATAATGTAACAGTGAACTAACATTGAAACATAGGAAATACCAGGTTGCAGGAACAGAAAAGGCAGATTTTAGGTCTTGAAACATGTTTCAAAACATTAGGTTTTTGAAACCTGGGCATTCAGGTGGTGGATTTTTTCCCTTTTACCAATGTGTCTATCAACCAAGGCTGCTTTTTTTCCTTCTTTATGAGATATAGAAAAGCAATGCTATTTTACATTTCTAATAGTTCTGAAGTCATTATGAACATGGACAATCACCTTTCCACATCAGAGGTCAGCTAGATTAAAGGAAGTTTTATATAGGATGAAAAAACTCTGGCTGGTCTTGCTTGGTTACACACAAAGGTGACCAGAAAATAGCTTTCACCAATCAAGTAATGCTCAGCAGCACAAAACAGAACTGACATCCATCTAATTTTAGGCAAAAACTGATTAATTCCAAAATGCTGTAAAAAATATATGCAAACCTAAGCCTAGGTTTTATCCATACAAAAATGTATCTATGTAAGTATAAATATACTGAGTATGCGTAAATCAGACTTGTACCTTCAAAATCTATCAAAAACACTAAACTAATGAAGCTAGGTGAGGTAAAACAGTGAAAGATATCTTAGCAAAAGAAATCAGGGTAAAACTGGCAGTGAATAGCTCTGCCACTATGATCATAAATTACATTCAAGATGAATTTCACCTCTGGGTAAGAAGTGCCTCAAGAAGTCCTTGAGGTGGGCTGACAGGACTGACAAACTGAGTGTGTCATAACTCAGGTGTGCTAAGACCAATCCATGAGTAAAGAAGAAAAACATCAACTTTCAGCTTACTTATCATCACCTTTCTATAGGAAAGCACAGCAAATAACATGTACCTGCAGAGAGCATTTGAAACATGTTGCAACCTTTTAATCAATATCATCATTAGTTTATGAGTCCAGGCAGTTGTATTTCATCTTAACTGTACACCTTGAGGATGTGATCTCTAGTGTTCATGCCCTGTAACACAACATGAGGCCAGGCTAGTTTCCCTTGTCATAGGTAGGATTTTCATAGGTAAGGACTTCCTTATTTTCTTTATACTTTTTTTTTTTTTTGGTCATGATCTGGCCTGAGTGCTAATAAATGTTCAAATTAAAAAAAAAAAAAGGCTGTTATTTATAGTTTTCCAAGCCAAATACATTCACACACTTTGGACTTTGGGATTCTTCTAGGGTTCAACACCATCATAGCATTTGATGTCTGCCTTTCTACATCAAAACAGTATTAAAGTTTAATCAAATTACTGAAATTAGGAACTAATTTTCCCCTTTACAGATTTCATTTGTCTGTCACCCAGGACTGGTTTTTTTCCTTCCTTAAAAGAAACAGAAAAGCAATTATGTTTTACATTTCTAGCAGTTCTGGAGAATATAGAGAACAAGGATTAAGAGATGAATGGACAGGTCACAAATTCCTTACAGAAAATCTTATCTTCTCCCATTAATGTTCTTAATTGTTTGCATTGATGCCAGGACAGATTGTTACTGTATAATGTATATTAGTTATACATTAAGGAAATACCTAACTAGGATCAATTTCATATTAACACAATCTTTACCCTCTTTCTAAATGAAAAAATATATTTAAACTTGTAAAACTTTAAATTCTAATCTAATACATTTATAAAATTAATTCTAACTTAAGTAAGCAATATTTTCAATAATCATTAAGATTTATACTAAATGACAGTCTAACCAATCAGACACTTTCAGAATTAGTAACTACAACAAGGCACATAACCCCAGTCTGGCTCTGTAAACATCAAAATCTAACAACTAGATAAAAAAAAAAAAAATCCAATTTCTATGGCAAACAGCAATATTCTGTATCTTGAAGAGAACACCTTACTTAAACCTTCAATCTTCAGAAAGTCAAGCAAATATGTTGCTTAATGTTTTCTATATCACCTTGTCTCAGAGTCATACAGATCAGAAAAAGGAACCAACCTTTATAATGATAAATGTCCCTTCTCAATTTATGTATCCCTACAGATTTTGCAAGAACATAATGTACTTTTTTTTTCTTACAAGTTTCCCCTTTTAGAAGTTAATTTAGAGCTCAGATTATATGCCAAATTTCTATCTCAAAAAAGATCTCAGCTGTTCTTATTAATTTGAATCTCAATACATGGCTTATGTGTTTAAGATCAGTAAAATACACATAGTTAAGTAAAACTCCAAAGCAGAATTAATCTTGACATGAATATGCAGGGCATAAGAGCAAGCATCTGAAATAGTCTTAGGCAGCAGAAAACACTTCCAATATTTTAACCTCTAGAATGACAATAACTGAGTATTTGGCATACGTTGGCAAAAAATATCTAAATAAACTGAAAAGAAAACAGTTTCTGTATGGGAACAGGGCTAAATTTGATCGGTCATTTCAAAACAGCAAAACACCAAAATAACAGATATTGCAGAAAACTTACCTTTGTTATTATTGTTTTTTGTTCGTTTTTTAAATTTTTGGGGGGCAAAGTCATTTCTATCAGAATTAATTTACATGTGAATGTCTTCAAGAGTAGTATGTTCAAATACATACTGTTTTCAATGTCTTTCAGGCGAGAACTGAAATAAACAATCAACTACCAGGTATTTGACAGAAGGGAGGGCAACAATCGTCTTTTTTCCCATCCTAATTCACAGAGTCATATAACGGCCTGGGTGGGAAGGGACCTCAAAGATGATCAATTTCCAAACCCCCACCATGGACAGGGATGCCACCCACTAGATTGGGATGCTCAGGGCAATTTCTAACACAAGTTTTTGTTTGTCTCCTTTGGTCAGTCATTAATCTTGCTGTGTATGGTAAACACCACTATATGCTCAGCAGGTCTCAAATGTGGTAAGCCAAGATGAGTAATACTGTATGGAAAAAGTACTCATTACCATTCTCACACTGGCAATTTTACTCTTGGAGGAAAAATAATGATTCATTACTAACTCCTGAAAAGGTCACAAAGGTAAAGGTGCCATCATTTTGGGTTTCCAAGAATATTTTGATTAATTCAGCAGAACAATTGTTAAATATCAATGTGTAGATGTAGGACAAAGCTTAAAACCAAATGCATTTCTAATATGCATCTAAAGGTGGCAGCAAATGTTTGTTCTTTATTATAGGGCCTGAGTTAATCTCTAAAGTTTCAATCGCTGTATCTCAAAGTTCTATCCAGAAATGAGAACCAAATGCATCCTCAATGTCAGTTTAATGGTATGTCAAGAATCAAGCTGTTCCAATGAACACAACCTCTAAGGGATTGAATTTCTGCACACCAGCCATCTCCAACTTTGCTTTGCAAAAGCAATACAACCTGACTAACATGGACACCAAATAACAACATAACACAAAGATACTACAAATTACACACATTCCAGTATCAGAACCTGTATGTTAAAAGTTTACACAAGGGGAAAAAATCAGTCAAAAAAAGGCCTCTAGCCCCAAAGCCTGCCTTTCTTCTCCACCATAACATCCAGAATGCATGTAAGCTACAGACAGGGCTCACCTAAATTCTAAACAAAAGACAAACTCGAAATATTTAGTTTAAGACACTAGTAGGAGGAATCTTGTTACAGTCTGCCTAAACTTGAATTTTTTCTTTGTTCTCAGAATTAGCACCTACACCGTCAGTCAGTTCTCATTATTGCTGCAAGTACTGATGTCATGAATCAAGTTACAGAAAACAGTCTAGCCTATTTAACTCTGCAAACTATAGTTACATGACACACAAATGAAAATAAGGCAAAAAATGATTCTGCAGAAGGAGAGTCAGTGGCAGGGCTCTGGTCCATAGGGGGAAATGTGTGGGTATCTGTGTGTGAGAGAGAAAGGAGGTAAAAGGAGGAAGGTCATGAAGAGGGTCTGGAGTTCCACCGGAGCACCCATATTTACTTAAAGCTAAGCTCCTAAGCACTTCTTGCAGAAACAGGAGTAGCACGAGTTTCACTTTCTTCACACTTTAGGAAGGAACAAGGTTCAATAAGATAAGTAGGCTTGTAAACAAGCCCTTCAAGTTCTTTCATCTTCAGCACCACTTAGGAAGAACTGTTCTTTAGTGGCAATTTTTTTTTATTTTTGAAAATAATCATTAGCTACAAGATACACATTACACACGTCTATTATAGATGGGCTTATCTATATAATGACTTAATAAACCATGTGAATGCATGCATATATATATTCTAATAATTTATTTCTTACAAATTTTGTAGAGTATTAGAAGTTAAACTGTCAAACCATCAAAAAGAAAAAGTATTAATTTCATATCCCCAGAAAGTTCACAAGAATATCACTCTAAATGTTATGCTGCCTTGGCTGAGGGGATGGAGTGACAAGCCTTGAAATCTGAATGCACTAAGTATGATTTGAATATACTGCTTTGCCTAGTTAGCAAAAAACACCAACAAAACAGCAACAACAAAAACCCCAAGCTGTAAATTCTCAACTAGGTATAATATAGTTCAAACTATATCCTCAGGTCTATGTTCTTTGATTTGCCTGGCTACATTTGGACATTACTTTCTCTAGTTGGGATGAATTTGAGCTTGACAACACATTTCAACATACATTCCAGAAAATCCTCTTGGTATTTCAGGTTTTGGACTAAATGGGTTTTGATGCAAACAGCTGGCTCAGTGAGGTTGACACACAGCAAGCCACTTTGTCAAATTAGTCAACTATTACTTGGTTTACAGTTTGTACAGGTTCTGTCAAATTTAAACCTACCCACAGTGTGTCACCCAGTGTGAGGAAAAATTTGATAGCGTGAAGAACAGCAGAAGCACTGTATCCATGAGCAGATTCATTAGTTCCTATACAATGTCTATATGCAGCACTGTGTGTGTACATACACAGACCAGACTTGTGCCCAGTCAGAATGACATGCAAGGAATATGGAAATGGTCACCCTCTGCTACCAGAGGATTACTGAATACTCCCACTTTATCTAGGCAGCTGTCAAAGGTAGAATTTGGGTGTGCTTCATGGGACATGGTAAGGTCTAGTGTGTGTTAAAAAAGTAGAAGTTAAGCATATATTAATGAACCTCAGTGGCAATTTTTTCCACTCTGATGACACTTGTTTAGGATAAAATTAATACTGTGTCAGTTGAATCAGGAACTTGATTTTGGACAGGTCAAGCTTAGAAGAATAATACAAGTTCAAAGGCAAAATGTGTTGTGCTTTATTAGTAACAACTTACTTGCAGGAAGGATGAAGTGAGAAACATTAGCAAACAGATAACCAACATGAGACTTCCCATATGAAATAGAAAAATGGTAGAGTATATCTTCACCCACTAATGCAGCTCCCTCCTCACCACCACACTAAGAAGAAAACAAAGAAATTCTATTCATGTGGAAAAGGAAAGAATTAGAGAAGACATAAGAAATTTTGCACATTTTTTCTTAGTTTGAGAAGACACTGAAAGAAAAACATTGATTGACAAAATTATCTGTATCTGCTATCAGTTTCAGTAGCTAAAGTAAAAGGAATGAAAAGGTAACAGAAGAGTGTGAGGTGGTGCTTGGTGGAGAAATGCTGAAGCCTAGAAGCTTACTGCTAAGTTAGCATGTTCAGATCCATGATTTCAAGATGTCATTAGGCTGCAAGATTATCTGAACACAGAATAAATCACATGCAAATAATTTCCAGCTGCAAAGTATTAGGCTTTGATTCGCTTACCTCCCATAATTTTAGATTGGCAGTTGATAAATTCTGGCTTCTTGTCTGTAAGGTATCGCTGACAAGTGTGATGTAGAACCTGAAAGAATGTGCATTTTTCTGAAGCTGTGTTTGCTACCCATTGGTCAAATGCATTTTCAAATAGTAAATCGAATTCTGGGGAATCCTAGAAGAAAAAAAAATAGACTGCTATTATTCCTGTTTTAAAAATGATTTAGTGAAAGATATTTTTTAAAATGTACTGTGTTGCAAAAAGCAGACAGGTCATGCAACTAATAACCATCCTGGTATTACTGTATATTTTTGAATAAAAAAGACCAAACAGGCAGGAAGGCTTTTTTACTGTTATTTTTAATGAGGAATAGTCAGCTATGAAAAAATATCTGAAAACAAATATATTTTAGATCAAAAAATTAAAAGCCAAACTCTCATAAGAAACCATTGCTATCTTCAGATATATAGTTATTTGTGTCATCTATATTATGCAAGCATTTATGTCTCTCAACACAAAATCTATGGTCACACTATGTTATAGAAGATGTGGATCTGCTCTCCATGCTCAACCAAACAAATAAGCTAAGTCCTAAGCAAATAACAAGTCCTAGTTATTGTATTTAATGCATTTTCATCAAGTGTTGCAAAGCACTCAGGATAACATGAGCAAAAGGCCACTCCCAGAACAAATCACAGTGCAGCTCTATACCAGATTCAGCTGCCAAAATAAAAGGAATTGATGCAAGATCATGTTATACATTTAATATTTAGGAAACACTGCTTTGCAATCTAATCTAGTAAATGCTCTTTTCCAACTGATAAGCCTGGGAATTCACAAGGAGATGAGCTAGACTAGAAGGAAACATTTCTAAGCTCAACAGCTTGGTAGGACTTTCAATCTGTTATGTACCTAGCTGCATAGCAGATGCTGTAAAAGGACCTAAAACTCTTATCCCTTACCTCTTTGTCATTTCACTTGCTTTCATAGTCCCTTTACCCATAGAAAATATAACTCCATTCCTTGCATTTCATAAGGCAGTGGCCAAGGGCTTCTTTTTTGTACCAAGTCTTTAGGTAGTAACTAAACTTGGTACTAGGCACTTAGGTACTAACCAAGACTTGGGTAGTGACAGAATTTGGTGCACCATAGTTAAGATGCTTAGGTGGATGATCAGAGCACAACTTTGAAGAAACAAGGGACCTAGTCACAAAAATATTTTGCTATAAAAAGAACACAAAATCACTTTGTGAGCACATAATATGAGACACATTTTTAACTTCTAATTATGTTGTTCTAGTACCGGAGAATTGCATTCATAATCCTAACACATACTTGTACAACCTTATCTTGAGATAGCTCAAGGTGAGCTGCATAGCCCAAATCACAGGAATAATTCCACAGCTATTTAATATAGGGTTAATTTGTATTATTTTATTTTTTGGTATTTTTTTTGTTTAAATCAGTGTCCACTTGCTGTTTGCAGCTAAAGGACACTACCACATTTTCTAGCATAAGATAAGGAATGCTGAAATATCTGAAGAAAGGACTGTCCTAGAAAAAATGCAGGATCCACAAGATTTCACAAACTTGAATCTCAGCAACCTCCTCTGCACTTACTTCTACCTATTGCTCTATCTCATAGCACAGCTGCACACCAAAGTTGATCCCAAGAGGCTTAAAGCTGAAGCAAACAAGGCTCTTACTCTACTCTTGACAAAGAAAAGAGAAAACAGTAAGGAAAGTATGGAAAGACAAGAAGAAAAAATCCATATGACTGAGTTTTAGCCTCCTCCCATGTTTCCCATTAAAATTTACTTCACATATTCCACTTAGCTATTTCTTTTTTGAAATTTGCACTTAAACCTGTATCTTATATTTCCAGATACCCTTTGAACAGAAAGAATGCTGGGTTTCCAAGTCAGTTACATAACAGCTCAATTTTCATTTTCTAGAAAAGCGTTCAAACTCACCCGATTAGGGTCTATACCATTGACCTGGCGGAGCTGCTCGAGCATCCACTGCGTTCTCCTGACAAACGACGTGGAGCCTTCAAATTGCTTCACCTTTGTAATAGATGCTTGAGCTGGTTTCTTGTTTGTCACTGAACATATAGAAAAACATATAACTGAAATGGGCTTTGTGATTCAGGAGCATGCTGTTTACTTCACTTACCAGTAGCTGTTTTGCTGGTGTATTTTCTACAGTGTCTCACAAAGCAAATACATGTCACCGATTCTGAGAGCAGAATGCATTATCTTTCCAGGATAACATACTGAAAAGCATATTCCTTATTCTCAGAATGGTGGTATGATGCCAAGCAAGCTGTTTAGTACTCAAAATTGGATATTTTAGCCATTATCAACTTAAGTTACCAATATCCTGTAAAAAACCCCAGCACTACAACAAAGGTGTTTCCATTTCATTCTTACAATCACAGAATCACAGAATGGCCTGGGTTTGAAGGGACCCTAAAGACCACTCAGTTCCTACCTCCCTGCTATGGTCAGGGACACTTGTCACTAGACCAGGTTGCTCAGAGCTCCATCCAGTGTGTCCTAAACATCTCCAGTGACAGGGCACTGACCACCTTTCTGGGCAGCCTGTCCCAGTGCCTCACCACCCTCTCAGTAAAGACTTTTTTTTCCCCTAATATCTAACCTAAATCTACTCTCTTTCAGTGTGAAGCCATTTCCCTTTGTCCTATCACAACATGCTCTTGTAAGAAGTCCCTCTCCAGATTTCTTGTAAGCTCTCAGGTACTGGAAGGCTGCAATTAGGTCATTTCAAAGCATTCTCTTCCTCAGGCTGAATAAACCCAATTCTTTCAGACTTTCCTCATAGGAAAGGTGCACCATCAATTACCTTACTGTTCTCTTCCCCCAATGCTAATTTGCTAAAGTTTCTCATATTCAGCACTGAGTATTAATAATTTCTTTCTCATCTTCTCAATTTAGGAAAACAGAGAAGGGAAAAAACCCAACCATATGACCACGTAAGTATATACACCTTGTTAAAAAAACCTGTTACTTTAGACTGAATTTCATATTGCTGATTGAAAAAAACAAAGTGTTTTTCCAGTCTTTTCACAACATGGTACATGTAGGTCATGCTTGTATAACACCACCAACATTTGTGACATTTGATTGCCAGCCAAGAAACATAGGTATATGTGCTTACTACACAGTAAATCCACCAAATCAGACAACAGTCTGTGAAAACCACAGGTATAAGAATTAAGGAATTAAAGTTTTTTTGACACCTTCCCTTCCAAATATTAAGTACCACAAACAACAACCATGAATAAAAATTATATTACTTATTATAAACAAAATGTATGTTAAAAGCCACAAAAAAGAAGACTGCTCTGATTTTGGAAAAGAATAAAAAAAGCAATACAATGCTCAAACTAGTGTATCATTAAGTCAAAATTGTGTTTTCAAAGAGTACTTAATAAGGCTAGCTTTTCAACAGCAGGAAAATTGACTTCCTGCATTAGATGTTTTCTCTAAACAAATATTCTTTTAATCAGTGTAACTGCATGGAAGTTCTATAAGTAGTTTTAGACACTTTCTGTAGTCAAATGTGTATTTAATTTACATGTCACTTTTCTGTTGCTGTACGTTAAGTCACTCCCAAACACATTTCCACTTTCAATGAAGAAATAATTTGTATAATCATCGTATTGCATAATCTACTAAAGCTGGTGAGTCATCTATTTTTTTCCTACCTAAACTCTTTCCAAAAATAATTTTACCCATATGGTCCACCAAATAAGAGTATTATTGGAAAAGTTGCTTTTCTCTGCTTTTAGATGCTGGCAGTCAAAGAGAGCTTCTAAAATAATCAAGACTTAAACAGCAAGATTGCTTATTTCTGTGCTCCCTTTTGCCCAAATAACAAAGAAAAGTAATAGGCTTCCCACTCTGAAAAGGCATGCTGCATGCACTTCTGCACCCAGAGACAGAGTTAAACACTAATTAAAGACTGATGTAATACCTTATCATTCCATGAAGTTAAAAGGTTAATATTGGTTCTTAGGATGAAAATTTTAAAATGCATAGATCAGTGTCTTGTTGTTAAATGTACTTTGAAATACATCAGCAAAAGCAGATTAATATGAAAAGCTCTTTTCAGTATCTCAGATTTAGATGTTTTCAGTTCTGAGCGTGTCTGTGAAAGTCCAAACACCCTTATGAGAACTAAACTTGATAAACAGAAAATTCACTCCAAGGAAATTTTAGCAGGGAAAAAGAAAAAAAGAGATACTAGCATTTCACAAGGGAGATAATTGTTTTTAAGAAGCTACCTTGGAATAGAAAGCACAGCTGGATTCAGTATATTGATCAGCCTATTGACAAGAATGTAGCAAACAAGTTGCCAGAAATCTCATTGACAGTGGAAGCACTGAGAGCCAAACTGGAGCATGGTGAAGTAGGTGATTTAGAATCTTACATCAAATGGTACAGAACACAGAAGATTAATGTAGTATCAGAAAGGTAGCAGCAAAATTAGACTAGAATAACTACTGAAATGCAAAGTCTGCTATTACTAAGAAGTGAGATTAGTATTAAAGATTCATTGCTTACTCCATGGCCCATGCATCCAAATGTAACAATCCAAATAAAGCAGGGGTGCCACAAAACCTATCTATACCTACAGGCTATATAGAGGTTTCTGTTTCTCTTCAAACCTACACAGTAGTGAGTGCAAAACAAACTCAAAAGCTGTACAAGTTTATGTGCCTATTTTCCCCAGATTTACTCTTTTTATGTATTCAAACACTTCACAGCATTCTACTAGACCAAGTTTCACATATCTTCTACAAATCAGTACTAACTGAAGGTTATTTAACAATGGCTAAACTTTTATGGCTTGTGGACTATTCTCTTTCCATGCAAAATAGGCAATGATGTACTGCTAAATGAGCTATGTATTAAAAAGAAAAAACAGTGCATACTACACGTAAGTCACACATATAATTAACATTAGCAACTCTGCAAAACAAAGGATTTGACACCAGGAAGCACTAGATGGATTGTGTGATCAAATACCTGTTTTTCCGCCTCAGAGTCTCATGGGTAACCAATCATGAAATGTATAGCCTTAAACTTCCAGATTTTCCTACAATACCTTCCTATTGTTCTGAAGGCTTATACATGACATACATTTAAGTGCTCTTGAAAACAGGGGGCATTAATCTTTCAAGGTGTGAATATAAAATTTTACAGATGATATTTGAACACTAAATGTCTAATCTCAGCATCTCCATAAACAGGTTCACTTGACATATCCAAAATCTACTTCTCCAAACTTCTTTATATAGCACTTTTAATAATCAATAAACAGCAGCTTTGTCTTCATTTGGAGCCATTAGTGCTCTGTACTGCAGTGAAAGATTTACATTACATTTCCAAACTTCACCACCTCCCTAAAATGCCTATTATTGATGAACTAGAAAAGCATCTTAATTAGATGACTGTTTCTGTATCATCCACCACAGAATTCTGGGAGAGGCCAAGAGGGCTACTCCTCTACGAAGGAACCTACAAGGACCTTGGGTATGTCATCACCTTAAGCAGAAATTCAGTCTTAAAATAAATGGTGAAATCTTCTTGAGAAAACAGGAGCTCCTCCTTCACATCTCACACTCATGATTACTGTGCACAGCCAAACAGATCTAGTTGCATTTCACCTTTTGTGTGGTAGTATTTTAGGAAACAGTTAGCATTTCTATAGCATTCAAAAAACCAGCTACTCACAAACCCACCAAACATGCTTTAAAACCACCACTTAGTCCATGACAGCTTGACAGTAATATGGCAGTCACTGTAACTACTGAGAAACCCTTTGGCAGCCAGGAAAACCATGCTCACTAGCTGCTCATTATATTGCTTAAAAAACTAGAGCACTTCACCAGCCACTGAGTGGGAGTTATCTTGCAAAGACGTAAAAAGTATTTTCTAAAAAAAAAAAAGGAAAAATGTGGAAGCAATTACATATACCTAGACACATTCCCTCTCCAACAAATCATTTAGGCATTTTTGCTAAGATCTTACATAATCATCATCTATCTTAATAAAAGCCAATATTTAAGTTATGCTTCAATTTTAAGTGTGTTTTTTGTTTGCTTTGCCTTTTTTTTTTAAACTGTAACACCATGCCTTCAAAATAACAAGATGTAGCAGTGTGGACAAATTACATCTATTTGGAACCCGTCAATAAGTGGTAGGTTCGTATGACATTTCTGCATGTCATAGATGGAAATAAGATTTCTTCTTTTTAAGCAACACAGAGTTATCAGTGAAGTAAGAAAATGTGAGAAATCAGCTATGATGGAAGACTTTGTGAGGTTGGTGACTTTTTTGTATCTTTGTTCAGTTGATACTCAATTCTGCAATGTTGTCTCAGAGGACAAAGCACAAGTAACTTGTAGAAATGCCCCAGAAGTTTGAGAAAGAAATATTTCTTGGGTTTTCTTTCAAATGTCAAAGTACAAAGGCTCAAAGAAAAGGCATTAAGATATCTAAGAGGGCTGGCCCCCATTTGCTATTCTTACCTATATAACTCCAAAGCAAAAGGAAAGAAAAGATGATCTATCTCTATTCCTTCAGCATAAGCAGGTCTTCCTTCTGTCACTAAGACAACCTTACAATTGTTTTCCCCTCATTTCAAAATCTTACACTCTTCCCAAAGCAAGGAAATGAAGACTAGGCAGGGGAAAGGACTCTCACACATCCCCTTAACCCTTATGATAGTAGAAGTTTGTATTACTCTGTTCTGCAAGGCTACAAGATAGTTCAAGCTACAACTGTTCAGGTCACATGGTCCCCAAAGTATGGTCTTGGCAGGCAACTTCCAGATTTTCCTACAATAGCTTTCTGACAATCAGAAAAATGAAGCTGAGAATTAAGATGGAGCAAACAGGTGCATTCTGAGTTATTTAGGTCATGAGGAGTAAGAGCCAGATTTACACAAAACTGTCTTAGTATACCACATGAATTTTAGGAAAACTGTTTCCAATCTGCTTTACACGACGGTTGTGAGCTTTGCTACCTATCAATTCCAGCTCTGAGTTTGAGCACCAAAACTTGTAGTGTTTCATGTTTTCTCAGAACAGTTTCAACTAATACTGATTTAATGTGCAGTCTGAATTAATTCTAGAACTTTGAGCCTTCCCACTGTGATTGCTCCACTATTGCCTCTTGCACACCTGCCACACTTCTTAGACCTCAACAATCTATATATAATACAAAAGGATGCTCTGAGAAGACTGTGGCAAAAAGAATTTAGACTTATGTTGCCACTTCCAGGATTTTTATTTTTTAGGTACAGAGAAAAGAAAGGATATGTTTGCAGAAAAGACAGCTAGCCTCACTGAAAATAAACAAAATCAGCTAAAACTGGGGCAGGTTTAAATTCCCGCTTGCTGGTCAAAATGTTCATAAGGCCTGACTTCTCAGAATGGCATCTCCTATTTTTTTTTTTGCCCATATTTCCTCTTTCCTTCATTTGACAGTGCTGCTTTCTCACCATCTGGGATCTAAGGAGTTGAAAGCAGGGACAAGCAGCACAGTTCCACCTTCTCCACTTGCCAAATAGGACATCAGGATGTAAATGGCCCTAAATACATAGCAGTGTAACCAAACATTAATTCCTTCTGTTTCTTTAGGCGCAGCATAATGTTTTGACATCAAATTGGAAGAAAGAGAAGCTTTCAGATACAAAAGAGGCAAACTACTCCTAAGTCTAAACACATACTGGTTTTCCCACAGCCCTTCCCAGTAGTTCAGAAAACAATATGCATCATCTGCTTAAATCAGCTCTACTGCATCACTGCCCATAACAAGCTGCCAGCCTCATGCTTCAGGATAAAAATGTATGAAATGTTTTTCTCTTAATTAACGTATATTCATACATTGTTTGAAATGAAGTCTTATGTAAGTAATAAACTTTCTTTCTACATGCAAGTTACCTTTATCTGTTGACTAGTAAAAGAAAAATCAAGTACTAAAAAAATTGGTTAACCTGGAAATTCAGGTTAAGATACGTGCTGTATCTTCCTAAGGTAAGGGACTAGATAAAAAAGTGTTCTGGTGACTTTAAATGAAAAAAAAAATTGCTTTGAGTTGCAATGAAAAAATACTTTTGTTGTTCATGCATATGACACTATGAAGTGTTATCAGCCTGAAGTGAGAGTCTTCCAACATGACTGTATTAATAAAAAACTGCTGCTTAGAGGCAGAATGCCTTGCCTTTGGTTTTCCCCATTTATTTTTCACAGAACTATGTAAATAATTGTCCTTAAAAACAAACTTTTTGACTATTCAAACACCCAAACCCTCCATCACCCATATCCATTGCAGAAGACTCATCTTTTGTTTCTATCAAAATTTTAAGGCTATAAATATAGAAATTTTTCAGTTTTAAATTAATAACTTGTTTAAATAATTCTTCAAATACTACAGAAATATAATTTAAGTTACTGATATCAAGTCTACTGCTTTTCATAGTGGCAGTTATATAGACAAATGTAGGTAACCGTGGCAAGAATGGCAGATTTCATTTTGTCACCAGAGAGAAAGCTTCTGCTTAACTGCAAATATCTGCAAAGGAATCTTATTAAACACATTTTCGCTTCCAGAATGATGACTGAACTTCCAGGTTTTGTTTGAATTGCCTTTTACTACTTTATATTGCAAAGCAGCCAACTTTTAAACTTTTCCCACCTCCTTTTTCCTGTGCACAGTCAGCTGCATTTGAGGACTCAAGATACTGCTAGTCAAAACCAGCAGATTTATTGTGTGTGTTTTTAGTTAAAACCTAGTTGAGAGGACAGCATGGTGCTCAGGCAGATCTACCAAAGCAGGGTCATTCTAGGGAAGATAATAGATATTCAAGCATGTCCCAGGGAAGAATGACAAATTTCTCATAACACAGACACCAAAATCTTCATCAGGGACCTCTCAGTTAGAGTAGAGCTCTGGCTGATTCTGACCTAGAGCATTTTATATTAGTAGTTCACCTTGCCCTGGCATGATAGAGTCTTGTCTCTTAATTGGAGAATATTTGGTGATTTAGAATTTCAGCTCACTCTAGTTTTCTGCATCACTTATACCTTCAATATTCTTTGCTCTCCTTTCCTTAAAAGGAAGGCAGCATTCTACAAAGACTTTGTTGAACAGCAAGCGTACTTTAAAATCACCTTTTAAGCATGCATGCACACTGCAGAAAATCTCACTTCAATTTAGCTTAGAAATCAAGGCTCAAGACACAAACCATAGTGAATACATGTGTGGGTTGTCCTTTTATCACATTCTGGTCACTTCAGCAACTGAAACTGTGAGGAACCAATTAAAATCAATACCACAAAAGTACTTGTGGAATTTGGCATAATTCCTGTGCAAGTTAACAGATGTGCATCCTTAGCAGAGAGTACACTAGGAATTACCTCACCAGCCTGAAAACAATGTTTGAACTTCACAGCAAGTGTCCTGAGAGGCAGGAAGCGGCTCTGGAAAATTAAAGCCTGCTCAGTAACTCATACAAGGAGCGTGGTATTTAACAAATCGTGCTCCATTTCTAAGCTTGTTCAGATAACTTGAGAGGCTTCAGGTTATGAAACAAACTGGACAACAACTTTTAAGATCCTACATTCTAAGAGAATCCTGTTATAAGAGGGTAGAGGGTTTACTGGAGCTTTTAAAGTTACTTAGAAAACTGTTTTTCTTGATTTTGCACTGAATCAATGACCTAAAATACAGCAGATGAGACTGCTACTAAAAAAAATGCTTTCCATGAGCAGATGTAAGAAAGGGCTATTACAGTAATTCAAGACAAAATCCCCAGCTTTTGCTATACAGTGGCCTCAGTCAGAACAGCAATGGGCAAATTATTCCACGCACTTGTAACTCAGACTGTCTGAGAGAATTCTAGAGATCCCTTCACATACATGTGCTATGAAAACATCTAAATCTCAATATAAGCAACTAAAAAAGTCCGACAGACTTCAACCCCTCAAAGCTCTGAAGAAATTGAAACACACACATACACACATCCCCAAACCAATAAACACCCCAGAAATGTATCAGGGGGGAGGTACCTAAAGGTGCAGCTGAAATGTGATATAAAGCCAAACGAGAAGATAAATTTCAGTTTGGAAACATTTTAAAGTTTTATTTTGGGCTCCAGGTCAATACTGAAGTGTTATTCAACAAGTCTATGTGGACTGAACTAATTTTGTTCAGTCTCTAAATACCAACAATAGAAGCTACCACTACAGAGGTACATTCTAATTTCGCTCTACCAAGTAACAACTATCACAAAAAACAATCTGAAACAAAAAACTGCCATGAAGCCAGAAATAAACTCATGTCTGTTAAAAGCACTACTGCTTGGTTTTTTTTGTTTTGAAGTACCTGAACAATAGGATTTTATCTGCCCAAGTAGATAAGTATGAATTATTTGAAAGTATGTGTTTTGCCTGACTGTATTGGACCAATTTCCTACCAGAAAAGAGCCAGTGAAAGTATAGATTAGTTGACAGTACACAAAGGATAAGGTAAAGGAAACTTACACTGAGGGAAGTATACTTTTTTTAAAGCAATATCCATAGTGTTCCTAGACATAGTACACTAATAACAGCCCTTGAGAGGGGAAAATCCAATTATTCTCTTTTGCAGATTTTGCGTATTAGTAATACATTTATATTTATAGCCAAATTAAAAATGGGTGGAAGGAAAAAAGAAGACTTGTTCCTGAGATCCGGGTTTCTCCTACATTCAAAAGGTTAAGACTAAAGATATTCTCAAGCAGATAAATGCAACAGTTTGAAAGACCGTGAAAAGAGAAAAATGCCCAAAGAACACGCATGAAACATAAAAAGTCTGGATCAGAGAGAGCTATAATCTCAAATATTTAAAGTAGTTTCACTATCTAGGACACTCAGCAGTTTGAACTTGAGACACCAGACATGCAGATATGCCCCCTTAGCTCCCAGGCATGCTGTGAATGTTGGTACAAGGTCTATAATGGATGGAGCTGCCTGCTGTCTTGGTGGGCGGTTCTACAGAGAACATTAGTAGTACTGCAGTCAAATTTAAAAAAAGCTCCTCCATATATCAGGAGAGAAAAAAAATACAATGTTACAATAGTGCAGGATACAGAAACACACCAAATAAAACCATGTCCATCCAATAGTTCCAGAATTAACATGTAACATCCACCACTGAAAAGCAAAGGAAGATTCAAATACCAACTTTAACAAGTAAGACTTGACTGTCAGATTTCCTCACAAGGGAAATTACTATGGAAAATTAAAATCAAACAGAATTTCTTTCACAGCATAATATTGTTCCAATCTTGCCACACTACACTGCTAAATTCTGGAAAAGATAACCAACTAATTTATGATTGAGCAGAGATACTTTTGGCAATACTTTTAAGGAGCAAGTATAAAACCAAGTTGTTTTTTTTTTTTGATAGAACCTTTCATCTCTCACTAGATGTCTTGAATTTACCAGCATCCTAGTTCTTATTTATTGTACTTGTCATTCAAAGAAAAGTCCAATTCAGGACTAACAGAGATATCCAAACTCAATCTTCAGGGAAAAAATGTCCACTGGGATGTGACAGTCTTAGAAAGCATCCAGCTTGTTGACAGAGATTTAATCTGAATCTAATACTCTGCTCTTTCTGCAGAAAAGTTTATGCTGCTTGTACCAATTCCATCATGAAACTCTAAGAAGCCTGCACACAGCACTCAGATTACCAAAACATTCCTGAATTCATGACAGACTGGAATTACTATGTCAAAACATGCTAGGAGTTCCTTCACAGCTGCCTGCTCATTTATACAATTTAGGATCACAAAAGTGAATCTGACTTCTCAAGATCACCTAGTCAAACCCCCGCTCAAAGTGGGGCAAACCTTATCATCCAGTGAGGTTACTTAACTGCAAAAGATAGTAAACCAAATGAAGGACTTCACTTTCTTATGGCGATTTTTTTTTCTTCTCCTCTCCTGACTTGACAGGCAGCCCTCTAGCCCAGGCAGTGGATTACTCCAGCCCAGGTGCAGGATTTCACACCTGTCTTGGCCAAACATCAGGAAGTCCCTTTCTGTTTCCCCATTCCCACATCTAGAGCCACGTTATTGAAAGTCCTACTTCCCTCCCCTCCAATTTGGTATCACCTGCAAACCTGAGGGACACAGCACATCCTGTTATCTTAGTAATGGGAAAGGAAATTAACCAGGCCTGGCTGCAGGATCAGCTTCCACAGCCATCATGCCACCAGCAGCCATCCCGTTGTGACACTGAGCCACTGTACAGACAGAATCACAGCTCTGAGCCCTGTGCTCCTCTCAGCGCTTCCTCTCACTTCCTAGTTCCAGCTCTCCTATACAAATTACCCCATCTGCCTACAAGGACAGGGAAAGCTGGGCTACACAACTCTATTCTCATCTAAGTGAGTGATATTAGATCTACTCAGGTATTCATAAATTCCTTTACAAGCATCAATTTACTGCTGTAATGTAGAACATTAATGTAATGAGCTATAGATATTTTGTCTTTTAGTGTCAGTTTTACATAACTCATAATTTTTACCCACACCAATATTTTACTTTAGCATTACTTAATTATTGAAAGCTCAGGGTCTAACACTTAAAATCAGATGAAACATAATGTTTAAGGGCCTAGCACTGAGCAGATTTGCAAATTAAATTTGATTTGCAATTTTCAATTTATTTTTCCATAAGCTTATAGTGAGAGCCTGAATGAACTCTAAAAATACACAGAAATGACACACTACCCAGAAATAACTCTGTTATTCAACTTAACTGCCCTCTTGCTGTCAGCATTTACTTCTGATCAAGTTCTATATCCTTAACATTTATGTCAGTCATTTTTACTGCATCGACCACTCTGTAAAAACCGCAAGCACTTTAAGGTAGGGGAATAAAGTAAAAGAAAAAAATGCACAATATTTCTACCACACTATAATTTTTTCCTCTTCCCTCCATTCAAAATTAAACATATAAAGAAAGGGAAGAATCTCCAAACACCAGGACTAACAACTGGATTGTCAACATATGCAAAACAATTGCTATTGTTCGTGTATGAAATTTATTACTATGCAACTTACATGCATTTTTGTATTTGCAGTTGTCTTTGTAAAAAGGGGGATTTTGTCAGTTGGTTATGACTTGGGAGGTTTTTTTATTCTCTGCTTCATATACCTCTAATATAGAAAATTCCCATCCTGAAAGAAAAGGTCCTCTGTCTCTTCTGAAGTTTTATGTATAGAAGAGCATTTGCTTGATTTTTCTGTCCTCTAATACACAGAATTAATATCATCTATTATTCTAAGCCTCATAGCTTGTAAATTTGGTGCTAATAGCTTCTTCCCACTGCACAGTTACAGCCAAGAATCACCGTGACTGTTGGCTTGTCTGCTGCCCAGTCCATGAAGGCTGTCCTGTAATTAACCTGTTAGAGTCATCCATAAATACTCTGAGAAAACAAGACAAATGGTGCAGCAAAGAAGAAAATCTGTCATCTTGACTGTAAATTGCTTAGTTTAAATGTATCAATGTATTTTTCAAGGGCTTGGAACGACACTAAAATTTGCTGTTTAAGACATGAACAGAATGGCTTTAACTTGAACTACAGTAGTAGCAATAATACCTCCACAGGTTTTTCAGTTTCCTTAAGCCATTATTCTTTGTGAAATAAAATTCTTTCTAAGCTTGCCAAAAGTCTTGAACATATAAAACCTTTATAGTGGTAGCTACTGAGACCAGCATCTAGCCATGTTCTCCTCAAAAGAAAATAACTGGCCTTTCCAAAATAAAAAAGTCCAATACAAAATTTTATTATAAAAATTTAAATGAAAATACTGTTTCATTACTGAAATTATTAATAGCTGCAGACAAAAACATGTGACTGACTCCTGAGTAATACCTTCACAAAGCAAATCAGTATCACTGCAACACATGCACTCATACTCAGCTATGGCAATTTAGAAAGTAAATTCTGAGCACTGATTAGAAGTTACATCAAAGCACTTCCCCTAAGATACTCTGTGAACTATTTCTGCGTATTCTACATGAATTAAGGACATATTTTAGAAGACACTTCAAAATTTTACTGCATTTTACGCCTCTTTGTTGTCAATCTCTATACTAGAGCAGTATTAGTAATGCATTGTATTTTCACTGCAGATTAGTAATTCCCTGGTAAATCAATTAATGATACAGATGTTAAGTCAATGTAAGAAAAAAAGTTTACTGTCTAATGTTCTTTGAAATTACATTTGCCATGTGATCAAACAATCAACTAAGAACTGAAGTCACAACATTTAGAATGTAATTTACACGTATTGACTTCTGAGCTTAAAAGCATTAAGAAAGAGAAAGGTATACTTATAGATCAATGGCATATATAGCTACTTTTAAAACTTAAAATTCAAAAACCATATCATGAGAGCTGACCAACAAAAAAGGGTCAAAACTTCCTGAAAAAATAATTTTCCTCTAAAGTTGCAGGTTTTGTCAATCAGGTTAAGCTTCAACAATTTTGTCCAGAGATTTAAATTACAAAATTGATCCCTCAAAAGCACTCATTTTAGTGAATAACACTTTTATAATTCCACAGAAAAAATATGACAGTGTTGACTCAGATTTTAAAAATTTAAATACTGTGAAACTGTAAGTTTCTGGTGTATCACTATCAACATATTAAAAGCAAAACTGACTTAAGATACCCTATTTTACTGAGAACTTTAGCATTTACTGAAGACAGAAGACATGAAGTCCCTCTCCACAGACTACGATATATTATGCAATCTGTCCAGCTGGTTGACAGGCTGTCAAGAGGTGTAAGTCCCAGTCCAATCCTGATTTATACACATGGCCTTTATACCCACTCATCAACCGATGCAATCAATACCAATCCTTTCATGACTGTCCATACCGAGGACTTAAGATTGGATGTTTTATGGACTAAAGAAGCAAAAGAACAACAAAGTTCAGCCAAAGCAAGAAGAGAAGTAACTTCAGCATCATAAGTAGTTCCCAGTGAATGTTGTTTAAGACTTATGTTGTTTAAGACTTATTAAGAACCCTCAAATTTACAAAAAATAAGTCCTGGAGAACAGTGTAACAGGACAGTTAGTAAATAAATGTAAGCATTACAAGCAATCTATTTCTAGTTTTTAATGCCTAAATGCCACCTAAAGAGTTGAACCAGGACTTACTTCAGAGAATAGTGACATACATAAAAGCCAAAGAATGGCTATTTCTAGTAAACAGGTTTTAGACTGCTCTCCTCTGCCCCTTACCCCAACCATCTTGATTTAGATGAGATTATTTTTGTACTTTTGGCCAGTATACATAAAGTTATGCCAAAAATTAAGAAAAATGTGTATCTTATCTTGAAACACATTATCTTCTATACTCTAACACCCTTTCACATTCTTTCTGAATATAGAGAATTTAACACTGAATTATCTGTACTTCCTTTTGCCCTGTGCTCCCCTCCTCCCCTTGCCACGGCTAAAGAACTTATTAGGACTGCATAGCCATGATCAGAGGCTTCCTTTCTCAGTGCAACTCTATTAAGACCACTCCCATGTACATAAGAAAAAAAAACCCTTTAACCAATATTCCTGTATAATACATTTCTCATGCAGAGACAATTTTACATATTCAAGAGTGACTATTCTAGCCTGGAAGCCAGCTATACTGATGAATCTTTTATGAACAAGGCATTATTGGTACCACACCAACAAATCCATATAATTCCACTTTAAAAGTTCAAGCTTAGAAGCAAAACCAGAAATACTAAACCCAAGAGATGAATCAAAAGGTTTGTAAAGACAGTGCTATCATCAATTTGAAAAGGAATCACTGATCATTTCAACAAAATACATTATCCAATACTAAAAGAGAAAGAAATATAAAATAGAGAGAAGATTAAATAATCATTATCTGACAAAGACAGACTCAAGGTGGCTAAAGGAAAATGCTGAGCAGTAAAAAGAACACTGTACAAGTCTAAAGCATGCTGGTCTGAGCTAGTGAAAGTCTCATTTCAAATCAAAGGTTATTTACTTTACTAGGCTCAGCTCTTTGCAGTTTCAGGAAGTGGGGCTGGCAGATGCAGGACTGCAGCCCATCTATCACTTTCTCAATGCTTAGAGCCACACATTTGTATTACACACCACTACTGTGTGCACAGTTCAGACTCCTAACACTTCCCTTTCCTATCAGAGCACTGCAACAACAGTATGACAATCTTCCTAAGTCAAGATAAAAGGAGAACAGACAAGGAGCTTTGTCACAATCTATTTTCCCCTAATGGTTCTCTTCTGTACCATTTCCCAGCCAGCCAGGCCCAGACATCAAAAGAGAACTGGATCAGAGCTTCATGTCTCTGCCCAATGTTTCAGGAGAAAACAGCTCTAGACCACTGTCTTATACACATGGCCTAAGGCTAATATTTTTTGTTTGTATACATTGAGGACAATTTCATCCATGCAGTGCCAAACTGTGTCCTGCTTTAGTAATAAATAACTGCTTTGATTTGTTCAGCCTGGAAGAACTCACTACATTGCATCAAGACCTGTTTTATTATTAAGATCTATGCTTTGTGGTTGGCTCTCTCAATTCTAGGAATCCATTTTTTGGTACAAATAAGCTCTAAACAATGAATAATTTTAATGTTTTGTTTCTTTCAGATAAGCACGCACGTTAAGGAGACAGAGGTAATTCAAAGCAAGCCAAATGTGGTGCTTTTATAGCTGGTTTCTCTGTCCTCTACCCACCAAGAAAATACAGTGCACTTCCAGATCTTTTCCTTCTAGAAAACTCAGAGTATTTATTGAATTTCTTAGAAACTAAAAAAGTTAAACAGAATGGCTGCCGAAGAATTTCTGTTAGAGAGGGGAAAAGCATTTCGTATTTTTCCATAGGAGCAATAAAAATCACAAATTAGTCCCTGTGAAGACAAACCTATTCAACAAACTTTTATTTTGCTTTCTTTTGCATACTAGAACCTTACTGAATAAATAAATTTCAGATTAGAGTTTTAAGCTGGAAACAGAATTCAAATTTTTAAAAGGCTTGAAACAAAAATGCAAAAATCTTTGTACTTAAAAAAAACACACAGGGTTTGCTTCACACTCTAAAGACTTGCTTTCACAGCTTTGAAGACTTTACAATTTGAGCATATTGTCAACAGCTATCATAACTTCTGCAGGTCTGACCCTGTCTCCCAGTGAAGGTCGGAAAATCAGCTGGATATTTCCAAATCCCAAGACTGTAGCAATAAAGCTATCATATAATCTAAGTTGCTCTGTAGTGAAATTTAAGAGAAATTTCCTAGAAACACAAGTTTTTAAAAACTATCCGTATTCAATAGCTTACTTGCCCAAGTATACATTAATAGTAGCAGTTAGACACAGCACCTTAAAAAGGGGGGTGGGGGAAAGGGAGAAAAAAACACCACAGCCCACCCTACAGGCTAATTCTCCTAATGAGAAACCTTACCTTGTTTCACAAATATTAACTTCCACTACTTTTCCATCTGGTAGTTATTCCCAGTTAATGACCTGTTGCAAATACAGCCATTTCAGCTTACACTCACTCAGAACAGCATTCTGCTACTAGATAAGATGTTCTACTAAAACTAAAGTTGTTGCGCTTTACCCCAAAATACATAAATAAAAGATCAAGAATAGGACCCCTTGCTATAAGGGGTTTAATTCCCCATTCCATCATTTCACATGATCATTTGAGAACTCAAAAAATTTAATTAAAATTACATATTGAAATCATGACACCATTCCTATTTGAGTTCTTCCTTACTTGGCATTTTTTCTGTCACTGGCTTTTCAAGAAGCAATAACTTGTCTCTCAAAACTTAAGTCTCTGTTCATGAAACAGTAAATGGGACATGAGAATACCTGAGAACCATTGGGACACAGTAATTAGTACCTGTCATTTGATTTGCCTAACTTGATTACTGCAAGAGCTGTTTGTTTATAACGCTTGCTGCAAAATCTCCCATGGCATCAGCAAGAGATGCTCACTGAACCCTTCTGTCCTCCCAGGCTTGAGAAAACTGAAATGGTTTTCTCTTACATGAGAAAACTGATATTTAGTCAGCTCTCAGTTAACATCTTAAATCCACAAGATTACCTATGAATCTAAAAAGGTTTTGTCTGCTGTAGACAGCTATGTACAAGCAGAACATTGCAGCATCAGCTGGTTTAACAGTTCTTAAGGGAACACATCTGCATCCTAGTTCTTGGTTTCCCACAGACTGACTATCACAGCTATACAGAATATGCTATTTCATACTAAAAGAAAAGAGCACTACCTTAGAAAATTTAGATGCTACAGGGACAGGTATTCAACTACTTAATAATTTGGCCCTGCTAAAAGTGCAGGGGTGTGTCCCTATTAGCATGTCAGGACAAAAAATGATGGTAATGAGGCCTTCAAAAGGCTCTTTAGAAGTCAATTTAGCCTTTTCAGAGATTTATTGAATGTGGTATAATTGCAAAGACTGCCAACACAAGAAGTTGAATGTGATCCAGAATATAGCTATAGAAACTACATCATGGAAAGAAAGCAAAGGCATTTAGACCAAAAGGATACGAGGACTAAAATTACAGGGGAAGGGAACAGAGCAGCCTTATCCCATTTGAAGGTTTCCATCTTAGTATCTTGCTCTCCCTAGTAAAACTCAGCACAAGAAATACAGTAATGATGAACAGACTTTTAAAAGAAGCATCTCAATAGCTTACAAACGCTCAAGGATTACTGGAGAATAACATGGGAATAGTAAGGTCTCTAGGTTTTAATTATATTTTAAAGGGATGTCTGCTTCAGTAGTATTTTGTGTGCCAAGTTATGCTGGAACATTCCCTGACTAACAGGTATTGAATATGACTAGCAAAAGTATAAGAATACGACCAGGATCAGATTACTTTAAAGCAAATAATTAAACCACATCAATGTATCTTAAGGAGAGGTGAAGTGCATAATCAGCCAAGTGATGTTTCACAGCTACAACACCCCTACATACCAGGCATTTAGAAAGGAATATAAAAAAGGGGCAGAAACATTTCCACACTTCTGTGTTGGTCAAACTATCCAGACATAAGTTACTAATTTAATTTTAAAAAGACCTTGCAGAAAGGTCATCCATGCATGAGCCCACCCATGGGAACACACCCATTAGTATTGTGCTCCTATGACAAAGGGAGCTATCTGATGCAATAGTTCTGTCTTAGAGAGAAGCAGTCCTTTACTGATATGCCACCATAAGATACAAGGATTAGAATGTGACATGAAAAATAATTGCATATGTTCTTCCCAACTCACCTGATGCTACCAATCAACATTTTCCCTTAGAAAGATAAGGATATATTACACATCTATTTTTGCAACACATGACATGTTAATCAATTGCCATGCATATAAAAGTGAATATTTGAGATTATCAACACTGTTGATACTTAGTAAGTCTTCATTCAGTGACAAATAAAGTACAATAGGTTTGAGGAAATAAATAATATATTTCACATAAATCTGGTAGAAATAAATGCTTTAAGACAGATATCCTCTTTACAATGGGCTAGCCATCTGTGAGGCTTAGGTGACTGAACCAAAACACTTATTTGGGTTGTGAGCTGTTAATTCTTTTGCTGAGAATACTCTGCTGCTTGTGAATATATTCATTCATAAAATGGGCTGTTATGTTACTCAGTTCCTCTAAATGTATATCCTAGTATATATAACTGATTCATCAAGGGGAGCCTATGGAAATTACTATTTTAGTATAAGGGGGGAAGTACATTTGAAGCAGTGGAGTAACACCACTTGTTGCTGCTTAGGAAAGCCCTTGCATAGTAAATAAGCCTTGTGAATTTCACTTTGTTCCTGTTTTGATTATTAACACATAATATTTTTATTTTTTATATTTAATAAATGCATAACTTGTTTATGAAGACACCATTTGGTCTCAATAATTTCAAATACAGCTTTGGCCAAATGCATGGAATCAATCTCTTCAGGATTTGTACCAGCACCAAACAAGAGCGACAGTGCAGAGGCAGCAGAGGTCATGGTCACAAGTTTGGTACCTCTATGGCATAAATCAGGTACTGCTGTCAGGTGCCTCTTCCCATTGCCTTGGCTTTCACTCTGTCCCATGCCATGGCTTTCAGTCACAGGTGGTACCAGACTGCAGAGTGAGCAGGATGAAAAAGAACACAGGAAAAGAAAAATATTTTTCAGTTGAATCAGTTCCTGACCTGGATCAGTAATATGACTGCACAAACTGCAGTGCCATTTGGAAAGGGAGAGAATGGCAACTCCCTAAAGAGCCACCAAAGAAATAAAAGTAAAGAGTTATGCTGAAGGACTTGCTTTATAGATTTCTTTCAGACTTGTATTTCTTGCTCTGTTTTTTTTTTTCTTTTTGTTGTTGTTGGGTTTTTTTTTTTTGGTAATTTTTTTCATTCTGAAATGTCCCCTGGTACATTATTGAGCTAATTCCTTTTCTTTCATGACTTGGACTAGATCAGTCCCCACTAGGTTGGATAAGAGCTGACTAAATATCAGTTAAACATCAATTTGGTACACAGACATTTTTCTAATCTAATGTTTTGTAAGTTCTGGTTCAAGCGGTCATCTACCTGTTGATTTAACACTTGCTTAAAACTATTTCAAGTGTCAAAAAGTAAAAACAACCAATACGTAGCAGCTTGAGTGAGAAGCTATGAAGTTGTCAAAAGTTATACCACATTAATTCACTTTCATAAAGAACACAGACCATACTAATTTAAAACAGTTTCATGACCTGTGTTTCCTATAATACTTATCATGATACTACATAGGACTTGAACTCTATCTTCTGACATTTAATTAATTTAAATATTTACCTAATAACTTTATCCAAAATTATGACAGCTTAACATACGAAATAAAAAGAAAGGGTCTATATCTTTCAGCAAACAGTTAAATATGAAGCTGTCACCAAGCAACTCAATTCCTTCATTTTTATAAATGCCTTAGGACTCTATCCACTTTCCAATTCACCAAACAATGTAGCACAATGTGACACCATTACAAAAATAGCATGCGAATTTTGTTAATGTTTTACATCTTACCTATGTTCTACTGCTCGATTAGCCAGACATTTCTCTCCTTAACAAAACCACTGACAATAGAACACTAAGTACACTCTCCCACGGCAGCACTGCCAATTAGACTTGGCTGTAAGAGTTACAAAAGAAAGACAGCATGAAATAGATAATTAAAACCTTACAACTACCAGCACAATAGGCACCACTGGATATATCACTAAATTCACCCAAAGTACCTATATTAATGCTGAGGCAAATTCTCTGGATTATTGCTAGAGATGCTGCTGTTCAGACAGGAATGCAAACACATGGCTTTATGAAGCTGCTTAAGATACTGTGTTTCACATATGCCTGAAGGGGATCCACCAGTTGCATTTAATTACAGATCAGGGTAAGAAGATAAATCACTCTAATCTGGAAAATCAAATTAAAACACAAATACATTCACACTTTGTTCACAGAATTTAAGAATGGTTTGGATTGTAAGAGACCATAAAGATCATCTAGCTCCATCTCCCTTTGCTACGGGCAGGCTAGATCAGGTTGCCTAAAGTCTCACCCAGCCTGGTCTTGAAGACTTCCAGGGACGGGGCATCCACAGCTTGTTGGGACAACCAAATCCTAACACACAACATATGAGCATACTTTTCAAAAATTCTACTTAAGTATCTGTGATCTATTGCAGATCAATTATTTTAACATTATCAAACAAGGCTTTTTCAGGATTTTCTTCATAAACCAAGTCAGAAAGCTGAAAATAAAACAAATCTAAGCAACAAACCTGCCCTGCGTTCAGCCTCAGATATATCCTCCCCTTTTTCCACCTCAAAGTCTTCCCTACACATAAGATCAAGACTTTTAATATTTGCAGGTTTCCCCACACAATTTGCTGCACTAGGGGTCAGACTAGGGGTTTGAGCTACATACCAGGATCCTGAGAAACACCAGTGTGTGCTCTTTCATACCTATTTGTCTAGAAATTTCAAGTATAAACACACAAATTCTGTTTAAGAATGCCTGGAGTCCTCCTCAATACCACAAAAATCTCACTCAAGTCATACTTCACTGAGAAAGATAAAGAGCTATCAGACTTGCATGTACTTCTCTCAATGAAGCAAGTAAACATGGATTCAAAAGCCCATGGTCTGGAATAACATTAGCTAGCTCAAGTCCCTGGAGTAGAAACATACTGATACTTAGCTGAGTTATTCTCCATCCCTGCTTGTAGCTGTTTGAGAAAAATCAGTTATCTCAACAACTACTTCAAGTTCCTGTAATTCCTTACCCTTCCACACACACAGTTCAGACCAGCTCCTGTGCTGAACAAGTCTCAGGAGGGGTTGTATCTTGAGAAGTTAAAAAATGTACAGTATTACTGGTAGTGTTTTGCAGGAGGGGTAACTCTTCTATTTTTAAGATTTTCCATGAGCAAGCAAGAAATTCTGATACCCTACCTATTAAAGAGAATGAGACTTTTTTAAAAGATTATTTTCAAATCAGAATCTTATACGGTACATACTACCATTGCTCTCAGATTAATATCTCTTTCAGGGATTTCCTTTACCAATATAGTATACTAATCCGTTAGCTTTAATAGGAATCCCAGACTTTAGTAACTCATTCTTTGATCCTATAATGGCCAGCCTTAAATTTAATTTAAGAGACTATACAGCAAATTCATAGTGGATTCTTGCTGTATTAATGATTAGGAACTTTAGAACTGAACACAAAACAAAGAAAAAGACTATACAAATTGCATCTGTATATCCCAGACTGCAGTAGACTTCTCTTGCCATTGTTAATAAACCTATGTTTATCCTTCTGTAATGAATACATAATGAAAAGGATTCAGTAACATCAGCAGCAGCTGCATCTTGAAAGGTTACACAAATGCTACCCACAGGGATCCTACAGAATATGTAATACAACAAGATACAGTCAAGACTGATTATCATATGAATGACCTTGCAGAGTTAAAAAACCCCCAGCAATGCATAAGCAGAAAACCATTAAATTTTATTACAGCATTATGACAATGCTAACCCATAGACTGAAGTTTTACAGATTACACAAGTGTAATCAATTGTACATAACTCATTTACTGGTACAACCCAAAAGATGGGGAAGACAACAAAGTAATTTTGAAACATTCTCTGCACTTCCGAGCAACAAAACAACCAAAGGTGCACATATGAAAAGGGCTAACACGTGACATCACTCTGCATTTCCTTTGAAAGTACATCCAGCTGTTTAGAGATGTCCATAAGAAATACTGTTTCCCACTCATATATTATATTGACCCCTTCCAGATTCTAAACCTTACCAACACATGGTTTGCATCTATTGATAAACATCAGTTTAGTACATCAACCTCCTTTTATAGGCCTCAGTTTGCTTTTTCAATTCATTACTGTTGACACTGAAAGGAATGCAATCTCATTTATTACTGCTACTACTTCTACTGTTCACTCTTTTCATACTGTATTATACTGGTGAAGAAACTCCTGCAGATCCTCACAGCATTTGAAATACCCAGAAATAGTATCTTGATGCCTTGTTAAATCCCATTTTGGATGTTCTGCAGCCATGATAATTTCCAATGAATAATATTCTTTGTGGCATATTATTCAGTGAATAATATTCTTTCTAATTTATGCTGATTAATCCCTTAATCCAGATTCCATTTCAATACAATGACTACCAAAAGCTAAAATAACAAATCTATGAACATGTACCCTATGAACATGTGCTTAGACCCCTCAGAGGTCCTGAGCCTCACTCACCAGTGGCTGATGATTCTACTTAAAAAGATGTGGCCAGAGAGCAGGTATGAGCAGAGGAGTTACACAGCTGCACCTTAAGATGCAGGCTGCACATTGTACTGAGCACACCTTGCACAGTATGGCATCAGCTAGTCCCGACCCCTCCAGACACCTGTACCCCTCAAAGATCCTGCTTCCACTTGCTTTAAAAATGAAACTAAGCACTAGCCAACACTTAGGGTAATAAGGAAGTACCACACCTTGTGGAAAGGCAATCCTACAATCAACTACATTATGATTTGAGGGTTCTTGTAAAATATCTTTTTGTACTCACTATCCAATAGGATAAAACTAAATTCTGTACAAATTGCAGCCACACCAGTATCAAAAATTAACCTGAAAAGTTAGACAAGAATTTTTAGATTTATACTGGAAACATCAGAAGTGAGCAGTCTACCCCTTTTCTTTACAGTACTAATTACCGCTTATGAAAGCTTATAGTCACTTAGCAACTTGGTGGTGGTAACTGCCTTTGTTTCAAGAATATTGATAACTAGGTTATGAAACTACTGACTCAATAAAAATAACATCTTAAAATAAAGGACATGTCAGTCAAGTTACTCCTATTCTAGGAAATTCTATGTGTACTCTGAGTCAGAGTGCTTTGACAGATAAAGCACATAGGCACGAAATAGCTTGACAAAGTTTCATTTGACTATATTAAATTTTCAGAATTTTCTGAATATCAATTCCATCCAGTTCCTGAGATGTTTGTAATATGTTCAAAATGAAACAAACCCCATGCTTTAAAAAAACATTTCTATAGTTAGGAAAACAATTTTCATATCAGCCCTCAAACTGATGCATTCCTGTTATGATTTAAATTAAATTGTCTGCTTAGGCAGCACTTTAAAACTGAAAGGATTTTCATTTCTTTTATTCTATTTTCTACACCCATGTAGATGTTTGACAAACTGTTTTATTAACATGCCACACTACTAGAGATAAAGTATTTTATGCAAAAAAATGAAGTCACCATATTACTGATTTTTTATCTGTATTCTTATTCTGTATTCTCTCACAGAAATGCTGTGAGAGAACTTAAACAAATAGAGGAACTATGTCTAAAGCTAATTTTAAAATATAAGAAGGTGTATATGTTGAATTCAATTTGTACCCCTCTCTTCCATGTTTACTTAAGCCTAAGTAAATGTCCATTATAACATATGGACAATGTATTATACTATTTGCTATATGTGACAGTATTTGTGGAGGACAAAAAAAGCTGAAGAGGCTGTAAATTCTCTTTTCATTGAGATTAACGGGCAAAAGAGAATGAAGCATGAACGATAAAGCCAAAAATCTTTCCCAGAGGGAAGGAGTAATACACTTGAATAGGTGGAAAGGAAGCCAGAGCACAACCACAGTTTACAGATGAATGTCAAACATTTAGAAGAATGCAACATTTTTTCCATTACTCCATCCCCACAAACATGTCCTAATGGACACTCATTAACAGACAAAAATACAGCTCTACAAGGCTGCTCTAGTAATCATAATTTCTTCACCATTCTGTGAACTTCTTACTTTTTTCAAATAGTTTTAAAACCTAGCTCTATGGCCAAAAAAATTCCAACCATTTTGTAGGAGCAGTATCTCTGCCCTTCTGTTACGTGCAGAAGCTTCCTGCACAGAGCTGACAAGCAACTCCTAGGACTGGTTTAATCAAATATTACACAAATCAACTGAATACCTTTTGATCTCCTATTAGACAATCACTAATAAAGCATGGAGTTCACAAAACCTGCCAGAAACAAACATCCAACTGAAGTGCAGACAAAGTGGCCAGGGAAAATAAGAAATAGGAATTATGTACTCCAAGTGATTCCTCCTGAACCTGGAATGAAGCCAAGTGATAGCATATCAAATTTTCACAGAAATGGCACAGTGGAAGCCTGGGTTTACAGCAGGATTCTAGAAAGGAAAAATAAAGAAAAGCAAAAATATGGCCCAAAAGAGCAGATGTGGTATTGAAAATTAAGAGCTTGACTGCAAGATGGAAAAGCCAGAAAGTGGATTCTTTAAAAAGAGCAGGAAGATAAAAGAGGGTGGAATAATCACATGAGGTTAACAATCAGCAACGTTACTAGTGTTATGAACAGAAGAAGTTGGCATAAGCAGAGAGGATTAGTGTTATGTTTTGTTTCAGAAAAGGATAAGATTTTTGCACAGAGCTGGACAGCTGGAGATTGAGTTAAGCAGAAATAGAGCCAAGTGGACAATGGCCTGTTACTAGTGAATATTCACATTCAGGAAGGAAGTGCGCAAAATTAAAACAAGAATTAACTTGAAGTGAAACAACTATGGTTAGTGACTGAAACTTCTCCAAGAAGCAATAGCCATGGCTAAATAATGCAAATAATTTATCATAAAGAAAAAGGCATATTTTAGAAGTGGAAGTAACAAACAGAAACCTTGCCGAAGTAAAACTTCCATAAATCAGAGGACTAAAAGAAGTTGTTCACAACTGATTTGTTTTAGAATAGTAGCTACCCACAGAAAAAGGGAATTTCAAATCTTTTTCCCATCTTCTAAAGGCATTACAGATATGCAAAAATCAGGAAGACATCATGAAACCAAGCTGATTGCCCTAAATAATGCAGGTGTTTTTTAAAGAGAGAAAAAAGCAAATGGAAAAAAAGAAATACTGTTTGAACAGGTCCACCTTAAACAGACCTGAGAACCATATGAAATTCTTTAAAGAAGTGACTGAGCTGAATCAGTGAGAAACCATGGGTTATGGATAAACACTTACAATAGAAAAAGCAGAGCAGCAGATAGTCACAGATACATGTAACTTTTACAAGATTTTCTACACATCATTAAATTTTCAGTCCAAAGCAGTAGTACACCTCTGGTCATTGAAGTCTTTGAGACTGTGCTACCTACCTAAATGAACAGTTAAAACTATTCTTGACACCATTTCTACTTGTTTAGGCTGCTGCTCTGGGTAATTCCAGACAGTCTGAACAACACCAGTGCCTATACACTGAACAACACTATACACTATTTTTTTTTAGTATATTATTTAACAAATAAAGACTGGATCAGATGATTATTTTAAGGCTCCTTTCAACCCAGGCTGTTCTGCTATTCTCTGATTAGTGTAACATAAGGACTGAAAAATGATTAAACAAGGAAACATTTTTATCATATTATAAAGGCAATTAGAGCCTTTAACGAAAAGTTGTTTCTCATCACACGGATCACAAACTCTCACAACCATGACATACTTCAGTCCTCACAGTATCTCAGTACAGACTGAAAGTCCTAACTTGCACAATGGCAACCTCATGCTCCAACACATCATTAGGAGCAAGAGAAGTATGTGGTTCAACCAGCTGGTGTAGTTGCACGTGTTGATTCTTTCTGTTCTGCTCTTCCCTTCCTCACACTTTTCCCTGGCCAGAACAAAAGCTATTTGACTATTTGGCCTAAGCACAAAAATATTTTATTAGGATACATCAGGTTCTAGCTGGAACACAAACAAGCCTCACTTTTAGTTAAAATGATATGAACATAGATCACAGAACATATCCCCGGAGATGTGAAAAAATGACTGAACATGTTACTTAGCGCTACAATTTAGCTGACAAGGTGATGACTGTTCAAAGTTGGACTCAATGACCTTAGAGATTTTTTCCAACCTAAATGGAATTTATGGAATTATGTGATTCACAATACTTCCCAAAGTACAACACAAAATCTAAAGGCAAACTTGTAAGCAAACTTGCTTACTTTTTTTTTATCTCTAGGTGACCAGGGGAAAACAGGAGACAAAAGGAAAACCTATTTTTAAATTTAAAAAAAAATTTAGGAGTCCAAATGAATAAAATATGAATTGCTTTATCAGTCAATACACACAGTGGTTTATGAGTTTAGACTCTTCCTAACGTCACTGTAAAAACCCTCCCATCTCCCAGTTCCTAAAAAATTTCAAAGCATCTCCTCAACCCGTTTTCTGTTCCCCATACTTAAAGACAATTTTTGTTTTGTTTCCCAACTACCTTTCATTACAGATTGGACACAGGGCAAAAATGCAGCATTCCCTGAAATGGTACAGCTGAAGGACTGTTTGCATATTTGTCCGGCAAACTTACATGTGCTAAACCTAAGAAAACTATTCTTAAAAGAAATCATTATATGTGAGTACAAAAATAAAGGTGAACAGAAATCATTCCAGAACTTTTAAGCATTCTCTTACCTAGCTGTTGTTTTCTTTTTAAGCAAATTCAACAAATTTTAGCTGCCTAAAATCTTCTCAGATACTATTCTAGACAACTTTAGATATTCCCAGACACTTAAACAGTCAAGTTTTCTTTAGCAATCTGTCATTAATGCAAGTGAATAAATATAATGTCTGAAGGTTTAAAGCTTTTGTTTACTTCAGCTTCCACTTTTTTTGCCTCACTCAGAAAAAGCATACTTTGTGTAACTGCTTTAAATACATGTTGTAAACATTTCTCTTGCTAGAAGTAAGAGAATGTTCTTTTAACATTCTATTCCCTTCCAGTCACAGAAAATTGCTCTTGCCATTACTATGTGTGTTCCACACTATCTGTGTTCCACAGAGTGACATGAGGCACAGGTTTAAGAAAACTAACACAGCAGGGGCTGATATCATATTATCCAGGAAAAGCATTTACCAGTTATTTCATCCAGCAAGACGTTTATGTTGCAGCTTCCCTTCCAGCTGAGCCTGTCCTCCCAAGACAGGTCTAAGTAGACAATATGAAAAGAGAATGAAATGCTTACAGTAATTTTCCAATACCTATTTAAGATTAGGGGCTAAAAATGCCCAAGGAACTTTACTGCCTAACAAGTATGTTTTGCAATGTTATAAAGTTTTCTCAGACTCAGCCTCTGAAAATTTCACCCAAATGAAATTTTGTTTAAAACAGTAACATTAGAGAATTTGTAGGATTTTAACTTTGCCATTCCCTGAGGCTATCAGAGCGTTACTGTGGGCTGCTGAGCTCTAATGAACAGAAAAGCAGCTGACTGGGTGTGCCAGACTTTCTCTATGAAGTTGTTCCAACTAAACAGTTACTAGAGATTGTTTTAACTTGGACTAATGGGTAGGCTCCTCCCTGATACAAGGCCAACAAAACTTTGCATAGTTTATATTCTCTCAGCCTCCCCACCCTTCATATGTTGTTTTTTCCTTCTTGTTAGGATATGCATAATCAGAGTACAAAAACAAGTTACTAAAAATCTAAATGTAAGTAGGCTGGAGGAAAAACAATGCCTGCTGTAAATGCAGAGCACTTGTTCACAGTAGCACATATACATGCATACATGAGAACATGAGCTTGTTTTTAATTCAACAGTCTGAAACATTCAGATATTATAACAGTAAGGGACAATTGGACAGACTTAGTCCATTAACTAATTCCACCCTACTGTGTTTTTCAGGTCTGTCTTGCTACTCGATTGATATATGAGCTCCTGTGGCAGCAGTTTGCATAAACTGGGGGACAGAGGCTAAACACACCAGAAAATCAATCATCAGTTCTGATCTGTTCTTTTTCAATTTTACTTGCTTTAAAAGGATTATTTACAGATTAAAGTCCCAAACAGAAAATATTCAGACATCAGAACTGCATTATTCATCTTTCTCTTTGTCAAGGCAACAATAAAATCTACCTAACGATAGAGAAGCTTGATGCAGTATTCTAATCAGCTCAGCAGTTCCTTTTTTAAGTATTTCTTACGTGCTGCTCCACGCTGAAAATTATTCCATAGTACAGTATTTAAAGGCCAGATGTATGGTGAAAACTTACAGGCTTTGACTCATATCGCTTGGAGTACTATAAAAAGATAAGGTTTTAATCTGATGTTTATCTACTAAAAGGGTTTAATACAGTAAGCGTTGGTCAGTGAGAAAGAAAACTTCTGGTTTTCTTCACAAGATGATATTACTTCTAAGAGCAGAACTATACAGCAATCAACAGAAATGCTTTCTGAAATACAACATCAAGGGAACATTCCAGATGTTTTCTGCCCAGTATGATTCAACAATCCATAATGCAGTGAGTCAGGGTATTATACATACTACACTCCAGCACTACAAAAACTAAGACTGTTCAGAATGAATCCTATTGCAAAGCAAAACACAGCAGTTTTAACTGTTAAGGTACCATAAGAATAGCTTCTGCCAAAGCTAGCAATTAGGGGATACTCACACATGTCTTACGTGCATGGCTGCTGTACTCCACCTTGAAAGGATAGTTACCATGAAAATTTGTTAAGTAGAGCATTACTTCACAGCTCTGCATTTTTGTCACATACAAGATAGCACCAAACCCCGCCAAAAGCCTCACTTGGACCAATAATGAACAAACTGTTTCCAAAGACATCATGACATTCAAACATTTTAACCTGGCATTAAACTTGATGCAAGCATCTGCCACGTTCTGGGCAAAACATGGCACTGAAATACATCATCACCACTGAAGTAAGGTGCTGCCAGCTCTTGAGGAATACAAACCTACTCAGCACAAGTAATTACAATAAATGGATAAAGCTCTATAGAGCCCCCATTCTCTTTGGAACACAGAGGGGAGTGAAGGGGTCTGCAACATAACTACTTCGCGTAGTAATTTTTGCATACCTCCATGAAAAAGCCCGCAAAGTCCAACTAATAATATCATCAAGCTTCTTTTATTATGAATGAGGCAACAAGCAGCTCTCACTGTACAACTGTACAACTTCCAGTCTACAGTTTTACAACCAATTTGTTTTATGCATAAATCTTGTTGCATCAAAACTGGCTTTGTATTTATGAATATTGAATTTATTTCTTTTAATTACTGCAAATTTTCATACGACTTAATAAACAGATCTGATGCTTCACATTCTTCAATGTCTTTGTTTTTGATGTCTTTGTTTTGCTCACATTTTTTCCTTTCTCATTTTTCCAAGATTTCTCATTTGAGATTTTGGAAATCTTTTCAAGGAGTTTATGTCTGATTGAGGTGGAAGGAAAAACAATTTCAAGAGATCAAGTCTGAATCGAATTGAAAGCAACATTAGTAACAGAAATTCTGTGCATTGACACATTTTTTAAAAACAGCTCAGAGAGTCACAGAATCATTTAGCTTGGAGAACACCTCAGATCATTAAGTCCAACCTTTGACTGAACATCACCATGTCAGATATGCCATGGCACTAAGTGCCACAACCAGCCATTTCTCTTGAACACCTCCAGGGATGGTAACTGCACCACCACCCTGAGCAGTCCATTCCAGTGTTTAAGAAGCCCCACTGTGAAGAAGTTCCTCCTGATGTCCAGCCTGAACCTCTCTGGCATAACTTGAGGCCATTTTCTTGTCTTTTCACTAGTTACCTGGGAGAAGAGGCTGGCCCCCACCTTGTTACTACCTCCTTTCAGGCAGCCATAGTAACATCTTCCCTGAGCATCCTTTGCTCCAGGTTAAACAACCCCAATTCCCTCAGCTGCTTCTCAAAGAGATTACCCTCTAGAACCTTCATCAGCTTCATTATCCCCCTCTCTGGACATGCTCCAGCACCTCAATGTCTTCCTTGCAGTGACAGGCCCAGAACTGAATACAGGACTCCAGGTGCAGCCTCACAAATCCTGAGTACACAGGGACTGCCCTGATCCTGCTGCCCCCACTATTGCTGATACAGATCTGGATGCCATTGGCCTTCTTGGCCACCTGGGCACACACTGGAACATGTTCCTCCAGCTGTTGACCAGCACTCCTAGATCTTTTTCCACCTGACATCTTCCCAACCACTCTGTCTCCAGCCTGTAGTGCTGCCTGGGGTTCTTGTGCTCCAAGGGCAGGATCTGGAACTTTGTTGAATCTCATACCACTGGCCTTGGCCCATTGATCCAGCCTGCCTAGATCCCTCTGCAGAGCCCTCCTGCCCTCCAGATGATCAACACTCCTGCCCAGCTTGGTGTAGTCTGTAATCTGTCTGAGGATGCACCTGATCACCTCATCCAGATGATAAATAAAGATATTAATCAGGACTGGGTGCAATACTGAGCTCTGGGGAACAATACTGATGCACAGTAAACTGCTAAACTTTATCAATCTGCTACAATTCTATTCTGAAGGATTTGGGGGAAAAAAAGTGCTGAACAGCAGACACATAACTACACATCTTCAGCTTGCCATTTAGAAAGTATTTCCTACATGTGAATAAGATCAAGTAGGGTATTGGTAGGACGCACAGGAACACACATACATTCCTCCTCCACCTTAAAAAGAGAAAAAAAAAGCAAACCAAAACACACCACTCTTAACACTAAATGCTTTCAAATACATAATTCTGTAGTGTTGCTGTAAAAAGATGTCCTCCTACACAAAATTCTTGTGGAAAAGGACTGCTTATATTACATTGGACAACTCAGAATCAGAAGGGATCAGAGCACCAAGACATATTAAGGATACAATCAATAAATGCATCCTACTCTCCAAAGTAGTTCATCATTTTCTCTTCTATTTCAATATATACAGAAAGATCAATAATAAAGAAGAGAAGGTTAATCTGGCTTCCACTCAAAATGCACCAGTTTTGTTTTTCAAAGACCCTTAAGAAAAGATTTTAAAATCTCTTTTATAAAATGGAATTTGAAATTTATTATCATTTCGAGCAACTGATATTTGACCTTATAAAACTCCTTATGGAACCCTGGAGTTAAAATACCAGAAGTACCTAACAAAGACAAAGCATGTTCTGACAAAAGAAGGAAAAGAGTTTTGGTTAAGAACTATAGTCAGTATCATAATAATTTATTATAAGCAGATGAAGGCAATTATGTTTTGTTAATATTAGCACTAGAAGCTATATGCTGTATGTGTACATTTAACATATATTTATTTAGACACACATAATACAGTACATGAATGTAACCACACTGTGCAACAATTTGAAAAACATCAGCGCTTTCCATTATCCAACTTATGGCCCATTTAAAGCAGTAAATTTAGGTCACTGAGCACACAGCAAGAGGAGCTAGACAATATTTGCCCTAGAAATACCTGAACTATTAAACCTTCACCTTAAAGAAGCCATTACCAAGATAAGATAGTGAAGAAAGAAGCTTGTTTGGTTTTTTTCCTCTATTCTGAAAAAAGAAATTTGAATTTTCACAACAAAACATAACACAAAGCTTGTACTGGACTCTGTTCAGTCCTTGCTGAACATCCCAGTCTGTGCCCAGATGTTCAGCCATGATCCAGTCTGGGTCCATGGGGCTGGGCAAAGCATCACAACTGGCCTGCAGCTGTCTGCAAACAGCTGTCCAGGTCAGAACTTGCAGAAGACTGGACCATCATTTGGCTGGTGTGCTCTTCTGGGCTGACCAATTCTCTTATGTCAGTCATGACCTTTTTTGTATAAATATTCAAATATACAGTAGAATCTGACATCTAAGTGGGTCAGATTGAAAGTGAGTATGATGAACACTGAAGTAACATTCTCACAACATTTACACAGAGGGGAAAATACCACCCATTGGCAAGTAGGCCAATGACCTGTATTTCTGAAGTGACTGTTTAAGCATTTTATACTTAATTCAGAATTCTAAATAAGGCTAAGAACTATTTTAAACAATTATGTTTCAATTACATAAGACAATGACGACAAAATTAAAACTTAGACCTGATCCAATAACTCTCACTAGGTCTGCTAGTGTGGAGGAGGTGATAAATATCCACTTTCAGCTTTGAATTTCTTGTCTTTTCTCTGTGTTAAATCCTCTTTTACATTACAAAAATCCCAGTGTTCATTTTCTCTGTTCTGCCTACAGCCACCCTACCTCTGTGTTTCCCATCTGTCTACTCCTTTCTTGTTCTTCTTCAGCTAAATAACTCCTTAAAGATCTGTCTTGGCTCTGTTTGCCAGTTTAACTTGGCTAGCTCCAACACTAAGCTAGAAAGCTGCAGGTAACCCAGCTGCTTGGTTACCACCAGGCTATCAAGCAGTCTTGCTACAGCTTTGTTAGCTTAATCTGTGTCCAGTTTCAGATTACAGGCTTTATCTATACCTCCTTCAAGCATTCACGTTTACTACTAACATCTCAGTATTCAATATCGTACAATCAAAAAACCCAGTGCATACTTCAAATACCAATACTAAAGAAGAATCTTCCTTACTCTCCCATCTCGCTTTGCTCAATATTTGATTCTTTTAATGGTTCACTGTCCCATTTCTGAGGCTAAGGACATTCTCCCTGCTCAGCATCTCTATCCACACTTGCAGAAATTCAAATAAACAACTAAGATAAAATGTCTTTTCAACACCAAAATTCAGTTCAACACTGAAAGGAAAACATTTAACTCTTGTTATAACATTTTGTGTAATTTCTCAGTTTCAAAGTGAGCAGCAAATAGAAGTAGCTGTCACAGTGGCTTATGTTTCATTTTCTGTACCATACCTTGGATGAAACTACAACTAGACAAGATGTTTTATATTTATATCCCCTAAGGATATAAGGAGTCAGTTTCTATTCTTTCAACTGTCAAATTCTGTTCTAAAGAGTAAATTATCAAATTCCTTTCAGCAAAGGCCAGACTGAATTAGTCCAAGAAAACTATGAACACAGAGATATTCCAGTCACTTTGTTTACCTAATACATAGCAAACCTGGGACAAGAGTCAAAGGCTGATAAAGGCATTTCCAGGGAAGAGGTTGCAACACTCAGCACTAAAGCACATGAAATGTTGCCTGAAATGTAAATACAAATTCAGAGCTAGCCACCATTGTGACTGCTTCACAGTGTACGCTGTACACTGCTTCACATTACATCAAAAAAGGAAGGTAATCAAGTATATTCTGCTGTCCCAAGATGCAATCCATCTTGGACTGTTTGGGGCACAGCTAAATTGCCATGACCACATTAATTTTGCCTTACTAAACAGAAACTTTTTCTGTAACAATGTGCTGCAACTACAACCATTACTGCTTCACAGCCATTGGGAATAGGCAAAATCACAGTTTATCCTCATCACAATTTCTTTTACACAATGGCAGAATCGCTTGCTCCCCAATGCGTGGTTTTGTGCCTTTGATGATTCCTGACTACATACCTAACTGCACTTGACCCTACTGAACTGCATAATCTTGCTGAGCAGGCTGTTTGGAATGTGACATCAAACACAGCCAGGCAGTCCTCTCCCTGGTCACTTTGTTGCCTGCTGATATTACCAACTATACTGTACTCTCATAATATAAACTATAAATGTATAAGAGAAAACCTGGACCCAGATCTGTGCAAAACACCATGAATAGTGAGCCACATGGGAGGGCTCTTGCAACATCAATATGCAGCTTTTCAGTGTCTGCCACAAAGTAATTGTATTTAGATCCTGAATGCTTCTCCTTATCATGAGTGGCCAACTCTGCTTAAGTCAGGACATCCACTATTTCTTCCTTACTCATAATATGCTGTGGCAGTAAAACAATAAATGCATTTAAGACCATTCACTGTCTTAAAATCCATGTTGACTGATATATATGAATATGGGGTGGGGGAGCAGAAGGAATGCCAAGTTTTACAGAATATCAAATAAAAAAAAGACAAAAAAAATCCACCCATAGAATATTTAGCCTACAGAAAATTGTAAGCATAGAGAACATCTCTAACCTTTAATCATGAACATGGGTATCAAACACCTGTGTATCCCAAAACTTACTGCACAGATGTAGAACGTGATTGCTCTTGATAAGAAGACTTAAGAAAAAGAAACTGGACTGACATTTGAAAAATTATGACTCCCAAAAGACGAGTATAGCTTTGCTTAAAAACATTAGTGATTTGAACATTTTTTTAAGAGCTGAGAGGCCTAGATTAGTTTCCTCTACACCTTGAGAAGACTGAAGCATACAGTTCTTATATCGACACAGAGTATTCCAACCACAAGTCTATGGAACAGCCTAGGGGAATAAATTTTTAAATCCTTCTTTGAAGCTCTCTGTGTGGGGAGAATGGCTGAGGTCACTTGGCTTGCTCAGCCTAGAAAATAAGAGACTGAGGGAAGGCCTCACTGTGGTCTACAGCTTCCTCAGAAGGGGAAACAGAGGGTCACACATTGATCTCTTCACTCTCATGAGCACTGATAGGACCTGAGGAAATAGCATGAAACGCTATAAGGGAAGGCTTAGTCTGGGTATCAGAAAAAGGTTCTTTATTCAGAGGGCGTTCAAGCCCTTGAACAGGGCCCCCAGGGAACTGGTCACAGCACCAAGCCCAGCACAGTTCACAAAGCATTTGGAAATGCTTTCAGACACATGGTGCCATTTTTGGGTTTACCAAAATGCCAGGCCAGGAGTTGGCCTCGATGATCCTTGTGGGTCACTTCCAACTCGGGATATTCTATGATCCTACAATGACAAGCAAAATACTCAGCTGTAAATGAAAAGTCTTCTGTTTTGTCTCACTGACCTCAGTATGTGTGTGCAATTGCTCTGCAGCTTGTAGTCTAACAGAAGTATTTGTACATATGTATCTGAATATATCTCATCCAATAACATTCAGTAAATGTACACTTTTTGGGCAGATGTGTGACATGCTAGAACAGTAGTAGTGTCACGGAGTTTTAGCTCCTGTGCTTTGAAAGTTTTAACATTATTTAAAAAAATAACACCACAATTTGAAAGAGTCATGAAACTCTCATTTAGTTAAAAAATAATTGTACTTTTCTGAGAGTCATAGCACATTGCTTTTGGCCACTAACTGTACTTCCAGCAAGATGCATGCACTCAAAGGCAGCAACTGATATGCCTAAAAACATAAGTGACTAAATCACCCTAAATACCAAAGGTACTCACACACCCTCAGCTGGCAGTCATTGAAACATGGCATAAAAAAATACATTGTATATCACTTCAATGTCCTGAAAAGTTCATCTTTCTAAGAAATATCTTAATCTGACTAAAGAAAGACTGTTACCAAATATTCTATTTCATACTCTGCAGCTGTGCTGTGAGAACACCAAGGGGTTTTTAAACAATGAAACCCCCTGTTCAATTTATCATAGTATATAAATATAAACAGCCTAGAGCATATGGTTCCTCAAGACAAAAGGTGTAAGTGCTACAATTCTCTCATTACACTATGAAGATTCGAACAATCCAGCTCCTTATGGCTACAGACAACAGCTGCTCAGTTAATCAAAGATAAACCTAAACAAATAACCAGATGTCAAAAGTCATTAAACTTACCTGACAGGCATATGTATGTTAAATATTCACCCTGACCCCCAGTAGCTAGAAAAGGAATCTTCTTTTTTGTTCTTCTTTTCACTTGAACAGCTCCCAGCATCCTTTCATCATGTGGGGCAAAAATCTCTTTGCTGATTGCAGATTTAGCATTCATCGTAGATCACAGGTATAGCAGACTGGCGCTCTCTAAAAATAAAAATAATAAATAAAAATAAAAAAATAAAATCATAAATATAAAAAAATATTAGAAACTCTTAAGTTGTATCAAAGTCCACAATATTAGAAACTATTAAGTTATATCAAAGTCTACTTACTCTGGCATTAAAAACTCTGACCTTCAAAGAAAGTTTCTAATGCCTCAAAGAATTTAGAAAATAATTTCATATTTGTAAAGGCAGAATTTTCAAAGTATTTAAGTGTCTTCACTGAAGTTCTCCACACTTCCTAAATTTGCTTATACAAGCTTCGCTTATTTTGGGCAGAAGCACTAGCACTTCAGTATGTTGCAAAATCTTCTCAGAGAAACACCCTGCTTAACTTCATGCAGCATAAAAGCTTCATTAATTCCCCCTCTGATAACTGAGGGAAACTCGGATCTGTGTCCCACATACACAGGGAAAGCACTGCAAGGGCTTAGGGAAGCAGAACCATGGTTGTGCTGGCACACAAGAAGTCACGTTCACAGAGGACAGAGACAACTTCAGACTTGGTGAGACTGTTCCTTCAGGAGCACTGCTCCTGGTGACAGCATTTGATTACGCAGCTCTTGCACCTCTTGCAGCTTTAGCATCTCATCCCCTCAACTCTGGAATTACTGACTGGGCAACTGCACAGGAAACGGTGTCAGAGACACCATCGGGGTCAACACAGACAAAACCACACCTCTACTTTTGGGCTCTGTAATTTTGACCCAGGTCAGTTCCTCAGTGTGTTTCGTAACAAAACAGCACAGTTGACTTAGGAGAGACATTTGTCTCAGGAGAGACATACACATTTATATAGGAAAAAATTATTGTAGAGAACAGGGAAGGAGGAGGGAAGCAGCTTAGTCATGCACATCCCAAAAAACAAACCTCACCACAGCCTGCAGAGGGGCCTAAGTAAAGGAGGGAGAACTGAGAGGGGACATTAACAGGTTCTTTGTGCAAGCTGTAACTCCCATTAGTTCTGCACTGACTCTTGTAACACATACATAGGCCCCCATTCACGGAAACTGCTGAATGACACCTTTAATTGTCCCAATGTAATGACATTTCAATGCACATACATTAATTTACACGTTTCTGTATTACTAAGACTTTCAAGCTGACAGATCTTTTTGACATCCTTAGCTTTCTTAGTTCGAAGATGATAATACTCAGGCCTGAACTACCTGATAATTCTGCCTGTGGGATCATTTGATATTTGCTATAATTTAAAATAAATGTAAATAAACTACAGTCAAATTAGATTATGAAACCAAGAGGGTCAAGGATCCATTATTTTTTGTGCACATACTACCAGCAAGGTAATTGCCTTAAGACTTTCAGTCTCAAAGTTTTGTTGTCTCTATTTATGACATTCCCTTATCTTATAAATGGGAAAATTTAAAAAAAAACTACACATGAAACAGCACAACTTAGTCCAAACTTAATTCATCACCCGCTAATTTTGGGATGCAAACAGAATCCTGTGCCAAAATAATCTGTAACAGCATACCTCAGTTAACCAACATAGAGTTATTTGAATTCTGACATGTTTTATCATCACGTCATTTTACATGAACCTTTAAAAAAGTGAATTGGATTTAAAAATTGTCTCCATCAAAAGAAAAATCCAGACCAATTTCAAGTGATCAAAGAATGCATAGCTCCTGACAAGCTGTGATCTCGTAAGTCCCAACATCTTAGTTACCTATCCTTTAAAATGAATATATTTACATCACAACAGAATCAAAATAATAAACTTACATGGCAGTTACTTGGAAAAAAGTTCTGAAAGAAAATGTGCTGTTTTCACATTCATCTCATACTTTTCTCTTCTTCTGTGTTACAGAAATATTTGCAGAGTACATCATACCAGCATTTAAACTGTTGGGAAACTGCAACTAGCTTTTGAGGTAATTTTTTTTTTTTGTTTTTTTAATTCAAGGCCACTGTTAACAACAATGGATTTAAATACACAGACCTCCTCCTGACTGAACTAGAGACTGATAATCTTTGCAAAACCCAGACCTTCATGTGCCTAAAGAATTTTCAGTGAACAGCTTTTCGGGAAAACACACAGAAGTGCTGTCAGGTTAAAAGACACTCAAGTGACATTCAACTGAAAAGGTGCTTTCCAGATTGCAATGATTTGATGCTGTTAATTCCGCAACTGAGTTGTTGAATAGATGTTTTCAGACATTTTCTTAATGGTCACAGACTGTAAAATAAAATATGACTTCAAAGATTACTCAGGGATGTAAAGGCTTCCCGGATTGAGAGAAGATGCAAGTTTTTCTTACCTACAGTATCACAAAATGTTAGTGGTTCATTGCTGCATGCTGCCACTGGCTTTGACATTAAGCTGGTTTGTATACATTTACCAGAAGCTGTACACAGACACAGTAGATACCTGGACTGTAACTGGAACCTCCAACTAAAGTGTGGACTCCTGACTTCAGAGATTGTGATCCTTGATCCTTCTGTTCTGGGAACTTGGGCTGACAACAGCTTCAGAAGCCATATTCAAACAATTAATCTAACACAGTGTGTACTTGATGCAACTGCCAAATCTGATGTGAAAACTGACACTAACACAAACCACAAAAGCCCATTTATTTAAAGAAGAAAATAACTAACTGTGCCTGTGTACAAACAAATTTCTGAGATTGAGATGTCAATATAGTTTAGATGAAGTTGTTTTCCATCGTCAAAAAATCAGCAGCTGAATTCAAATAAGCAACCTTCTCCTATGCACTAGAGGCATGCAGAAGACCTCTGTTTAAATAAGTAAAGCCTTCCAATGCTCCCTGTTTTTACAAGTGGAGATAATACAATTCCTGGCAGTTTTACTTAAAAAAAAAAATATATATATATATATATACACTTCCTCAAGGAACATGAATAAGTCTCATTTTTTTCCCCATTCTCCAACAAAATCCCTCTTTTCCTTCAAAAAAAAACCTCAAACCCCTGCCTGTACATGCACAACTTCATGTTGTATATGCATATTTCTTTGCACAATTATGTTTTCTCTTGGTGCACATTCCAGGACAAATTCAAACCATCAGCAGTTTCCACTCAAGGCCGCTATGAACTCATGCACTGGAACACAAACTTCTTCCTCCCATTTGTACTCAAATACAAAATAAAATCCTTAAAGAAACTTGTTGGAGGACCACTGAGCACTCTCAGACAGTGCATTACTGCTTGCAGCATTAACCCCTCTGAGGTAAGGGGGATTGAAATGTTCCAGTGAACCTAAGAGTTCAGAAAGAGAGACCACATTTCCTACCTCACGTGCTTTGTTCCACATATTTACTTCCGCTCAAACTACTATACTGATGCTTTAGGCTAATCAAAGACCCCCTTTTTCTTCTGCAATTTTTCACTCCATCTACTATAGCACTATGGAACAGAATGTCAGCATTTACACTGTGGTCCCAGCACAAAGAAGAAACACAGAGAGGAAAGATTCCTGTGTGGATTTGAAAAAGTGCCTGCAATGCGCTGCTCATTTGCATCTTCTCACATCTTTCTCTACTACAGTTCTTCTCCACTATATTTCTATCACTAAAAGCTCCCTCTGTGAACAGCTGACTTTTCCTCTAGAAGTATGTGAGGGGGCAACAATTAAAGGCAATTTCTTAAAAAGAAGATTAAATAAAACCAAGATAATTAAGCTGAATCCTTAATGCATCCCACATGTTCAATAACAAAAAAAAAAAAAACCAAACCAAAACTGGACAGTTTTCTGGTTAGCCAGAATCTCAGACTGTTTTCAGGCACACAGCCAGCAAATGGCTAATTTATCTTTACACCCACATGTTTCATAGGACTCTATGCAAATAAGTGGAAAAAAGGGATTTACAGTATCTTTGTTGAGGGTATAGGTATGCAGAAAGGAAACTAATTCTCAGCTTTCAGAATTCAAATAGGAGTAAATTACAATACAAAGCAAGAGCTGGAAAAGGACATAAAGGTTTCCAAAAAAAAGGAAAAAATGTTCAGTACGCTAAATCTGGCTGTTTTTAAGGATCTTCAGTTTAATCACAAACAGGGAAGGGCTCACAGGACAGGCTAACCACTGAAATGCTGCCTGCAGTGTGAAATCATCTGAGCAACCAACTATTCTTGGAATAGTAACTCTAGCAAGCACTCAAATCTGCTTTTAATAAAGCCACTATCCTGAAAGATGACATCTACTTAAGGAAATCATTGCAAGACACTGTTGCCAAAAGAACAGCTCTTGCTATTGTGATAGTTGCCTGGTATTTACTTTACAGAAGATGCAGTATCACTTCATTCTTTTGAGACTGTGCCCCTAAACTGTTTCTAAATGGTACAGAAAATTAAGTAGGAGGTGACATAAGGCATATAAGGTGACAGAAACATATTGAGGGATGGGTTACTGTATATTCCAGGTCATATTTCATGTTCTGAAAAGAAAACAGCAATTCCAGATCTAGAAGCTAAGGTCCTAGTAAACAGTATCATAGATCCCAGCTCACAAAAAGGATGTAATACTGAAGTGAACCTAAATACTGCAATCTGGGAAAAATCCAACTCAAATGTAAGACATAACATTTCTGTACTGTGATTCTGTGTGTGAATAACTGCAGGCCATTAGTAGATTATTTTAAATAGGTGTGCAAGAAAACAAATATATATTGAAGAACTGCAGCAAATTAAAATTAATTTCTGCTTATATTTTCACAGTATTCTGGATCAAGACTATATTCATAAGAAATTAATAAAATAATGCAAGAATCAGTGGACACTGATTCTTTCAGCATTTTCTTAACTGCCAAAAGCAGCACTGTTCCCTAAATGTGCCCTCCCCTGGAACTGGTATGAAAAGCTGGAGGTGTTTCTGCGAGTTGCCCCAGAATGGCAAAGGCATCTCTGTAAAGGTGGTACAGCCCTCTCCACGTCTTTCTGAGTGAAGAGCAACAGTTAAGAGACCCACTTAGATTCTCCTTGCAAGAATCCCACAATCTGAAAGTCATTATTATTTCAAGAATGTAAGATTTTGAAAATAAAGATGGACAACACCACATTAAACAACACCACCCAATCTAGAAAACTGTTTACCAAAAATCAGTCAAGAACTTCTTGGAAGCCTGTGCTGGAGTCATCCTTTTTTAACAGGAACATTTTGAATCACACAGATTCACCAAGAAATTTAGGAACTACCAGATTTTATAACAAAGCCGCAGAAAGACCAGATTTGCATTTCTAGAAATTTGCCCTCAGGACACTGGGACATTCACAACAAGTAAAAACTACTACTTTTGCATAACAGCATTGTACATCGTAGTCTTGAGAGGTTAGCTTAATTCATATGACCTTTCAGAAGTGTTTAGATCTTAAGACCAGTTATTACACCCAACCTTAGACTTTCATTTGCAGGAGGAACTGCCACAGTTTCTTCGGCCATTCCTCACAGATTTCTTCCTCCAAACCTCTCACCTCTCTAGGCCTTTTCCCTTTACCCTATATCTTTTCTGAAATGTAATCCTCAAGTCTGGACCCACAGCTTCATTGATGGCACCAGAGTCAACTGAAAGAACTATTTGTTGGGTCTTTGGAACAGGCTCCCCAGGTAAATGGTCGCCTTACCAAGCCTATCATAGTTCAGGGAGCATCTGGACAATGCCCTTATCATATGGTTTAGTTTTAGGTAGCCCTGTGAGGAGAAAGCAGTTGAACTTAGTGGCCCTTATGGGCCCCTACCAACTCGAGATCTACAGACTCCTATAAGGAGTGAGCTACTGCCTTATACAGCTACTGCCATAAATAGCAAAACAGAAGAGCTTCACTTCAACATCTACCATGTTCTTCAATCTTTTTGTGGGAAAAAAAAAAAAAGGACATTTGACACCTGAATAACTAATTATTCCAACTTAACAGGGGATTTTTGTATTTACTGCTTTAAGGCTATTTCTCCTACTGTACAATAGTTTTATAGTCCAATTCTGTCTTTTGACACTTGCAGTTCTCTAGATTGACACCCATCAAAAGTCAGGAGGTACATTCTGTGTGCCATCACTTTGGACAGTTAAAATGGTTTGAGACATAGCACAGCTTCCTTTCGCTCCTCCAGTAAGAAAGATATCTTAGAAAGATACTAACTCCTTAGAGTACACTTCTAAATCATTTGTTTCTACACCTTATGCTACTTTCATGTGAACCTAATTTCCTTCGTTAATCCAATGTGACTAATATCACATGAGACAGCACCAGAGGCACCATTAAAGCAACTCCAACTTATTCACATGGCCTAATACTTTTATCACAAACCCAAATCAACTGATCTGAAGTTGCATTTGACCTATTATTGCTTGTTCAATTGTTTGTCTGTATTTTGGCAAAGAAAAATCACTAAAAAATGAAATTAAAGGATACCGGTGAGAAGGAGCAGTCATGTTCCTCAAGGAAAGGGGAACTAGTTGGAAGGGCTGTAGTTTAGAACATGCACAGTTTCTTTCAGTAGTTTGTGTTGTTTCTCATTGAACTTATGACCACCACAAGCACTTGTACTGACTTACACTTGTACTTACTTATTGACTTCCTTTTGTACTTCTCTTCCCTATGACAGTATAAATGCTTCTGTGGTAGTACAGTGAACTAGACGAGAATTAATCCACTTTTAAGCTATCTTAAAAAAATATTGATTACTTTTGGTTTTACTCAGCTCAAGCTCCCTGATATAGTGCACTCCACAGCTGTGTGTCAGCACACGGGAATGAAGTGCAGCTGGTAAGATCAAGGCTCCCATGGGCCCCCAGCAGTGTTAGTTTACAAGGATCATGAAATTGTGCTTTAAAGAGAAAACCAAAAATGTCATGTACTTTCATCAAATATTGAAATCACTGACTGAAGACATGGCATGGAGACAATCTAGACAAATTTTTTCAAAAACAAAACTTGCTACAAAGAACCAAACTTACTAAAAAGTGCTAAAACAGGAGCCCATATGGGTCTTCTCCTTGAAAAGAAGAAAATGGGGCTCAAGATAGTATAAAATTTCTTGGTATACTGACTCCATTATTTGTTGGCTTAAACAGAGAGGTAGCAAAAGTCAGGTTAAAAGTCTGTCTCTGTTACAACTATCAGAACTGTTGCCTATAGGAATATAGAAAACAAATGTTGCAATGCTATTACGGCAGTATAGCACCCATAACTACAATACACTAACTCACATCACCTATTCTGTCAAAACATCTCACAGGAAGCAGATTCTGACTTATTAAGTACTGATAATTGAAAAAACACATTAAATGGATTCATAATTTAGTGCACAGGTTGCCAGAGAGACAGGTTATTCCTACATCATCAGCTGAAGGTGTTTTAAAGAAAGAAAATATAGAACCCCACAAAACTGGTACATGGTACTCTTACTACTTGCTTTCTCCAACTAGTATAAGTCAGTAAACTCTGAAATCAGGTTTTACAAATCCTCCCAGTTCCATTTCCATTCCTCCTCACAGAACTGATACTGGTACAAGTTGTAGTCATCCATTAAATTAAATATCCCAAAAGAGAAGGAGGGAACAAAGTCAGGCCTTTCAGGATAAATATTTTCAATTTTCTAAACTGCAACCTGCAACACCCACACCAGAAAAAAAAAGAAAAAGTTCCTTTTATTACTTTAATGCTGGGGAAAAGTACAAAAGCATAGTAATACATTAGGACAAGACAATAAAAGATAACATCAAGGTATTAAAGCATTTCTTTCATCCATCTAAGGTGAATCAACATTCCTTGGTAAATATAAATAGTGGTTTTTTTCAATCACTCCAAATGCCTAAGAAGAATAACTTACTAGCAAAATGCATAATGCTTTTAAGAATGAAATATATGCAGTTCTGGGGATACTAAAATCTCTGTAAGAGTAGAAATACCTCTATGAACTACTACATGAATGTTTTTCTTGAAGGAAAACAAACACTATGTAAAAGTAGTAAACCATCTGTTGGCAGTGTGCTCATACTTTGCAGCAGTTAAATAAATAGTTTTTCTTTCTGGCAAATAACACAACCTGAACACATTTCTGACATGCTGCCTACTTCTTTCCAAGAATCTTCCAGCAGTTACAAGCATCACTCACTTCAAAATGGGTGAGTTCAACAAAGCTTCGAATCACTTCAACAAAGCTTGCAAAACTGCAGAGTGTTCTGTAAACTTAAGAAATTACAAACAAAAATAAAATGGTCTGATCCAGTGTTTTGCTCAAGGGATGTTATCATCTCAGAAATGATTAAAACTGTCATCCACGGCTTCTAGCCCCCACTATGTTTGATAGCTTAGCTCTGCTCTCCTGACAGAATCTATTTAAGAAAACCATGACTGCAAACAGACCTTGTACATTGAAATTTATGGGGTTTTGTGGGGGTTTTTATTTTTGTTTGGTTGGGTTTTTTTGAGGACTGACCTGTTCAATCTCAGAGAAAGCTGAGAAAAATCTAGAAAGGAAACTACTGGCTTTTCTCTTCAACTCTCAAGCAAGTTCTACTTAATTATTTTCATAGTAATTTGCAATCAGTGATCAGTTGCAGAATTGTTTTATTTTAATAGCTAGAAAGTTTCCATCAAACATGGTAATGCAGAAATTTTGTCAAATGATAGCCTCTTGGGAAGAAGACAGTCTTCTTTCAAAATAAAAAATATAAATAAAATACCACTGTCCCCCTCCGCACTCCTTGCAGGGAACAAGTAGGAACTTCTTGAGGTAGGGGAAGACTTCATCACGTTTATGGATGAGGACAAACCATTAAGTTTTAGATTAGTATCTCTTACAGATCAGTGTGGAGATATATGGGATCAATGTATGGGATACCTGTAAAACACGTAGCGAAATTTTCCAGTTCTACATTAAATTCTGAGAACAACAGTATAACAGCACAGTGAAGGATAAAAGAATTATGGTAACCTAGACAGCCCAAGCAAACAAAAACATCCTTCTTTATTTCTGTTATGTCTTTTTATAGTTTGCCAAGGAAGAGACTGGAATGCCTTTATTTGAAGTGAAAACATTAGGAGAATCGTATCTGTTCTACATTCCTGAAACTAAGACAATACAACATGAGGATGTGAGAAGGTGGACGAAGGAGTAACACCTACATTTGTTAAGAAGCATCCTGTCCAGGGAGCAGGGACGCAGCAAGACAATTCAACACAAACCCCCTGTATCATTTACTTCATACATTTAGGAGTGGTTCCATGCTTATTGCACACAGATCTTAGACTTACAGGCACAGGCATCTACCAATTTCACACGTCAAAGTAAGAGGGCTGTTTATAAAAAACAAACCAACCAAACAAAAACCATGACTAAATATACAATGTATGTCTTCCTTCAGACAAATCCGAGAAGACACGAGCTCAATCAACGTATCAGACACCCTTCCAACTTAAATGTCAACCACCACTTTGCAATGAATAATTTATGCTGTCTCTAAAGAGCAGGCAGAGCTATGGACCCTGAAATAATATAATCTCTCAGTGTATCTCCACAGGCTTATGAAAAGGTAATTTTAGCACCAAATGCACACTTGATTGATAAATACACATTTTAAAATTGAGTGGCATTTCCAATTTTCCCCTATCAGATTAGTATGTATAGTAACTGACAAGGTCAACAGCAACAAATTCTCTGCAACAATTCTGTGCCAAAATCAACTTCATACAACCCACATCATATTTTACATGGCCAAACCCCTAGATAAAATGGCATCCAACCAAAAGAATAAGCACATATTCCATACAGAATTACGATTTTTATTCCATAAATACATTCTGCACCAACAATAGGAAGAAATATATTCCATCTTTAACTAAGACATCTGAATACAAGATAAGGGAAAACAACTGACAGCCACACAGTCCTGGCTGTGGTGTGCAGCCTACAAAAAAAATTCATGTAGATACAGATGTTGTTATCTCAAATCACTCTTTTTCTACCATAAACAGCCTTATGAAAATCCTCCTTCTATACAAAACCTAACCACCACTACACAATAGTAGCAACTCATACAATTGCTCAAGGACAGAAATTTTTAGTTACAGATAGGAATACTGTTTCACAGAGAAAAAAATCTAGTCCTGTCCTCAACCAAAAGAAGTTTTTCAGTAGTGGCTTATGCCAGATAAACTGCGGGATGTTACCAAATAAAAGGGTCAAGATCCTTCATCACCCAGTATTTTCCTGATTCATTAGAACACTCGACCAATACTAAAATTTGCAGCTGCACATTAGTATCAAAACAGTGAGACTGTGGGAGGAATAGGTGCTACTTTTGGCAGTAATCTACAGTTCACTGGGTTAATTCATTCTTCAACCTTACCCTCATCTCTGCACATTCCTTTAGAACCAAGCCCTAAAATTACATTCTTAAAATTTATTATTTTTGAATCCTGAATCCATTTCAGAGACAATCATATATCCTGTTACAATGAACTTATAGACTCATCTGCAGTTTTAATCTTTTTCTTTCTTTACTCAACAGGACCCACAACCTCTACTAATCCTAACACCACGCTTTATTAAAAGCTATTAAACCACTTTGCCTTTGTAACCCAACAATCAACGTGAGTAGTTAAAGCAATCCCATAATTCAGTAATTAACTGTTAACACACAGCACCCAGAAAATTTTCTAAGTACATCTTATGTTAAATCAAGTGGTGTTTTTGCTATAGGTTTTTCCTTTCATATATTTTGCAGACATAGTAACAACAAAACCCATGAAATTCATAAAAGGTATCAGTAGCATTATCTCCAGACTTGTAACTCCTCAAAATCACCCATCTAGAAATCAGCTACATTAAAAGAGAATAGTTAATCTAATAACATGAATGATTCAATCCAGCTTTGCTTTACCCTTTACTTTTCATTTCACACAGTCAGTAGGTAAATAAACATGACTTTATAACCTGATACTTGGCCATTCATTAGACTTAATCACTCTAACAATTTACTTCAAACACATTCATTTCATAATGGCTAACACAACAGGCAAAGAAGCTTAAGAACTTACATAGGTGGCTTTACATTCACAAGACACATTTACAACTTCCAATACCTAAAATATGTTTGCATGTTTAAGGTATATAGGAACTTATTAAGACAAACAATGTACTTTGAGAAACTGACATTAAGGCTTATTTCTGTGGCTTGTTGATCCACATTGAAAACAGCACTTTGCCAACATTAACTACGTAACAAACAAAAAGCTCACTACATCTGCCTTAAAGCACTAGCTACGCAGATAGGCACAATGAGCACAGGTACAAGGAAGGCAGGATGCAGGTGAAACAAATACATGTTTTTACAAACAGTATGGGTACAGTCAAGAAACTTCAGAGCAATCCCATCTTCTGGTGAAGAACAGATGGGACACAGAGAATACTTGTTGAAATACCAGTAAAAATCAAGTATAACTCCAAGCACAAGAGGCCCTTGATTAAGAAGCATTTGGCAAGTGACACAGTAAGAAACTACTTTACCACAAGAGATTAACAAAGACATCTCCGCATTCCAGACAAAAGGGTAGAACTTCTTTTACCCACATAACATAATCATCTCTGAGCAGAGAGAACCCAAACTCTACCAGAGGAAACAAACTAATAACTTAGTTAAGTTATTTATAATTTATGAAATAACAGAAATAACATAGGTTATGATAAAAGGGGAGGGACAAAGCCCCACTCCTCAAAATGCTACGATGATATCAGAAGAGAAGCACATTGCACTGGGAGTACATATCTCGTCATTTTGTTCAGCCTTCACAAGTCTCATGCACTGAGGAAGACATTTCTTTTGCTGCAGAAACTCCTGTGCTAGTGGAAGGCAAGCCTCTCCACTCAGAAGCACTGAAGGTCCTCACAGGCCACACCATAGAGTGTGAATGTATGTGGTAAAATCCAGGACTGGGCTTTACCATGCTGGACTACAGCCATGCCAGGGGCTGGCTAGATAAGGGAATGACAGAAAGACATGGGAAGCAGTTCACTCTTGTGCCCTAATAGCCTTGTCAAGGATAAAAGTGACTGTTCATGCTCCAAAAGTCTTTGGATAAGTCTTCCTCCTCAACTTCTATGCATCTAAGACATATTAACATATATAAAATAAACTTTGAAAATTAAAACTCCCATAGAAAATCCCACTCTAAAGAGGAAATAAAACTATGCAAGGGCCTATTACTAATAAATGGAGCACAGAAGCCCACTGCTTAATGAGATTGTCAGATAGAGAATCTCAGAATGAGAATATATGCAAGAGACATGGAGACAGCACCATCGACCAACATGGTAACAAAACATCTCAAACGTGGGATCCAGCAGCTAAGGTACAAATACTAGATTCTTTTAAGGGCCTGAGACTGGATCAGTTTCTATACAAATCAAATTTATAGAATTATATGAAGCGTTAGGAAGGAAAGATCAAGTGCAAAGCGATTGCGCTAACATGACTGTGTGCATTTCTGCTGACAAAATTACAGACTGTTCTCACCTGAAGAACTACAGCACCAAATCTAGAGAATACAGATACAACAGCCTTGCTAGACAGTATTAAAAATCTGCTACAGCTCCTATAAAAGTTAGAAGGAATTAACTGAGTCAATTCAATTTGACTGAGCAGCAAAGCACTGATCACTTCAATTTCTTCTTGTAAGTAAATCATAATTCAGCTAGATAAATAAACTAACATTTCATAAATAAAACCTCAGAAAAGGCAAGTGCAGAAGAACACAGTTTCATTTTCAATGACTATTTTCCATCTCCTAGTACCATAACACTGCTTTTCAAGTAATTTACAGTTAAAATCTTATTTTCTTTTAAACATTTCTGGACTACTTCTAGTCAGTCAACTCAATTTTTTCCCCTCAATAATGGTATCTACCCATATATAAGTTTAGGCCAAAACTGAATTGGCAACAACATACTGCTCCTTACCACTCCTGACATTCTTCATTTCCTCTCACCACATTCAGATTGTTAACTTTTACTAGTATAGAAAGTCTTGTCCAAGTCTCTGTAATGCTTTTATTGGAAAATAAAAGGAAACTGCTCTCCTAGAAGACAGTTCCCAATATCATAAAGGCATAAAAGTAGGTGGCCATGTGCAAATGTAAAAGGAGGGTAAGTTTTACTAACTTCACAATATATTCTTTTCTTCCTGGAAAACACAGTGAAAATCTTTAAGTCTTCTGGTGATCTCATTGCGCTGAGACCAGCACAGTTCCCAAACCCATGACTCATTCCAATCCCAGCAAAAAAAAACTGCTGGAGAGACAGATGTTTTGTTTATGAATTAATTCCTTCAGTACGTCCTGCTCATAATAAAAAATAATCAGGCTTTAGTTTGTATGTAAAACATAAAGCAGGACAGTCATATTCCTGCATTACTCTTTTCTAAAGGGCTCCTCTCCAGCTCCCTCCAGATGGCCATGAGCCCCACCAAGCCAGTCCCACCTGTGGGCCCACATCCCAGCCTGGCCTCAGGCCATCCCTACAGCCCTGTGAGACCAAAGTTCCTCTCAGCAGAACTTCTTCTGATCCAGCCCCCCCAGCTGCTGGTGGGCTGATACCCCAGCCCAGGCTTGACCTCATCCCCAGGGAGGTGTCCCATGCCCCAGGCTGAGGCCACCCAACAGCCTGGACCACAGGGATCCCTCACCACTCCTGGTGCCACAACCAAAGGGAACCTCCAGCTCACAGAGCACCTGGGCAGGTTTAACCAACGTGAGAAACAAAAGATCAACTTAAACCCACTGGCAGCTGTTTGCACAAGGAACACCAGCAACAGCTTGAGTAAACGCACTAAGCGGCAAACAGGATCCAAAGCCTGTGCTTACTCAAACCTTTTGCAGTTATTCCAAGTTCATAAGGACAGGGGAGGGAAAACAAAGGAATCAAGCAAACAAAACTTATTTTTACTTGCTTTTTAGCAAGTAAAGGTTTTTAGAAGGTTTTAAGTAATGGATGGCAGATAATCAGAGAGACTACTGCAGAAGGTACCAGCAAAGGACAGCCAAAGCAATGAGAGTAGAGAAGCACAAGGAAGGAAAGTCAGAACACCTAATCATTGCCTGCACATAGTAATGCAGCAGCAGTAGCCAGCTGGAGCTATTTCTTCTTCAAATAAAAGGTAATTATGCAAGAGACTGCCCAGCTCAGCAGTGGGAAAGAAGACAACATGCATCTGAAAAGCTATACCACTGAATCAAAAACTTTCTGCTTATATGCGGTTAGCAAGGGCAGCAAGGACTTCAAAAGTGCAGATGGAGATCTTCAGAGGGAGGGCTGAAAAACTTCTGCAGAAAGACAGCAGCAGCCTGATTTAACGATGACCTAAAAAGGCTGTAGCACTCCCTGTCACCACACCTCCTGTAGGCAAGCCTCAATGCACAGAGCCAAAGTAAATGATAACGTTCTTCGAAACACCAGCATCACAAGGACATACATAATCCTGCTGACAAGCTCTGAGCTGAGACTTAGTAGAAAAGAAAAATGATACAAGTAATTCTAGTCTAATAAGAGCACATTAAAAATTGCTTCAGTGACACTGGCAAGAAACCCAAATTAGACAGGAGGCAAAGGAGCTGCCAAGCCTTGCCAGTTCTTCCACTCTAAGGCAAGATAAAAAGATAAGCACTTCAACAACAGTATTACAATTAGAGAGACATATACATCCTTTATGTATCAATAAAAATTCCTGGTTATTCAAATACAACATGCATAATAGTGCTCAAACTACAACTCATCAACATTTATCAACATCCTGGGAGCATAATTCCATTCTAGTAAGATGATAAATAGAGCAGCCAAAAAGGAGAATTATGCACAAAATGCTCTTGCTCACAGTTAAGAATGGTTCCTGTTCCATATGGACCACCAGTAGGCAGTCATCTGAATTTAAGAAATTCTGTAAACTTGAAATTAAAACAGAAAGTAAAACCTTGAACCTATAAGCACATCTGACCAGAAAGAAAAACAAGTTCAAATAGTTTACATTGCTATTGTGTACACATAACAGAGGAATTAACACTTAAAATCAGACTTTTGAGCAATTTGTGCAGTGGTTCAAAAAAAGTAAAAGCAGTTTCACAGATACTAGAAGATGTAACTATCAGTAAGAGACTAGGCTACAAGCCTCAATAGTTTAATTCTATTTTTCAAAATGCTGGGTATATAAAAAATAAGACTGAAACTTCTCCCTGAACAGTTATGAGAAATTTTGAGGTAATATTTCAAAATAAACCTTGCTGAATTTCAAAGGCTTATTTTCCACAGGATTGCTCCCTGTTTGGTCAGTGAATATATAAAATGACAAGCACAACTGCCCATTGTAAACAAGCACTCTTATACCCACTTACAGATAAAAAAGATTCTTTACAGCATTCTCTGTTGCATAAGGAGGCGACATTTTGAAATTCAAAGTAGAAAACATCAATAAAACCAAAATAAACAGGTACCAATGACAGGCATAATTTCAGTTAAGACTTACTTATAGTAGAACACCAAAAACAATGGATCAACTTATTTGTGGTGACAGGACAATGAGGAAGTTTTTGTTCAGAAAGAAGTTTAAACTCTACGGAAACTCAGGAAATAGATTTCAAAAGTATTTCAAAAGATCCATTCCCTACTGGGGGTAACTCAAACATACATTATTTAGAACTGATATTTCTCTAAGCAGTTAACACCAACTCGAGGTAACCTCCTGTGGGAAACAGTAAAGGTAAGAAGATTTTCAGAAAGCTGGGAAAGCAGGCCTTAGAAACAGAAAGAACAGAGAATTAGCTGCAGCTAGTATTAGATATATAGTAGTATAAAGGTATTTTTTTGTCCCAGGACATGAAATTAGGAAATGTCATTGCTACATCTGTCAAAACCAAAGGAAACCCCTTTAAGCATACAAGATATAAATAAATAAATAAATAAATGGAACACATAATTGCTTGGCCTGTTTTAATATCCTTTAGTCTAACTTACTACTAATGTCCATTTATACAATTTATACCTCAGCTGCATCTGCATAATACTTCAAACTCACAAACTCTGCCAGGGTGCATTAATGCATTAAAAAGTAGTAATGAAACTAGTAATCTGACATTTCAAAATCAGAAACTATTGTCCCTGTCTTGATGGATAAAATTAGTTTGAACAGCATTAGAAGAAATACAGATTTGAATCTTCAAAATCGAAATTTAAAACTGAAAAAAGTAAGAGCTTTCCATTTAGCACATGATAATTCTGCCATTTAGCATTTGACAGATCAAACCACTACATATCTGTCCATGCAAAGGATGAGCACTTACTTGGACATTTTGGTTGCAGAATGCACAGCTCATATTCGACAGATGGACATGTCCTGTTTGCACCATGCTTAATTACAGTGCTCTGCCAAGCATTCCTCTCTTGCTTGAGCATTCCTTGTTACAAACCAGGTTCATTCCTGCGCTTGTGACACATAAGCATGAGGTAACTGCAGGGCTTATGCACAAGATAAAGGTATGCAACAGACTCATGAATCATGTGCATCCATGCTGGGATTACTCAGCGCTTTTGCAGCAAACCACAGATAGTACAATGGGCAAAGGATAAATGGTGATCCTGACAGGGTTTTAAGATGGGCTCCTTGGCATCTGCTGAAGAGATCCTACAGACCCATTAAAGACAAGGGGTTTGACATAATCTACAAAGAATTTGGAAAATTTGTATCTATTTAAAAGTGGATTTGAAAACTGTCACTTACACTCAAATTGTCATTTTCACTCAAATAAAAATCCACAATGACAGCCATCAAGCATTCCCAAAGGAGAAGGAAACTAGAAACATAGAGCATATTCATAAAAAGAGGTTAGGTGAAGAAATGAAACCAGTCAAGTCTTTAGTGACAGTTTAAATCAAATGAAAAACCTAAGATTCCAACTCCTATTGAGTTTTCCCTTACAGTTATTAATTTTTTCAAATATAAATTACAAGTCTTTAGGCAGAAAGCTTAATTGCTTGCTTTGTATCAAGCAAGTTCCAGACAGAAACAGACAGTTTTTCTCCTTTTCCAAAATTAGGCTTTGACTGAACAGAATTTCTGGGATGATGAAACATGCTTACCAAGCACAGCCAAAAGTGAAATTCCATGTAACTTCCTTTTGGTTTCCTTTGAATTACTGCATATGTGAATTAGTTACCTTGAAGAACAGCAAATTATATTAACTACAAGGCATCCTTAAATTGTATGAAAAAGCAAGGTGCCAGTTACCACCTTCTAGCATAATCATACAAAACAAAGAGGTTATCAATAGGCAGAGAGCACAGCTCTTCCTTCAAGCCAGAGCAGCAAAAGATATTTTCAACTTCACCGACAAACTGCTACATTTTAGTTGGTCTAATAATAGGAAATGCTCCAAAATACAAAATAAAAAAACAATTGAATGGCCAATCCTAAAGTTATGTGTAGTAATACTGTGTATACTATAAGTACATAAACAGATGCAAACTGAAAGTACACTGAAATAAAACACTAGACTTGAAAATTCACATTTGTAAATTGTATCCTTCTGACGCACATAAGGTTTCCTCTTCCCATTTTAGTTCAGAGACAGCATTCCACATACTATAACAGAGGGCTTAACATGGGTTTATCTCCAGTATACCCACTCTATTAATAACCAACAGGGAAAAAAAAAGGAAAAAAAGAAGCAAACCTATATGTAAAGGTTAGATTTTCAAGCCATTCTCACCTGAGTAGAAGGGCAGTATCATAGGGAAAGCTTCCCTTTCTCTTCCTGCTCTATTTCAAAATGACCTTTCTGTGATTACCTTCATAAACTTGTTTTGCTAAATTGGAAATATCTACAAACATTGCTGTGCCTGCTGGTGGAAAATGGTAGGCAAAAGGATCATCTTTGGTCATTCTGAATCTTGAACATGGAAAACAATGCAGAAAAGAGTATCCGGAAGAGCATCCATTTCTATTTCCATAAAATGATGTACAGTATCTGCACTACCAGTAAGTCTAGAATTTAGAACAGCTCATAGAAATAATATGTATTAGGCAGCCACCACTGGCATTATGCAAGCTTCAGTGTGACATCAATGTTCTTCTTTTAAAACTCAAACCACTAAACAGGATTGATGCCTACTGACTTGTGGATTAAAAGAAACTGCTTGCAATGAAGCATTTGGTTGACTTAAGAGATTGCATTTTTAGAAAATCATTTTCTGGCAGTCTCACTGTTGCACATATTAACAGAAGATCTCAGAAATCATATTCTAAAAGAGGAATTGCCACCTCCACCTTAGAAAGGAAAAAAAAAATCATCCCAACTAACTTTATCAGTGTAGTCATAATTCTAGTGTCTGGCAGGAACAGTCTGTCTCTTACTTCAATGTTTCCTCTCATTATGTAGTTTAAGAAAAAAACGTTTGTCTCTATGCTAAATCAGCCCCAATATCCTCTAAAATTATTATGATAATCCAGGCACATGATTATTTTTTCACCACAGTACTACTTTCTGTTCAACACCTCTACTTCAACTCCATCAAGCTGTAACTCTTGTCCTGTGCTTACTGTTTTCATATAGTTTTGAGGAATGTCTTGAGCAATTCAAATCTGCAAATTTCATACCACAACCTGAATACACAGAATTGATAATGAACTTAGCTGGTTACAGGAGATGAAATAATTTCCCAATTTATGGAACTCCAGTGTGCATTTTTTTCAGGGGGGGGGAAGGAGTGAGCAGTACTATGCAGGTGATACAGAAGAAAAGGAATTAGGAGCAAAGTGTTGGATCTGAATGCCACACCTGTGGAATATTACCAGTTCTGATCCACACAAGTCTGCTTTTATTAGCTTTAGACCAAAGAAGACATAAAAAGAAATTACCTACTACCACTTTTCACATAAACTTAGTTTCAATAAGTGCTTACACTACTTTGTGTCTGATCTTTGAGCCTGTGTCCTCTAGTTCACATATACTGGCAGACTACATTTTGGAGTATTTCAGTCTTGTTTGAAGAACAATGTTTTGATGAGAGAGAGATCTAGGACAGTTTTACAGCTTTAATAAAATGCTCTCATTGTTATTACTCAACAACACGCTTTCAATGACAATAGGAATGATGTCATTTTTCTTACCTTCATTTAAGGAGAAGCAGAAACCTACAACACTGCAATCACACATGACAGAAATCGGTGGTACAATCCAAATATAATTTCAAAATGTGAATAGAGGGGTGCAGGTGAAAGGGAGAACAACATTCCCAACTTGCTTCAAGTTACCCAAGTTTCATGAAGAAACATGAGTCTACATATTTCAGGGCTTTTAAATCTACACTGAAGAGTCTACTTGGAATTAACATGTTATTCTGGCTATTTCTGCTGTAATTGACAATGAAAGAAGATTAATACAATCTTCCCTTCAAGCCCAGGTAATCTTTTTTTCATTTGCAATTTGTCAACACCCCGAAGATATTAACCATAGTCTTCAGCCCTATTCCTAGGCTATACTATTGCTGGGACAGAAAACTACAGAATGTTTTCATACAGTGCTTTCAAACCCAGTCAGTGTGGCTCTGAAGTTCTCACAAGAAGGTTACCTCATTCTCTCTTCCCTTGTGCTGCAAAGATGATGCTAACTGCGCTTCACACACGGAAAGAACTAGGTCCTTCAAACATCACCAGGTTTTCTCTGCCTTCTGTTACGAGAACTCGCCCTTCCCAGGATCTTACCTCCCAGTAGTCAGGAGGGTAGTGCAGCTGTATTCACACTGAGGAGATGTGTTCTCAATGTACCAGTACATTTGGTGACTTTTAAGTTTACTCTAAGACTTGTCAGGTTTCCTAAAATAACGTACATATGTTTGCTGAGCATTCAAATGTGAGCAGTATTCCTTCTAGCTTTTGCAGATCTGTTAACTGCTTCAAGGTATCTGACACCCAGTAAGCCCAAGGTACAAACACCAGAGGAAAGGCATAAAATGGAGACTCAAATTGCTACTCACCTTATCACCAAAAGTTCCTGCTCTTCTACAATCAAAGCAGATAGCCTTGTTAAATAAACTATGTAAATCAGATTCAAGATCAAATGCAAATGTTTACTGTCTTTTGTCTTTCCTGCTATACAACAGAACTATTTACCGCTCTGATGCCTTTTCACAACTGCAATAAGAATGATTCAGATCTAGTACTTCCTTGTACACAGCTCTGGCTTCACCAGAAACACAATTCCCTCCTTTATTCATTCCTAAAAGGAATCAAAAATAGCTTTACTCAGGGGGTGTAAGCCCTATTACAATACAGTGGCAAGGCCAGAGAAGTGTGAGAATGTACACTGAAGTCAAAATGAAAATATTTTTAAGCAAATTTGCATCAACTAGGATTGATTATTCTAGATTGTTAAAATCTTATCCAGATTATTAATACACTTCTGTGAGTACTCTGATCAATACTCTTTACTGAAGTGTGCATGGCATTCTACATCTTGCTAAATATCAAGGTTTTGTACATTTTTGCTGGTAGTTTAACACTTATCTTTGAAATCTTCTCCTTTCAATATCAAGCTTTCACACGAATCATGCTGTAACCTGAGTAGGCAACCTGATGAAACTAGAGTCTTTTTAACCACCCATACCTATGTGAAATTTGGTGAAGGAATGAAACAAAAGAAATGCAATCCGAGTCTGTAACAGCAGAACAATGAGAAAGAAACTTAAGAAAGAAGAAAACAAGAAAAGGAAGGGAATCCCTACTAATTTTTATATAAAGACAAATGTGCAACAGTGACAGGACAGACTTAAAAGAAAGGAGAAATGTCTTCCTCCAAGACAAAGAAAATCAGTAAGTGTCATCCATTCAACAGGGACCCAGAATCCTGTGAGGCACACAAAGTATCTTTAAAGTTAATGTTGGTCTGTGCTCATTATGTTCAACAACTGGAGAAATCCCTGAGAGAGATCTTCAGGACAGGCAGGTAAAGCCTCACAGATAATTACTTATATTTAAGAGCTCTTTCAGTAGCTTTCCCATTATGCAAGGATTCAGCCATGCATTTTATCATAGATGTTATCACTAATAAAATAAAACACAATATAAACAAAAGACAAAGGCAAATAAACCTCGAATGAACCAAAAATTTACCATACCCCACAGAGATAAGGCAGATCCGTTTGATTCTGCACACATTCACTTTGCAAATAACATTTTCATCCTTACCCAGTAAGTATCAGCTATCATGCTACCATCACAAGTTTCTCAGGGTTGCCTATGTAAGTTTCAGTCTTCAAGCAAAATAACCCACCCAGAAACTCAAAGGTCTGAATCTAAGCCTTGGTAGATATAAGAAATACTAAAAAGTTGCTTGGGGTTTTTTAATAGTGAGTTTACATACAATGCAGATGTACAGTATACATTTCAGGGGTGATGTTGAGTCACAATATGAACTAACAGCCTTTATTCAGCCTGACAAGTACATCAAGGCCACCAATGAAACACACTGTATACAGATAGGAAGGTAAGTTTCAAAAAAGAGACCGACTGAGCAATATCCTTATAAGGGTCTTAGTGCACCCTAAATGGAATTTAGATGTGCTTTCTTCTGGTCATTCACCACTAAGGTAGCTGAACTTAGTCTTCCACAAGTTCTTACACTTTCAAGAGTCCAACAGAACTAATCACCCTTTAAAAAGTGGGATATTATCAGGATTGCAGTGATTAAAAATTTTTACTATTCCTGTCTACATGTTAGAACGTTTTCGAAAATGAAGAGCCAACTACGTTTTTAAAGCTAATACCCCAAAATACTTTGGTCAGGGAGAAAAGGAGGGAAGGGGAAGCTTAGGGTTTTGGTTTTTTCTTCAAAAAAGTATTCACATTACTCCATTTGCTGAAAAAAGAAAGAAGCATTTCATTTGCAAAGTACACATGTGTTATAGACTACAAGATCTATTAGTATTTTAGAAGCTTCTGTCTCTCCAAGAAAATTTCATACAGAAAGGTTTGCAAGGACAGGCAGCTCTGCAAAAACCAAGATCTATAATAAAGGAGCCATGAATGTAGACACATAGCACATGGTACAAATATTGTTCTTACAACTTCTTAAAAGGCTTTCATCTAGCTTTTACAATGATACTAATTTCTCAAAAGCTACATCATTATAAGGGCTGCTTCTAAATCCTCATGAGAAAGATTCTGAAATTAAGAAAGAGAGTGTTAAGTGCATTCTGTGCTTTTATCTGCTATGCCTACTGATGTTTTAGTCTTTCTTCAAAGAGCAATCTTTTGTATGGCCATCTGCACAGCAAGTAAAGAAAGCAAGAAATGTTTTCCCAAATAAAGATATCACAAAACTGTGGGCATAGCCCTAAAAGCCAGATGTATACTTGGAATTCTTTGCAACTCATTAGTTTTAGTTGCTTGCTCAGTTTGACAATTCTAGCACCATTTATACTTGAGAGACTATTTTATTACTGTAGGAAAGAACAATTTCATAGGACCCCCAAGAGAACTGAGAGATTTCCATCTGGAATCAAGCAAGGATCTACTGCTAATAAACCTTCCAAAAATATTTTTGCCTCAGATGTCCGTTTGGGCCAAAGACCAAAACAAAAAAACCAAAATATTGTGGTTATGCAGAGATGCAAATTCATCTCTTAAAAAGCAAAGATCTCAGGTACACATACATATGTAATTAATTTACAAATTACGTAAATTATGTACTAAAGATAACCCTTAACCAATAATTTTAAAGAAACACAATAGAAAATTCAAAGTATTATATATATATTGCTCATACTTAAAGCGCTCAGACATTTTAGAACAATGAAAAATGACAACCAGAAGTGGAAGCAGCCCTTCAGTGTCCTGTGCCTTGTAATACAGATAATCCTGCACTGAAATCAATTGCTCCATTCAATGAAAGATTAAAAGATAACAGATACATTTCTCTTGCCTTTGAATGTACATTACTCACATTTTAAGCTTAATTAAATACAGAATACTCTGCATATAATAAAGTATATTAGACTTGCCAGCACCATACCAAGGCAAACAACCACCCACAATTTCAAATTTGTCTTTTCCTTTTCAGTGACCCTTAAGCACTGGCAAAGCATTGGCTTCTTTTGTTCCACAACAGAATAAGAAGCAACCATTTAATTACATATCTAACATAATTCCAGGTCCTTCCTTATTCTATCTACATTTCTTCAGGCTTTTCATTTTAAGATGTTCACAAACAAGTTATCCTGCTCTGCTAATTTAAAAGCATTTATTCATAACAGCTATTATTTACTCAGTGTGTGTGGAATATTTCACATCCTGTCACAGAGTGCAGTAACATATCTGGAAAGATCCAGAACATACCACAGTGGCATTTGTAGAACACTTACCTTTCATCCCTTATCATCAATAACTTTGTTGTTTCATTTAAAGTATGCAACTCAGAAGAAACATTGTGAAAGGGGAGTAGAATTGCAAGTAGAGGGAAATGGAAACTACAAAGGAAGTCACACAACTGCAGAATGATGGAATGGCTTGGGTTGGAAGGGACCTTAAAGATTATTCAGTTCCAGCACACATGGCTGGCTCTCAGCCAGCAGCACCCCCAAGTCCTTCTGGGCAGGGCTGCTCTGGGTTTGTTCATCCTCAGCCTGTGCTGATACCAGGGGTTGCCCCTGCCAGGTGCAGCACCTTGCACTTGGTCTTGTTAAAACTCCTAAGATTCCCATGGGCACAGTTCCTGAGGTTGTTTAGGTCCCTCTGCATGGCATCCCATCCTTCAGGTGTGTCAACCACACCACTCAGCCTGGTGTCACCCTGCAAACTTGCTGAGGGTGCACTCAATCCCTCTGTCTATATCAATGAAGAAGATACTAAATAAAACAGTTTACAGATCCCTAAGGAACAGCACTTGTCACTGATGTGCCTTGTCCCTGAGCCGTTGACTACTGCCCTCTGGATGTAACCATCCAACCAATTTCTTATCCATTTAACAGTCCACCCAGCAAATCCTTCTCTCTCCAGTTTAAAGAGAAGGATGTCGGGGAGGACCATGTCAAAGGTCCAGATAAATGACATCTGTAGCTTCCCTTGTCCACTGAGGGAGTCACTCCAACATAGAAGGCCTCTTGATCAGGCAGGACCTGCCCTGGGTGAAGTCGTGCTGGCTGTCTCAAGTCACCCTCCTGTCCTCAATGTGCCCTAGCATGGCTTCTAGGAGCATCTGTTCCATGACCTTCTCAGGCACAGAGGTGAGGCTGGCAAGTTGGTGGCTTCCAGGATCCTCCTTTCTATCCTTTTTCAAGATGGGCAAAATCCTACCCTTTTTCCAGTCATCTGGGTCACATCTTACTCTTCCCAAAATTACCTTGTTTCTAAGATAAACTAGAAAAAGTGTAATTATTTAAATGAAGAAGTAAGAACATGAAGAAAGGTGAGAACTCACCTATAAATAGAGGAAATCAATCTCTAGTCAACATTCTTTGACTAAACTTGCCAAAGTCAATGTTTAAACTGACACATGACAGGGAAATACACACCTAATAAGGCCCTTAAGAAGTCCCTAGGGACTGCTAAATGAGGTTTGAAAGAGAACAGCCCCGTGATTAAAATAATTTACAAAGGTTGCTAAGATAAAAAATAGTGAGAAATGAAGAAGAAATAGACAAAATTATAAAGGCAGAAAACAAAGAGTGACATTAGAAGGAGATTACACACAGCTGAGACCGTGTTACAGGAATAATCCTAATCCATGGAAGACAGCTGAACCAGTGCTACTGGTTCATTAATCAGATAAATACCTCCCATTGCTCCCACACCTCAGAAGACAGCTCATTGCACCTCTCTGTGTTTCAGTGGTACTGAACTCTCATTTCCTCCCATCTCAGACATGTTTCTAGGGGAATTGCTGCATTTCCTGGGAGTCCTCTAATATCGCTTTTCTATTTTCAGGAAATTTTATTCAGCATAACATACTACAATACTTTCTGTATATCACAGTCTGGATTCCACTTTTCTGAATCCCTACTGTCCCCTCCTCAGCATGTCTCACTGAGTGAAATGAAAAGCACTTTCCTCTTACGGCAAGCTAAATTATGTATTTACCCCTCTATCAGAAAAGCAAGGTTCCCTTTTAGTCATAGCAGACATCAATTGTCAACCTCACCTCGTGCCACCCTTTTGAAAATGGAGGGAGGAGAAATGTTTAAATAAAAAGGCAAAAGTAAGTATGAGCACTCATGTCAAAGCTGGGAACATCCTGAAGCTCAGATAAGCCTTTGCTGTACGAACATGAATAAATCCACATAGTGGGGGGAACATAGAGAAAAACAACCTGGGATTTACTGCTTTGTCACCAGCAGGAAGTGAGAAAATGCTCACAGCCACCAAACCAGCTCCCTACGAAACATCCAGACACTACACCTTCACAAGGGTGGCTTTTATTGCTCCACCTGTGAAAATTCATTTCCTTCTGTGCAGAGACATGTACAGACTATGTGTGGGGTACGTGCACAAACTATGTCAGACACAGAGGATCACACAACAGATGCATCATGAAAGAGACAGAAAAACAGCCCATATACATCACTGCCTGTTTTACTCTAAAAACCTAAGTAACAGGTTTGTTATAAGCTGGAAAGGGAAGATGTTTGTGTTACACATTGAGCAAGATTCTCCATGGGATGAATTCACAAATTTTTAAGAGGCCTTCAAATGCACACAGAGTTGATTACAAATTTCTTATTGAATTGCTTAAAAGATAAAGTCTGATACACTGATAATCTATAAAAACAGAACTAGAAAGATGTATTATCACAGTTTTACTACAGATATCACCTTGAACAACTCATTTAAGATCATTTCCTTCTGCAGAAAATGAGGGGTCACCACACCCAGCTCATGAATGTATAAGAGAGTTTGGCATCTGCTAAGCACTTAAGGGACCACCAGGTCAGTGTTACAGGGCTGCACAAATGCATTCTTCAGCTTAATCACTGCTCAGAGAGAGCTGGAAGGAAGCCTCACTTAGCACCCAAAGTGGTACCTGGGTTACTGTCAAAGACAATCCATTCCTGCACTTTCCACTGTAACCAAATAGAACAGAAAAAGCAAAAACAAAACTGCACATTTAGCTTTTGAATTAATAACAAGCCTACTTTCACACACAAAACCAGTCAGTATTACCAAGTTAAGATTTGAAGACATCAGCTGTTACTGTCTGAAACAAGCAACTAATCACAAGCTATGTCAGCATCTTGACTATATCCTGCTTCACAAGTTTCCATAGGGAACAAACATGAAATAAACAAGTGTTTGATACTACTGGAGAATTCTCAGTTTTCTTTACCCAAACATCCAGAAAACTAAACCAGCTCCCTAATAAATTAGTGGAGAGGAACAGAAAGCAGAGTTGCAAACATGGTCTTATCACCCCTTAAGAGGAATGCAGAAGCACTGTTATTGCACTCCAAGGACAATAGGATCAAGCCCTGCCTCAGCCCACATCTGCCCACTCTCACAAATAAGCAATCATTTCTACAAGAATAAATGAGAAGATTTATATAGAAGTAACCAGGAGTAGAACTGGACCCACAGGCATCTGGAACCATCATAAGCCCTTATACTCCCACTCCAAAACACTGTTGTATTTTTCACAATAACCACCACTGAAAGAAAAAGAAGGGCAGTTTAATGCGCTGTTGTTTTACATGACATGACTAAATCCAGTATATTTCTTAGCTTACAGAGCTTATCCTTGAAGTTTTCTTTTTAGGAGGTTAAAATGCATAATGTTTGCCCCCCAAAAAGTTAAAAGTTACTGAAGTTTAATATTTTTTAATTGCTTACTTCTTGTCCCCTAAAATGAAACATTGTTTAGCAACCAAACAGAACCTGAAACTAGTCTTTTATGTAATCTCACAAGGACCTGAAGGTGCCCTATACGTGGCTCCTATCTACCAAATTCCTTTATGAGGTATAGGCACACTGGTTCCTTAATCCTTTAAAGGCTGTCACATTAGCCTTTGGTCAGATAAGGGCTCTGCGTTAAAATATCATATTGGGCACAAGGAATTTACTTTTAAGACACTAAATGCCATATTTCAGATCCCATCAAATCATTAAAGTAAGTTAGAGGTCCCAGGTCCTAGCTTCCTCCTGAAAAATTTTACAGATAATCAATTAGCTTACCTTCCCAAAGCTTTCTCAAGAGACATCCCCAAGCATCTGATTTCCTGGGCTGGGGACAAGAACCATCCACAATTCAGTATGACCTTGGCAAACTGGGGCAAGCAGGGACAGTGGTGTGTAAATGAGGTGGAACCCAACAGACACAGCTACCTTCAGCTAACACAGCAGTAACAAAATTGTATTGCCTTACTCCCAACGCACATGAAAGCTATTTCTTCAGTTCATGCTTTTTAATACTGCTTACTGAAGTAATGTCATTACTATTTTGTGAAACACTACAATGCTGTGATTCATGCCCCCAAGGCTTTCAACTCCTTCCACTGACTTGACAGGAAATGTGGACATCTCAGGTCAGAAGACAATCAGGTGCCTAAGTAGACAGCATTAACTCACAAGTCAATGCAGAACTGACATAAAAGACTCTTGCTTTAAGCCCAGACTCAATCAAAAACACAATCTGTGTCTAAGTACAAGTTAATTAACAATTCTGCAAGGTAGAACTGATCACCTATGGCAAAACCTTAATCTTGTATGTGCATATTTAAACAATAGGTTATATACTGCAACTGCATCTCAGCATCTATGAAACACATTACCTAGCCCTATAGTTACATACTAAAGGAACATCTGAAGCCTTACTAAATACACAGGAAACAGAAACATTAAAGCAACTCTATGGGACAAAGCTTGCCTACCTGCTCTGTTCAAGTCCCAGTGAAGTCAGCTACAGCCTTTAGTTTCCACAGGAGTTAAATTAAATCAGAATCTTCAAAACAAACACTTTCATTGTGAATTTCGGTATGTATATTTCAGGCCCTGGTAAACTGAAAGCCATCCAAATATCCCAACTTAGAGCAAACACAGTCTGATGTTATAGCCAAACTAGTCAATTGTCCAGAAAAAGAAACATGAAAACATGTAAAGATTCCGTCTTGGTTACATTTTTCAAATACAGATCATACGTTACCAATGATGTGGGAAGCATCCAGCACCTCATATGCTGTTGAATCATTCTCTGCTCCTCTGACAGTCACTTCTGAACAGCTGCAAATGCACACAGGCTACAGTAAAACCAATGTTTTAAATAAATAATTGACACATTAGTTTTCTTAAGTTGTGAGTTTTACTAAAGTAAGTCAAGAATAATGCTTTTTCAAAGAACATATTGAAAGTGTGTTTATAATGAAACTGAAATTCTGTACTGATCGAGACAAAAATTAATAGCTTGGGCACAATGTAAGATGATTCTTAAAAGGTCCCCATTTAAGGTTCAAAAAAAAGTAGGTTAGGAAAATTTCAGTTCCAGTAACCAAGTACTCCATTCCATCTGAGAACGTGCCTCTGAGTTCACTCAGCTGTCTGCTTACAAAACAAAGTCTTCTTTGTTTGATATCCCCTCACACTAGTGAACCTCTATATTTACAAGCTGCAACTTCCTTTCTATATCTCGCAAAACAAATCATAGAGCACCCTGAGTTGGAATGAGTTGGACCCTCAAAGATCATGAAGTCAAACTCCTGCCCTTGCACAGACAAGCCCAAGAATCACACCATGGGCCTGAGAACACTGTCCAAAAAAAGCTAAGCTTAACACAGCTCTTCTCCTAAAGAGAGTGGTATAATAAAACTGTGAAAGGAACTGCCAGAGGTCCCATCCAAACTCAGCTGTTCTGTGATCTTCTGGGGGTTTTTGTTTTTTAAGTCAGACTGCTTCTTTAAGGCAACCCCTTCAGCATAGATCTAATTTTAAAATAACAAAACTTGTAAATTTGGAGCTTAAGCACCCACCTTTAAATCTGTCCTTAAGACACTAAGGGCACCTGAATGCAAGTTTTATGTTGGCCCTTTCCTGTGGAAAGACACCAGACACTTTTTTGTCTCTCTGAATCTTGTAACTTTCATACAATGAAAAACGTGGCAAAGGCCCAGGTGCAGAGCCCACGTGCAGTGGATTCCTACCAGCAATGAACTGGTGGCCAGCAGGAAGCCAGAAAGAAGCCCCTTTGCATTGTTGTTACACATGAGCAGAGCACATGTCTGAGCATCCATCCTTTCCCCATGCTGCCTGAAAGCCTAAGGCCCCAGCATGGCATCCTACAGACTTACAAGTGTTTGCTGTTAGAGGGTAGAGTTGATTGTTAACCTACACTGAAAAAATTGCCTCTTCAAAAAACTATTTGACATGTTTATATTAAAGTCACAGAGGTGCTAACAGACTAGTCACTAACCTCTGGTTATATCGAAGCACTTGGACACTTTATTACATTGTCAGGAACCTGCCATACAAGCTCAAGGAAATAATTGAACTAACAGGAACTCACTCTGTAATTCCAATGTGTCAATAACTGATCATATTCTTTCCTTCTTTCTTTCCACATATGACTAACAACATTGAACGGAGCATTATGTAGCTTTAAATGAATACAGAAAGTTGATATGCTCAGATAATGGCCCATTAAAGGCAAACAATTCAAGAGGAAGCTCATGAACATCCTAGAATTTCTACTAATTACCAAGAGGGAGTTTTCCAAGTGTATACTGCATATGACAAGCTGCTTGCTCTTCCCCTCCTCCTAAATACACTAGCAAGTGGAAATGTAGGAAAAATATTAGATTACATCTCAATTTTGCACCTCAACAACCCTGAAGAAAATCTGTAAGTAAAGTTAAGGAATTACTGTTTTGGCTCTCCAAGCAAGTATTTGCAAGACACAAAGAGTGTTTTCTAAAACAGCCTGCAAACATAGCACAGAATGGCTTGTGAAAAGGAGACCCAAAACCAAACTGTGTAAATAAAAAACTTGTTGGCCAGCACAGTTACAAGAAAAAATAAGTATTTCTTTTTTGCAGATGAATTGCAGACAAGCACCAAATTTTACAGAAGTTACGTTTCCAGTTTTATCTCATGGTGATCCATCAAGAAAAAGGAATTGTTTCCACAGCAGCAGAATGTTAATAATTTAACCATGGCTTAAGTAGGAGTATGTTAATTTCTTATATTGAAATCTACTCCAAAACAAGTTTATTTATTACTGTTATACATTTAATTGTACTGTTTTATGCACAGACAAGAAAAACTCAACCTACTCAGAAACCTATTTTCCAAAGTCTCTTCATCCTAAGTGTTTCACACAGATACACATAATCTGAGGGCATGCCCTATTATTAATGGATCTGTCTGTAATTACACAGCGTGTCTCAAACTACTTAGAAATTCCACATATATAAAAAACCTGTGCAGTCTCTAGGAAGAGATAATGAAGTGAAAGTGTCTGAAGTTTAAAACCACACAAGACAGTAAAGGCAGAAGAAAAAAACAACAAAAAAAAATTCCTGGAGCTGGCACCATTCTCATGTCTACAGCAAGACTAGAACCAAGGGCAAAAAACCCCCAAGTTCAGCTTTTAGTGCTGGACTTTAATCCGCAGTTCATGACCATAAAAACCTTCAGTAACTTGGATTCATAGCCACTGGTAAGAATCTGCACCACTGAGCAGCCTTGAACTCCCACAATGCTCCTGTTTCACTGAGGAAATCAAAATGCTACAGAACAGAAGTGTCTGCATTTTTTTCCCTTGGGGCTGTTGACAGTAGATTAGCACTGTTAACTACATATAAAAGTCTGAAACTGACAACACACACATAGAAACCTGGATCTTCCAAGCATCAGAAATCCAATACAAGTGATGTCTTGTAAAGAACACAGGAACATTACAGTCCGAACTGCTCCCAGACCTGCAGCACTTCAGCACAGCAGGAATCCTTTCCCAAAACTCTCTGCAAAGAAAAATGATGAAAGGGAAAGTAGGAATATGTAAAGTATCAAGCTAACTCATAATCATGCAATCCCATTTACAAAGAAATCTTTTATACTTATGACAAAGAAGCCCCACAGCACTGTCTGTGTCAAAAACCTCAGCTGAAGAGGATGTCTGCCTAAGCTTAAGATGGGAAAAAAGGTAGCTTAATGTTCAACTATGAGCTCTAGACCACCACAATGAACAACACATGCCAGAAGTCAACTGGGCCTCCAACAAATGTATACTGGAAAAGAAAATGGACTGCTGGGAAAAGATTTTTCAGGATGGAAGAGGATACTGGCAATTTTGAAAAGAGTTTGAATATAATGGTTTTGTTAAATGGTCTGATATCTTTTTGGCCCTCAGTTACCCAGTGAATATATTTCATGAGTTTATTTCTGCTATATGCAGCTTCAGAAATGCATTTGCTTTTGAAAAATCATCATTCCTTTCTGTGACAGCAAGTTACCCAGAGAAGGGAAAAAAAGTAGTAAGAGGCAATGTCCTTCCTCCCACTTCCCTAAAACCACTTTCTCCCTGCACGCTGCAGCCTAAATGTTCTATGACATCATTTAGGCAGGAAAACCAACAGTCCCTTCTGTTGTTAACATAGTTCTCATTTTGAATTATTATTACTATTTTCCTCTCCTTTTCTCCAAGCTTAAGAAATTTGTTGGGGATAAGATTAAAGATCTGTATAACCAGGGAATGCTGCACAACAAGAAACTGTAAACAAACACACAATGTTTATTAGAACTGATAAAATACTAGATACATCCTAGCTTGCATTTCCTGACTCAGAATAAGAAACAAGCAAACCAAAAGCCTGAATTTAAACATGCTTCTATACAGTTAAATCAGCACTAACTGCTGCAGTCATATGCAAAAGTGTATTAATGAATTCACTGGCATGTCTGGATACAATATAAATCAATGTCAAGGCTTTTTATTTCATCCATTTTTCAAATCCCCAGCATCACCAGATCACCAACCCAGGACTAGGAAAATTAAGTGTTCCCTTGAAAGACTTGATTTTTCTCTGCACACATGTTAGCTATGGCATTCCTGCTTGGTTAAAAACAGAAGACAAGTTTGTCTTACCACCATATTATCCGAACATCTGTGATTAAAACACTTTTGTACAACCTTGGCAATGTTACCTTACCAGCTGGACACTGGAAATAGACATTAAGTTACAAGGAAAGAAGAAAGAAAGAACAAATGCACTATTACTTAGACAGCATGCTTCTCCCCAAAGGAAACTAACAGCTACTATTTTGCAGGGCTAGCATTTCATAGAATTTTATACATAATAAAACAGAAGATATCCCATATAGTCTTATAAGCTGCATTTTTAAAAAAAGGTATTTTTAAGTTTTCTAAAATGTATGCTGTAATCTAATAACACTACAAACACAAGAAGTACCTACTGATGAATTCAACTTATTTAAGAAGTGAACTTCTAGTAGAAGTAGCCTTAAATAGTACAAAGAAAGAATATTCAACCAGGAGGGAGAAAAACCCCTTCAGACTGAGGACTTTATAAATGAATTATATTATTTTCACTGTCCAAACATCCCACATTCACACAGGACTGAGATGATCTGAACACAAATCTCAAAGGAAAAAAAAAACCCAAAGTACTTCTCTTTGACCTTTCTATAGCTCATAACATCATGTTATCATCACACTTCCCTGACTTTACAGGTTCCTATCCAGATCATGTCTAGGAGACACTCAGAAACTTGAGAATAAATGAAATAGAGATGAGAAATCAACATGTGCAAGTTAACAGAAGTCTCAGTTACCAAGAAAACACTCTTACTCAAGGGAAAGATACCCCTTTCCATTGCACAATTCTTCACAGCCTTTTTTTTCCACCTGGAAATTCCTTCACCTGAGGAAGCTATCACAAAATGGTGATTGGGCTAACTTCCAAAATGGTGCTTTCACTCTACACTCAAATGTTACAGTACTTTTTATTTTCACTGTTTTACCTCAGTGTATTTTTAAAGGTGCCATGCAACTTTTAAGGCATAGTCCTGAAAAAAATCAAGAGTAATAGGTGGGAAATTAGGGTAGCACGACTACAATGTAACTGCATTTCCTCAAGCAGAAAGGTCTTAAACATTTCACTGAAAGTGACTTTTTCAAGTATTTACCAAGCAGACGAAGATCAGCCCCATGGGGAACATTCTTCCTAAGGGCAAGAAGCTGTAAATTCCTATTCACAGAGTGTGGGGAAAAAAACAAATAAAGCCCAACAGCCCATTATGATTACTTGCACTCAAACTACCACAAGTATTCTGTGTTCATTATGTTTTCAGTTCTTAGGGCCTCATTAAAGTGACTTACTAGAATTACAGAAAAAATCAGAGGTAAAGTGTGCTTGGAAACTACAGATGTGAAAAAGAAACCTCTGAGCTGCTAACACAATGCATCACCAGCAAGATACAACTTCCCTTCGCTCTGCTTACTCCTCCCTTACAAGAGATGACACGTTACAGACCTCCCCTACAGTTAGTCACTGCAGCACTGATTAGATGTCATAATCAAAAGAAAATCAAGATACCTTATCGTCATCTTCCAGTATTTTAGGCTGGAAGAGGTCCTGTCTGCCTCAGTAACGTTAAGCAGAGTTGCCAGATGATCCCCATCACATGAGCAACAACTCTTAAAACTCTGAAGAGAGGTGTCATGGGTCTGTGGAGCCCGTTCAAGCAATGAAAAGCAGTAACACTAGCTGTGACTCACAAAAGGAAAACAGCCAAGTTGAAGATATCCTAAGACAGCTTATATTTAGAGAAAGATAGAAGGATTTGCAAAGTGATGTAATTCCTTAAACATAAGCTCCTCTGTTTGACAGGGGGCAAAATATGATGAAAAAAGAATAACACATTTCTCTAAATAATGGTAAATATTTCCTTGAACTTCAGAATTCATCAGCTGTGGATTATCCATCACAAGTGGGTAATGACTAGCTATTTTAAATGTTACTTTTTTCCATTAGCAAAGCTGGCTCTAACAGAAAGCGGGGAAGGTGATGGTGGTCGGTCCACTGGACTGACAAGGTTACTATTGAAACATCGCTTTGGAAGGGGAGCAGCGCATCAGCTTAACGTTTACTGGCCGCTTCTGTGCTGCTCTTCACCACCCGCAGAGCCTCCTGAGGACGGTCGGCAGGGACCGACCACGGCCGGGCTGCACCAGCGGCTCCAGGCAGACTTCGGGGCCGGCGTCAGAGCACAGCCTCCCGTGCCGGGGCTGCAGGGCCGGGCCCCCCTCCCCGCTCCCGCAGCCTCCGACGGCGAGGGCTGAAGGGCTGCGCTGCGGGACGCACCGCCCGCCTCGCCCCAGCCGCGCCGCAGACGGCGCTCGGCGGAGCCCCGCGGTCCCGGCCGCCCCCGGGAACGGCCGCCTCCCCCCGGGGTGCACGCCCGGCTGCCTCGGCCCGGCACCCCCGGCGCGCCCAGGAGGTCCCGGCGCCGTGCCGGGGCGGGGGACGCCGCCACGGAGTTGATCACTAACTCGCTGGCCCGCTCCCTCCGAGAGCTCCGCCCGCGGGCGCCGCGCAGCCGGCAGCCCCAACGGGGCGAGCGCGGCGCGCCACCGAGGAAGCCGACGGGCACATCGCCTCTGCCCATCCCACGGCCATCGCGACCCGCAGCGCAGCGTCTGCCCCCCTCCACACCCACCTTTCCGCAGGCTCGGCCTGACTCCTCTCTCTCCCCTCCCCGCCGCAGCGCCGCGTGCGGTGCGCGGAGACCCGCGCGGACCGGAGCCCGGTGCGCTCCCCGCCCTGCCCTGCCGTGCCCCGCGGCGGCGGCCGCGCTGCCAGCGCCGAGGCGTGAGGGCGGCCCCACGTGCGCCGGCTGCGCCAATCGGGGCCGCCCGCGGGCCGCCCACCGCCCCCGCCGCCACCGTCCCGGGCCGCCCGCGAACCGGCGGCGTGGCGCGGCAGGGCGGGCGGGATGCCGGGGAGAAGCGGTGGCTGCGCGGGCAGGAAGCTGGTTTGGGAGGCAGGAGGAAATATGCGCGTTGGAGCGGAGTTTGGGAGCGCTGAAGGGCGGGAACCCCAAAAGCTGCTGCTCGGGGGCTGCGCGCCTCCTCCGCGCCCGCGGGGCCGCCGTGGAGCTGCCGTGGATCCAGGCTGGCGGCAGCGCCGCTCCGCGAGAGCGCTCCGCAGGACAGGCGTGCGCCCGCCGAGGCCGGGAAGCCTCCTGCGGGCCGGGTTCCGTCGCGGCCGGAGTCCCGCCGGAGCCGCTGGGGCAGGCGGAGGAGCCCGGGGCCGGAATTAAGAGTTTAGACGGGCAAACCTCCAAAATGAACGTATAAAGCGCCCTTTCAGCTCTCTGACGAGTTTTGCAGCGCTAAACGTGCTGGGAACAGAAACACGTTCTCACCTTGGCACAGAAAGCCCGCGGGGCGGGAGTCGGGTTCGGCTCTTCCCAGCCGGCCGCGGAGATCGTGGGATCGGTCAGGTGTGCGATCGCTGCCAGGCCCCCAGCGAGGTTCCTGGAAGGCATTGTCTCCTGCTAAAGCGTCACACAAATAACAGCGGGCTGTTCCTCCACACTCAGAGGATAAGGCTGGAAACAAATTCTGCTATTGTATTTTCTACATTGGGTGTCAGTGACGTGTCCAGATCCTGGGCCACACACATTGCTGTGTGTCCACTGTGGCAATGCTGGGGATGTAATGCTTGGAAATAATTGGCTGGTTAGTTAGAGAATAAACATTCACAACATAGCAAAATATTTTTGTACTTTATTTTACAGTGTTTAACGCTGAGTTTTTGTATGATTGTCAATGTGAATTGTAGTTGGTACAACTTCCATTAGTGAATAGAAATGTAAGTTGACTGTTTCCTCAGGGGGTGTGTGTTTTGATCCTGTCATTTAATCTAATGGTTGTTGATGCTACATAGTGGCAGTTCCCTACAGCCTCAGTTTTTCAGACCATTACACTCACTTGTATTGCTGTTCCTTTAGATCTCTCTTAGAAATGCTGTGAAATCCATTCAGTGACTCATATTAATTCAAATAAATTTTGCATGGATATAATGGAAATAGGTCAATCTACTTTTGTTGTAGGCAACAGCCTCCTACAAATGTCTTCCTATTTATTAAAGTTCAACCCCCAGTGACCTTCAGCTGCCCCTCTGTATTAAAACCAATTTTTCAAAAGATAGATCCCCTTTTTTTCTGTGAGTGTGATTGCCAGTAGAGATCAGTGTCTCCAGCATCTGTGAGTTTCAGGCCAGATGCGTAGCCATGAACAGCAAACAGGGAGGACAGGCCACAGTTAGGAATGGCAAAGTTGGAAACAAGGTTATTTTTTTCTTTTTGTTCTGATGAATCTGAGCATTGAGGCCTTCAAAGAGTTCAGCATGACCTTTTTTTAGAAAGATAAACTTGGGAACATCCAGATAAGTGATGCATCATTATTTACTATCCAAATACTGGCTCATTTTAAATGTCATTTTCTAATTTTTCTGCAGCCATACAGACCAGGAATGCTGAAGTTACAATGGGTATTGCCTGATTACAGAAACCAAGAGAAAAGCTGAATATGTCTTCATGAACACTAATAATGACACTTTTCAACCCTTCAGCCTTTCACCCCTTTTTTCTTCTCTTTTTAGTGTATTTTGGCAAGCTTCGGGTTTTGGGAATTATTTTATTTAGTTGGGGTTTTTTGGTTTTTTTGCAGGCAAGAACCTATAAGGTTTTAGGTAAGAGTAGAAGTTGAAGTCCAGCTTTTATTCTTGCAGCTACTCAGACTTTTCAAATTTGTCTAATTTTTGCTTCCATTGTCTTTTGAACTGATAGTATTTAATTTGGGTTACTGCATTGATGTTGCTAGAAATGCTAAATTGTATTGATGGCCTTGAGTTTATATTTAAGCATATAGCCTGTCATTTCCAGTCACATGTATGCTTGTAAAATGTCTTCAGTGTCCTTGGGCTTGTCAGGCTGAGTGGCATGCTTGGGCTCAGCCATTGTTCTCCTCCTATGGCTGGATAAATTTATTAGTTAGACAGATTTAGCATACATAAACTGTCCAGCAGCTTTCAACCTTCATGCCAAACAAGCGGGTTGCAAGTGAGTTTCCACATGGAAAGCAAGGAATGCAAGTGGGTTTCCACATGGAAGTGACCATAAGCAACACAAAAAAAATGTATCAGTCAACCATGTAAAATTATTTGAGTGCCTAAGGGGTCCAGTTAGATTAATGAATTTGAAAGGTTAATCCCACTGCAGTATTGCAGAATTCTTCACAGAGCTTACCATCTTCATAGTAAAACAGGACATGTTTGTGTCTCTCCTACCCCAATTCATAGTCTGTTATCTCAGTACAAACAAACCTCACCTCTAACATAAACATTCCTTGTAGCAATCTCTGGCCAGGAGATAGAGCTTAAACCAAGGTAGTGATAGTGTTTTAAATAATTTTAAATTATTGTACCAAAGCATACCTCTAAGAAGAATAGTGTTTGCATGAGTGAGATCTGAGAAACAAAGTTGGAGCTTGCCTGTATGTCCTGTAATCCTGTGGGATCAGGAGAGAGGTCCAGATTTGGAAAGGTTCCCTCTTCATCAGTTCCACTGCAACAGAGATGAAATAGAGATATTGGTGGTTATCAGTGTGTAAGACTCATCTGAGGATTCAAAAGCAAACCTTAACCTTTGCTCCAAGAACACATAAGGCTATTGAAATGGTTTGTGTGCAAGATACTTAAAATTACATTTAGATAATAAACTGTTTCTGAGAAATATGACCTCAGAATTAAGATTAAAGGAGTGTTTTGTGGGCCTAGAGAGCAGAAGTCTGACTGTTACAGTTATGCAGTTGAACTACCAGAATGTCACTGATGAGCAGCTTGATAAAGGACTAACAAGCAGGGTATCTGCAATTCCTCACAGCACTAACAGTGCAGGATACCTGAAGTCTTATATAGGAAATCATTTTTAAATGTATTATTTAAAGATATGTAGCATAAACTGAATGTGCAGGGCTCCAATGACAAGTGCTGGGCCTCATGCTTAGTGCATAGCCAAAGTCATTAAGCAATTTAAGTGCTTTACAGTTGCAAGACAGAGAAAATGGATCATAAGAACGCCTGTGATACAATTTCCTGATGAACTATATAGAGAGGGGAGCTGTGTCCTGGACTTTGGAATTCTCAGGTAGGAGCCAGCACTGGGTTCTGAGTCACCTGCATACACTGCCCCCCTAGCTAATTGTTCTAGTCCTCAGATCATAAAACCCCTCATGGCAAATCCACCAAGTCTGTGGCTAGAAGTAGAGAGGGTCAGGGACTGGGTGGTGGCAGGGGCAGTCTCTAGGGCGGGCAGTGTTCCTGTTGCCTAGTGGGAAAGCAGCCAGTCTCTGAGTCAAGAGGTGGGCCCTTTGAAGAGCTGATGGCAGGAGGGGTAAACCCTTGTGCAGTGTGGATAAAAGCAGAAGCTACTCATCTGTGACCAATGCATACGTACTGCAGAACTACAGCATGTCTCCAGCGTGTCACTTGAAGGACCACCACTGTTTTTCTTTTTGCTATAGAATAAATAAGTTGTATTGTTCCTTCCAATGATGAAAGAATGCCACCATATGTACAAAAGTAATTGGACAGATTTGCTTCTGTATTTTCGTGAAAGATACAAATAAAATTTTAACATAAAAGGATACTTCCCATGATCCTTGCTGAGTCATATTTTCTTGTAGAAGTCCTCAGTATTAGCAAGTGTTGCTTAACAAAAAGAAATTTAATATAACCCAATCCAGAGAATTAATATGATTTACTACTGTTTGCAAAAAAAAAGCATTATGTATCTATGCACTGCAAAATTGATGTTTATATTAATAGATACAGACTTTTGGGTGATAGTAGGATCATTTGACAAATTGCTTCTAGCCCTTTCTTACCTATGGAGGGAGCATTCAGGAATTCTGCACTTCTTTCAGCAGCAGAATGCATCGGCAGGTAGCAAAAGAAACATTCCTTCTATCTTATCTTCAGGACTGTTCCTTTCCCATATAATAAAAAAACATATCTCCCCTCACACATCTTCCTGAAATTATTCCTTCTATGCAGCTGAAAGAACAGCCACAAGGATTGAGCATAGGAAGCAAGACAGGCTGAGCAAAATACCACGTCAGGATATGGGATATTCCACAGCAGGATCTATGGGACATGTAAAGCAAAGGAGGTTCATTGTGGGCTTCTCATCTTATGGCACCATAAAACAAGAGCAGGAAGTTTCACTACTCCAATATGTCAATAAAATAACAGCATGTGGAGAATGCTGTTCTACATTCAAAAGATGGTTTTATCTTTCTTTACGACAGACAAAATGAGGCAAGGAAAAAAATATTTCACCATTTTTCTGCACACTTTATTCACTGATATCTTCTGATGTTTATTAATTTTCTGTTTACACTAAAAGCAATATCTCTAACTGCAAACTCAGATCTCCTCTAAGCCTGCCAATTGAAAATTAAAGTCTTTAATTAAGTAGGAGCACTGTCCAAAAGAAATAACCCTTAATTCAAATTAATTAAGATAACATCAAGATATGCAGAGACATAGATAGATATGTGTGTATCTATATGTGGAAAATCCAAATCCCTAATTACTGGGATACATTAAAACTGTCCCAGTTTCTGCAATGAAGGCACTGGATTGTGTTGTCAGAACATGCTTGGACCGGGTTAAAAATAACTGTGTAAAAATGAGATGAGTAATTGCCTTCCTTGACCAGTGGTAGCTCAGAAGACTTGCAGGCACAGCAAGGCAGAGCAGGGTAAAGGGGCACAAGTAAGCCTCAGACATCTTGGAAATGTTTGTGATATTTTCCTAAATTTTTTTAGAACATGCACTTTTCTGAAAAGACATACACTGTGTTAGGCAGCAGTGGAAGGTTTTAAGGGATTTGATTTTTCCATGCTTATAGGACTGGAAAGATCCTATCATTTTATTAGATCTGGTTGGCTTAGTCACTAATTACAGGTTTCTTTTGACCAGTAGATAAAATCTGTGCATAATGTTTATGATTATCAGGGGAGTGACATCATGTGCTGCCTGGCCTAGCACAGTATATGACCCAACCACAAAAATTCTGCTGTGATTTGTAATAGGGTATGGGGAATGCAACATAAAATTATATATCATTTGCACAGCATGCCTTACAATTTATCGTCTCTTAATGGTTAGAATCATAGCCATGTGGACAGTGGTGTTAAATATCATGGGTCTGAGTATGACATCCAAGGACTTTAGAAAGGTTAGAAATATGCTTTCATGACAGTTAATTTAAAAATTTTTACATTTTGCTATTTACTTTGGAGTCAGGAGTTCATAGAAAGTTAACAGCAATTATTTGAAAAAATACCCTTCATGGTAAAGGAGAGAAAAAGCAAATAGCACTGCATAATTTACTGTGATTCCTGTACAAAGCACTTGTGTAATGTTTTATCAGCTCCATAGTATTCTTTGCTAAATTATGTCCCAGACTAGATAATACAAATGAAAGAAACAAGTTTATTTTTCTATTCAGCTTGCAGCTGTGAATAAAAAAAAGAGAAATATCTCATTGCTTTGGGAAAGTTTTGTTCTTCTAGAAAACCATTACTTTGTGTTATTTCAGTGATTATTAACCCTAATTTTGTTTAATGTGTAAGCCATTATATGGTTTATATTTGAAATATTAAATGGACATGAAATATATTTTCTTCAGATAGATATTATTTTTAAATAGTATATATATATATATATATATATATACACAAACTCTCTGAATTTTAATTAAAGGAAAATAATTTAGGCAGAATCTTACATTCCATTTAAAGTGGAATTCTGCGAGACAGTCAAAGCTATAAACACAAATATTTACAGAAAATTGTCAATACAAAGGAATCCATATTTAATAATACATTGTACCTAAAAAACAAGCATCTCATATCTCACGTCTGATTACAACTCAGAATTAGAAGAGTACCCTGTACTGTCTAGTTGTGAGATTAACAGATTTTCTGATATAAGTGGAGCCATGGATGAGAGGTGTGGATAACATATGCTCCAGAGCAGTTGTAGATATTTTGAAGGTGAAGAGTGTTTTTAGTGAAAATCCACAGGTAATGACAGGTTAAATTCACCATTCTAAACCAATAAACAGAGTTACTCCAATTTTTGACAAATGGCATGCGTAATAGTCTATATAAAGTATGTTTTACCTTTTCAAGTAAAGAAGTAAAGGCCAGATATGCAAAATGCTGCATCTTAGACTTGAAGAACCATTTTAAATGCATACAATAATATACAAGAATAAGAAATGTAAAGTTAGAAGTATATTTTAAAAGTTTGGCCATGATTTCAAGGCAGCTGTTAGGTTTGAAACAATACATTTTGTTCTGTAGCTTTGTGGTTAAGGGGGGCTTGTTTTATTAATGAGATTTACTGATGTAGATATAATAATTTTGCCTCAACTACAATATTGTCCATAGACACATCTTTAACTAAATTCTTGGGCATGAGAGGGATGATACACTCTCCAAACCAAGGGAGAAGTTGCTCACGGGAGCAGTGGAATAGCCATCACTAGAGTGGGCAAATCTGTCTTTCAAGAGAGCCCTGCTTTCAGTTTGGGCAAAATTACCCCTGAAGATCTCAACCCAATAATATTTTCCGTCATTCCATGACTGAGTTAGATTCAAGTGTCCATCTGAGGAACTGGGAGTAGAATCTGTCTGAGGCCGGCACAGACGTTCAAAACCTGCCTGAGAAGGTTTTATCCTGACACAACGCTGGGGGCACACGAGGAGATGAACCTGGACTGCGATACATTCTGCAAAGCTGTGCTCTGTCATCATGGCGGTCAGATGTCTTTCTCAGAGACTGAGAAAGTTTCTTTTATTTCTTGTAACATCCCGTGTAAAATCCTTCAAGGATTTCCAAACTGTGTATTTCTGAATCTTCAAAGCAGGAGTAAGTTATTAGAAAAATTGAAAGGACTCATTTACTTGTAAAAATAAAAAAAGTGAAACTTCTGCTTATAAATACTCATCATAAGCAGAACACAATGAAAAGGCATGCTTTTGAATTACACACTGAACTGTAAAAATTTTTACTCACCAATATTTCTCCTTATATTTTATTTTTTTTAAGAATCACCAAATTAAACCATATAAAATCAGAAAATCAGTATCTGCAGAGCAGTGGATTCAGCATCAGTCAAAAAGTAGAAGAACATAAATCTTTGAGAAGCTTTGAGATCTTGCCAGGCTCTATTCTCCAGACCTCAGATTTGTTGTTCCAATGAGTTTACTTCCTGCAACCATTCTGAATAAAACACAAGAAGGCAGATACAAAAAATTGTTCCAGAAATAATTTTGCATCATTGCTCTTTGAATTGTGTTGACAATTTTTTTCTAATACAGATTTGTAACATTAAAATAGATTTCCTAGGGTTTTATCTTTGTTTTTCTACGACTGACCTTATGTCTGCCTCTTGTGAGGACATATTAAATTGAAAATAGTTTCAAAATTGTCACAGACTTAATATATGAAATAGTGTTAAATTCAGGGGTAGATTTGAGTCTTGTGGTAAAATCAGCCACAGGCTCTGTTAGGGCATTTAACACTAAAAGATGCTCACTGTTTGCCAATTCCAGAGGTTATACTGAAATTAGGTGAGAAATAATTTGTGTGGACAGGTTGCTTGGATAAGGATTTATGAAAGTAGGAGAATGTCAGAGAATGATTTGTAGAATAGTAAGGATTATTATGTAGAAACCCACTTACAATCTGAAAGATGTAAGATACATTGGCCAATTATCAACAGTAAATTAAATCTTGTATTCAGAGGCAGAAAGAGTAAAATCAGAGGTCTTAAGAAGGAAATTAATAAGTTATTTAATAAACTTTTAAAAATGCTTAAATATGTATCTATATCCTGCATATGCATACATTTCTGTGGGGATGCTATTTAAGATTGTCACCTTTCTGAAATAACCGCAGTTCTTGAAGATTAAGTACAAGTGCCCTGAGGCTTTCTGCAGCAGAGGTTAAAAAGCCACTTACAGGGAGGCCTAAGCAGTGCAAAGCCAGCGTATCCTCTCTGTGTCCCACCAACCCTGGAGGAGCAATGTGTTAAGTCAGCTCCATCTCCAGCCATAAAAAGGTTCCACTGCATAGAAAAAAAAAAAAAGAGAGAGCAGCAAGTGTGAATACTTAATAATTTTTGAGTTTCACTTTGTGTTTCAGATAATCAATTTTCAGCCCGTACGTAATGTAGTACTCAGCCTCTTTAACCATTAAAAACATCAGTTAGGTGAAATGGCTTTGTGTACTCTGACAAATAATTAAATGCCCAATGGATAGTTTTGCACTCATAATTAGCTGATTAATGGCACCATTTCCTCTGGGGACAAATAAAACCATATTTGTCAAAGTAAACAGCTATGCATGTGTGCAGGCACACACATATACATGCACAGAAAGGTAAAGCAATAGATGTTCAGTCTGTTTATTTCTTTCAAATATGGAGTCTGATCAATACTGTGGTTTTGACCCTAAATCACTTACCAAATAATACTACTAATAACACCATCAGGTTTCTTTAAATACTAAAAATGTTGATTCAATATCTGTAGCCAATATACAGACATAATCAATTTGAGGAGAGGTTACTGTATTGACAATACTGCATTTGAGGGATTTGAGCACATATGATGGATAGGTACTTTAAAAATTTATAGTCTTGAGGATTTAAAAAAGAATACTTTGCCTTAGTATTAGAAAATTATTTTAATCGCACACCCATTTATGGCCAGTAATGGTAACTTCCCAAGAATGATCATAAACTCTCCAAATAATTGAAGTTTGCTCTTCTGGATATTCAGGTAATTTTAAAATGTGGTTTGTTCTGAAAAGATTTCATTTTCTGTATAATAGTAACAATAGACTAATTTCCTTTCATTTAATTATTCATGTAAACATTTCTTAACATAATTAGGAAGAACCTCTTTGCAGTTTAAACTTAGTCTTGATTAGGCTTTGTGTTTAACATTTCTAATAATGACCTATTTTTTTTAATGGATTCTAAATTATGTCTCTTCCCTAACTTTAACTTTCTGCAAACAAAGAGAAGAAAAAAATTAGTAAAACATCCTCTGTCTATAAAAGAAAGAGATAACATAATATGAAAACCAAACAAACTCTTGAATAAATTCAATTCTCAAAGCACATTGAGTACTGTTACCAGAAGTATTTCCTGTCAGGCATTTAAACTAATTATATACAAAATATTAGAATGGCCTTTCATTTGATAATTTGTTAACAAATTCTGTTGTTACTTAACAGAAATAACGATGAAGATATTTAAAGGACAAAATCTAGAATTTGGTTCCTACAAAATAATCCCTCCCACCTCCCTAAACACCAAGTTCTAGTATCATATCTCTAATTTGTATTTAACACTTCATTTTGTTACCTATTCTGCTTTTGAGTCATGCTATAATACGGATAACTGAGAAGAGAAAATCTGTGTAGAAAATAAGAGCATTTGAGAAAAAACTTACTGTATATAGACTTAATGTCTTTTCCATTGGGAGGCCATTTTGTTGTCATCTGGCACAGTGTCATCATGTGTTTTGCTTCACTGCCATACTATTTTTAACTTGCATATCTCTCGCAAACAGTTAGGATAAATTCTTTCTTTTATGGGCACTTTAGAGTTTAAATAAGCAGCTCTAAAATAAGCTTTCATTGCACCCATCCTATCTAAGTGAAAAAAGTGAAGAAAGTGTGGCTATCTCTTGTATATTTTTGCTTTTGTATCTAAAGGTAAACTTTTGGTTTTTTAAGGTGAAAAAAAATAAATGAAATATCCATGTTGTGCAACTTCTGCCTCCTGAGGCTTGATTCCTTCTAAAGGGAAGTGAAGAAAGTAGTCAGGCTAAAAATACTTAAGATAAAAAGGGCAGTTGAGGAAGAGAAAACTCTGAAATTATACACTCTTGTTAACATCCAAATGCTGTTTTTTAGTGTTCTATGAATGAGAATGTTACTGCAGCTAACTTGTGTTTTTCCATTACATATCAATGTTGATAATCAGGATGCACTGGCCCTACTCTGAAATGTGCACTTTGACTTTGCACTGTTCTTGTACCTCCCTAATTTCCATGGAGTTACTTCTTGTTTGATCTCGTAATCTTCTCTAACTTATTTTCTCCATTTTGCTCTCATGAAAGCAAAAACTTTGCTTGTGTACCAGTAAAACATCTTTGTATGACTGGAAAAACATTTTTTTTTCAGCTGTTGTTTTTCATACATATATATATAGGATTTAAAAACCCCCAACACTCTTCTACTGCTTACAGTCAGTAAACCAAATTCACAAGATATTTTTTCTTTTCAGCTGCAATCTTTTGTTTGCATGTCTTTAATATTCTTCTGTGCATCCCTGCAGATACAAGTATTTAAAATGGTAAAGCCTTCTCCCCAAGATAACCAAGTACACTGCAGTAATACATAGAATGATATAAAAAGAACTGCACTGTGTCCTTTTTGAGGTTAATGCAGTTTAAACTAAATAAATTGAAAATGTCATGGATCCCTTGACAGTTTTCAGAACACATTTGGTTTCAAAATACTGATCTGTGATTTTGTTCTCAGGTGTTAATACTGAGAACTCTGATTCAGGGAACTTTAGCTAGAAGGAGTGTTTAACATAAGAAAAAAATGAAATTAAACTAGGGAAAAACTTTTAGGAGAGAAAGGATTCTGTGAGTACCTATGGCCATACATTCATGTTGATTTAAAAGGGATCCCTATGGTCTCAGGTCACTTAGTAGTGCAGATTAGAATAGGAGTAGGTAGGAGTGCAGGAAAGCTCACACTATGGCATTTACATCTGCACGCTCTGTGGGCATGTGGGAGCCATTCCAGATTGCCTGGTGTTTTTCCTCTGCTTATCTGCATGGCACACTGAGGAGGCTTTTGGCAGCTGGTTCCTAGGCTCTCCTGTTTCTTAGCTCTGCCCTGCAAAAATAGCCCCTGATAAAGAAACATCACTATCAGGACAGCATTGCCTTTCAGCCCAGTGATTTCCAGTGTACCCTTTAGAAACCTTTCTAGTCTGCAACCTGAGAGCAGCTGGGCTTTGGGAAAGGAGCTGTGCAGCCACGGAACAGCTCCCATCTCTCCAAAAACTGCAGAGTGGTAGGCAGGGAACAGAGCTGGCAGTGCAGCTGATGCATCTGACTGCCAGATGTCTCTCTCAGAAACACCCAGACACCAGCACCAAGTAGTGTCTGGAGCCTGGGGACAATGCTGACTGAGGCTGTAGTGTGGCCATCAGTGAAGGGGCAGCTTCCAGATGAGAGAGTCGATGCCCATGCACAAAAATCTGTGCTGAGCTCCCCCTTCAGCTGAGGAGGTAGACAGGTGACATTTCTGGCAATCAAAAAGGCTACTGTTGAGTATCATCTGACAAGGTAATTCAGGAGGTGGCATTCACCAGTTCAAAAACATTCGCCCATCATCTTTGTGAGTGACAGATACAGAAGGGATCATCTTTGTGCTTTCTCACCCCAGTTGTATCTGGGTTATGATGCTGCCTGTCATGTCTGTTCTTTTTAATTCTCAATTCTTCTACAATCAGCATCCAGAAGAAGAAGAATCACTAACTCAAAACCTAACAATTTACTCAGATTATAACCGGTCTAACCCAGATGTTCTGGTGTTTTTTATAGATGCCCCAAGCCCTCATGAAGGAATTCGTCTAAAGAGCTAGTCATCCTGACAATCCAAAGCAATGTGACATTAAAATCAGTCAATATTTATTGCACTTTCTATTTTCAAGATGTTAGTTAAGGTGATTCAGTAATTTTTTCTATGACTCTATAATAAAATAAATTTTTTATTTAATATTTATTCAGCTTTCATGATGAGTAAAGAGATTTTCAATACATAAGGACTGATTAAAAAAATCGAAGATGTGCTACAGCTCTGAGACTGTAACTAGATTTTTCAAAAATCACAACTGATCAACTAATTGTTGAAAATTCAAAGCAAGCTGAACAAAGAGTCTGTTTTGAATTGACCTTTTAGCTATTAAATATTAGAATGCGCTTGTTCCCTAAAGTCAAAATTATTGAAGTACTTTACATAAATAGTACAGAAACTGATATCAATACTTTTGGAGACTTGCTAGAAGAAACAAGAAAAAAAAACCAACACCACCTTACTGAGTTTTATGTAATTTTTATTTAGAAACCTTTGGAAACAGAATATACTAACAAAGGACCAGAAGCATATTTCCTTAAAAATATACTGCCACTTTGTAGTGTGCACATAATATTTAAAATAGACAGAGTGAAGATATATTTTTAGCAATGTCATTTCAAGGGGAAACAACTTAAAATACAAACAAAGAATTCATGTTTTTAACAGCTGGGAATTAACATTTTGTGTTGCAACAACTTGTCTAGGATAAAAATTGAATATAGACAATAAATATTATTATGTAATGTGATTTTTAATTTAAAAATATACAAAAATAATATTTAAATTTATGCTTTTGCTTCTTAAGATGCCACATTGCAAGAACTTGTCTCTCATGTGGGGGATAATTAATTCCATTAGAACCTAATTTTGCTGACTGGGCTGTAAAAAAACACTTCCTGATATTACATCATATATGAAAACTCTCAGATATTTAAAATATGGTTTGTTTAATGTGCATACAAGAGCACTAAGATTTTTTTCCCCAAAATGTAGAGATCTGCAAATAAGATGCAATTGCCTTAAAAACACACTGAGTCTATAATAAAGAACATACACTCGCCTGATCAAATGGAGGATGGGACACAAACTCAGACTCGGTTTTCAGGGTGAAGCAAGTCTAACAATAGAATCTTTTACATGATACTAAAATCACAAAACAAAAAGTTAAAATTCCATACTCAGATAATGAAGAGCACTTTGAATCAGATGTGTATTTTTAAAACGTCTTCATAGTCTATTTTGTCTGACACAAAAGTAATTTCAGTATGTGGTCATACTCTGAAAATGTTTCTTATGCTTTCTTAGATGATGGTAGAGGACTATGGGGGTTTGTTTTTATTTCCAGAAGGAAGCTTAGATGCTGGTCTTCAGGTAGCTGAACTCCACATTGTAGGTTTAGGTTTCTGAAGGAGCGAGCACGTTTATGCTAAATATTCCATTAGGTAGGTAGGAAAGGCTGAGAAATGTAAGTATAGGAAAAGAGGAAAGGAAGGGCCTTCATTTTCTATTCTTGGTCTCAGAAAATCTGCTAATTTGTCCTAGTGAGAATGGATAGTGAGCTGTTCACAAGCTCCTTGCTATCTTGCTGTTGTGGAAAGGACATCTGACATAAGCATCCAAGTGTCTATATCTGAAAGAGAGGTGCTTTGAGTTCTTCAGCTCCTTAGGCCAGCTGAGTCATCACATGTATGACTTATTGCTTGGGAATTTTTCAGTTGTTATGCATTTTTTCATAGTTCTTTCCATGTGAAATCCCTCTCCATATTCTTTCAGAATATCCCCACACGCTCTGCTGCATTTGGAGAAAAATCTGGATGAATTCTTTCCTTAGGGAATTGCTGCCAAAATCAGAGTTGTGTTTTGGCCAGTCTGAAAGTGGGAAAAAGAGAAGAGAGATCTTGAGAAAAACATGAAAAGGCTTGTGGGATTGACAAGGGGACAGAGAAACAACAGCAAGCTCTCTAGAACATGTTCTGGCACCAGCCTAGGCAACATCTTCATCAAACCTTAGAGTCCTTGGATGCATTTTTACCTGCATCTACATCCATCTACCTAGAGCAGATTGCTACTGTGTACAGTTCCAGTTTTAGTGAAAGCTGGAGGAAAAAAGGTATGGTGGTAATCAAGGCATCTGTGGGGACCACCTAAAAACTTATTACATGTGGATGAGATGGAGGGCATTCATATCCTGAGGGAAAAAAAAGACCTGCACATGCCAGTGAGTTGCTAGACACCAGAAACAAGAGGGTTTGCATCAGCAAGGAGAGGACTGTTTTTCATTCAGTTCCTGTGTGGTTTTTCTGGTGCTTGTAGGGACATCTGGGACTGAAATGGAAAGAGAAGCGAGGGTCATGAGGAAGTCATGATCCTTTGGGGATGCTTCTGCAGAAAGCAGGTATTGTTGTCAGATGGATGCTACTAACACTGGGGAGATGGACTGACAAACACATTTGAGCCTCGGATAATTTGGTAGAGTAAGACACAGCTATGGAAGAAAAAATTACCACTGATTTCACTGAAACAAATTTCCTCTTAATGCTCCAGGCTGTGAACTCGTGGACATTCAGCAATCTCTTCACCACTCTCCCAAACACTCTTGTGAGTGTTTATAGAATGGCATGGGTGGAGAGTCTGTTCGCAGCAATTATCTCTGCTTCAGCAACTAGAACCACAATTCCTCACACTCACTCTAAGTGCTATAATTATCTCTCAATACTTGGTGACTAATTCAAAGCCAAGCACTGTTAGAGGCTGCCCAAGTAATATTTTAAGTATATTTTTAGAATGCATGTTTTTTTGGTCAGAAACAAAATAAATGAGACTCTGGTAGTTCTTACTACCTAACTAATACACACTCTGGACACAAATGCAGCAGAATTTAGTTCTGTCTTAATTTAATGAAAAAAGCTGTATTCTGGCAATACAAGCTGCATTTTCTATAATCACTAAGGGCACTTTGCATTTCAGTCATATATTAATCTGAAGAATTCAGAAATATGTTGCTAATAAATCTCTACCCAGAGCCTTTGTGAGAATAGATAATATGTCTGTTTCCTAGAGAGCTTAGATTAAGGCAAAAAGATAAAAGATGGGAGGAGATATTAGAATTCTTTGACTCAATGACTAAATAATACTTTTTTTTCTGCATACTTAGAAGACAGTAGAGGTGTGAAATAGCCTAAAAGGTAGTTTTTCTTTCTAAATCAAACTAAAGCAAAAATAACATCTTGTAAGAAAAGCCTGAAGAATTTTTGGTGTACAAGACAGCATAGCACGTCACAAATATACTTCCAGAGTTTATAAAAGCATCAGTGTAATACTTTCCTGAGGCAGAGACAAGACCTTTATTTTCCCAGCATATATATATTTTTTCCCCAGAGGACATCTAGGAGTCTGATATCCCTCAGCGAATACAAAGGAGCCAGAGTTCTTTCTGGATGCAGACTGCAGGCATGCAGCCTTTAGCAGTTTACACTCCACTGAGAGCAAAATCATGAATCTCATATTCCTTCAGAGCACTTGCTCTACTCTGACCCATATGCAGGCCCACTGTGGTCAGAAGAAATTTATATCCAGATTTTGAGGCCCTGACAATAACCCATTTCAGGCTATAGAAATAGCTTTTTACATATCAGTTTTTTCTAGGTGCTTTGACATCGTTTGATGGATTCACAGCTTCTGGGGCTGCTCTTTCAGGAGAAAGTACAGTCATCTTGATTCAGTCTCTACTATAAAGGCTGGAGGGTAAAGCACTGCAAGTGAAAAATAAACACAGTTTTTTTCCTGTATTAAAAGACAATAGAGAAAGATAACTTTTGGAAGATGGTTCCCCTTATAGCTGATAAACATAAAATGTTTCTTTTAAACCTCCAGTTTTACTGATCTTCCAGAAACTAGAAGAGAAAGGATAATATAAATACCCTGGTTCTTGTACTCTTCTGCATGCACTCTCAGCCACTGCAAGGATTAGATAAGCATTTGCGCTGACCCTATGCAATATTCCTTTAATTTCAATTTTCAGCTCTTGCATGAAAAGTCAAGAGAAACATAAAATAAGGACTCACAATAAGAAAATGCAAAACTAATAAATTATTTCAAGAATAATGCTGTACAAAACCTGGAAAAATAATGAAAAATATAAAAAGAAAATTAGATTTATTTTTTTAAATTTAAAATTAATGGTGTAATACCAGATTGAGAGGCTAACAGAAAGTTTTCTTTCTTAATATCTTGAATTAATTCTATAAAAGCATATATTATTGTGCAGAATTAAGTAGCTTAATTCCTATCATCATACTCTGAACATATTTGATTTTCTTTCTATAAAATTATGATTCATGTCTGGATCATAATTGATATGAAAGACTTTCTGTGAGTGTTAGTCTTTAAATGCTCTGAAGTACTGGAGGACACAACACAGTGACATATAGTTATTTATTTTACCTAGCATTTGTTTTGCCTCTCTGTACTCTGGAGGGGTTTACAAGACAGCTAAAGGCTCTATCATGACACACTGTAATCTGGAATATGGATAATATGTTTATTTTTATATTTAATAGTTTATATCTCATCTCAACCTGCTGCTGCCAGTGGCATTGCATAGCTGCTTAGCTTGGATTTGCAGAGACCAGTCAGGTATATCCACATACTTATTCACACTGATAAAGAAAATTTGTATTTCAGTCTTATATATTTCATTATCACATGTTAATTGGTTTCCCCCCTGCTCTTTCCTTACCTTTTGGGGAAACATAGAAATATAGTGGCTTGTAGTATAAACCTTAGCTTTTAAGCTTTCAAGCTGATTTCTTTTCCATTGCCTGCAATATTTGCAAATGTGCAAAATGATTCCATATAAATGGATGTATGGAAGTATGGCAAGTATGATTCCATATAAACTAACTGCTGTATTTATTTAAGTCTGGTTCATTTCAAATAAGCAGTGCAGTCAGAGATGAAGCAAGCAAGCAAATAAGTAGTGACCTGAAGCTAGAGAGCTACCTGGTGAGACATCTGTGCAGGGTAGCTCAATACACATATCTGGAAAATTACAGCCTCATGCTTACAAGGTCACAAAGGAATTCAGCATATTAAGTTGTGTAAAATTTTAAGAAACACCTAGTAGCACAAGTCTTTATACAAGTAATCTGTTCATGGACAAGGATCTCAGCTGGTATTCATCTGACATATTTGCAATTGCAGATTATCTGGGTGTCAGTTTCAAGCATTTTTGAATGATTAATCCCTCAGATACTGTTATACTCGGGAAGAGTATAATTTACAACCCCAATTTGTCCAATATTCATTTTCTCAATAATTTCTAGACAGATTTTTTGTAATTTCACAAGCATGAAAATTTTTCTTTCCAACTCATTTCTCTTCTTCACCTGTCAGATTTACAAACTCCATCTGGAATCTGAAAAAAGCAATCTGTTCATTCCTTCCACTCCCCTTTCTAATGAGGACTCTGCAGACAGAGAGCTAAGCTGACAGTGTGGATGATGTAGAAGGAAAGCTGCAGACCAGCTCAGCTCATTCTTCCATAACTGTATTGATACTATGGCACAGAAGTGGAAAAAAAATTTCTGTCATCAATGGAAGTACATGTGACTCCACAGCACCCAAGGGTGTAGATTAGAGTAACAGGACAATAACATTATTGGTTTTCCTGACCATAAGCTCTGCAGATTGGTTTATTATTGTATCCCATTTTATCACATTCTCACGATGCCAACAAGTAATGAACCGTGAATGAATTTATTTCTTTATCTGCATCAAGAAGAAAATATCTCTGTACAGCTTCAACAGCAGTACAAGAAACACCACTGTAGGAGGCTACAATGTCTTTCTTCCTGAAGAAGGATAGCCTTTTTCATTGCCCATAGAGCATTGTTAGACTCAATCTGATTATTGAGTTCTCCTGTGAGTAGAAATACACATTCAGTATCTGTGAAAAAACCCCAACAACAACAACAACAACAACAACAACAACAACAACAAAAGATCTGATTTATGAAACCACAAAATAAATAGGAAAGAAAAGATGGCTGTCATCCTAAATGACAAGCTCATACAGCTAGCCTTTTTTGGGAAAGTGCCAGTTACCTCCCACATACGTGACTGCAGTTCTAACATTTAAAAAAACAGACATTCAAATCATGTAAATATAACCAACTTTCTGAGATACAACAAGTATTAAACAGTTTCACATTCATTCATTTGAAAGCATATTGGAAAAATAAATCCAATCTGCGCTGACATCTGTTATTTTACACTTTTTCAGTTAATGTAATACAGCTAGAAAGTAGATTATTTTCCCTTTCTGAAAACTGTAAATATTCTTTTCTTTATAAGAGAAAACAAAATAATTTACTTGGGTGACTTAAGAGGTATTCAGGGCCTGCTGCCTTTACTGTGTTTGGTGTATACTTGTGGGCAGAATGAACAGAATAGACCATATAACAAATGTCTGAAAATGAGAAAAACAATTATTAAAAGATATTCATAATGAAATTCTGCAGTCTGTAATTCCGTTGTGTGAATAAGAATTATTTACATACTATAAGCACAGAGAAGCAGGTAAGAGACATAACTGGAATTGTAAAAGAATATTACTTGACTCATATCAGTGAATAATAAGAAAAGTGTTAAAATACATTTTATTTTTCCATTTGCTTGACATATGTGCTAATGGACAGGGAAGGAATTCATATAACTTCGTTAAATGACAGCTGTTCCCTGTTCCGATATGCCACACAAGCATTTAAACTCAACAGGGAGAACAGTGCCACCTTCTGAACCACCACGGGATGAACCACACATGTTGGGGGGTTTTGTAAAAAAAAAGAAAGGAAGGTAATTTTTTCTCATGATCTACCAATATTTCTCTATAAATGAAAGCTTTTGCCACTTCAAGTTGAGAAATATTACTATTAAAATTACTTCATATAGGGAAAAAGTTTTTTTTCCTAGGAACATGGATACATTAAAAAAAAAAACACACACAAAGAAAAAACAAACCAAGAAAAGCTAAAAAACAAAACACCAAAAAAAAACCTCCAGGTAAAACAGAAAGAAACAATATCAACATGTTTTGTTTTTCCAGCAGCAGAAGACTTTTTCATTATGTATTTTTGTTAATTTTCCCCTTTTTTTTCCTGGGGAAAAGGTACATTTGTATATTTAGCTATTTTTTTTAACACCCCCGCACCCTCAAAATGTTTTCCATAGATTTTAATTTTTAAGCCTATTTTCTTGGTCTTCTTTGTATACAGAAGAAGCCTCAAACAGAAATTTTGGAAAATTTGGCTACTGTCTAAACCTGCTGTTTTATATTTTTAACGTTGTCACTAATATACAATGTATGCATCACAGGTATGTGAACTAGAATGACTCTGAAACCATTGGCATTTCGTCCTCTAATATCATATCAACTCCCCTTATCATGGATATAAACAGCTTTCAGTTATGTGTAATTCAATATCTTCTCTGAACAAGGATTCATGTAGTATTAGCTAACTTCTAATAGCTATTAAGCTGTAATTTAGTGATGAATCAATTGTAAATTTCTGGTACTTGGTAATAGTTCTCTGCAGATTTCTTCCATAGCATTTAGCCTATTACACGGACAAAAATAGTTCATAAAAAGGAACTAGTTCATAAAAAATTTTAGGAAATTATTTGCCATTAGTTTCAGTACAATAGATTAAAAGACATTCAAGTTCTAAAGATATTTCCTTTGGTTTTATTTAATGTCTAGAAAGTCAGCCCTCTTGGGGGGATTAAACTTGATTTGTTCAGATAAAAAATTATTCTAATATTCCATATATTTTAAGGGCTTAATTCACCACTTGAACAGCTTTGTCATACTACAAATGACCTTTTTCAGCTCACAGCTTATTATGATAGGTATTAAGAGAGGATAAAAACCAAAGGAAACAACTATTTGCAAATTCTCATGTTAGATATTTATTATAAATGAACATTTTTATTTAATCATTTGGATTCCATTACCCAAGGAAATAGTTTTACTTCAGAAATATTCAAATAAAATCTGACTTGTTACAGAAATTAATAACATAATTCATAAATATTTATAGTTTAATTCCAAGAGACATTATAAATTTAAATGGAGTCAGCACAATTTTAAAAATAGTTTTATAACTAATGTACCTTTCTCATATACACAGAAATGCCCTTCATCTAAAGTAATATAAAGTGCATATTTTGAAATTTTTTTCTTACAACTCATAGTTTTACTGATTAAAAATTCAAGCCTTATTTTGTCAAGTTACAGCTCATCTATCACTATAAGATTAGGCCAAAGTTTCCAGTGTTTAGCAAAAGCCTTTGACAGACGGCTAGAATTCTACAAATACACACAATTCTTCCATTTTGACCCCACCTTTTTTTTAACACAAAAAGTTTAGTCTGTTCAAGGAATACTACAATTTCACTCACTGTTCTCTAAGTGCCAGGGGAACAAGTTTTCATTATTCTCACCAAAAATAAATGCAAGCCTTAATATAAAATTTCAAGGCCCTCAGGTTTTGTTTTTTTTTGGAGAGAAAGCTGATCTAGCAAAGGGTCATATATCCAATTTCCTCTCCTCTCTGTGCATTCAACCCCCTGTTTATCTGATCACCAGGCAGGATGGGCACAGCTGTCAGGCTGGTGCTCCCAGGGCTGGCTCCTGCAGGGTGGCGGTGGGGCTGAGGAATGGAGTCTGCTGGGAGCAGCAGAAAGATCTGGGTTTATCCAGCCTGGAGAAGAGAAAGCCTCTGGGGAGACACTACTGCTGCCTAGAGATACCTGATGGATGATAGAGAGAAGAAGAAGTCAGACTCTTGGTGGTGCACAGCAGTGGGAAGAGAGGCAACAGGCACAGGCTGGAACAGGAAAAACTCCATTTAGGTATAAAGAAACCTTTTTACCAAGACAATCAGGTTGGCCCCAAATGTTGCAGACTCCCTAGTCTGCAAGGTGTTCAGGGCAGCACCTAGCCTGGAGAAACCTGGTAAAATAAGACCTGCTCTGAGAAGGGCAGGGTAAATGCTCATGGAGGTGCCTTTCAACTAAAGACTGATTTGGTGTGAGAAATGGCCAAATGACAGTAGTCAGAAGAATGAGGTAATGGTTCCTTCCCCCACTGGAAAGCAAACATCTGGATGAACAGGTTAGTTGTTCTGGTATCAGTGTCAGTACCAATTCCAACAGTCACCCTTTGCTCGTAAAAAATACAAGCATTTATCAACCCTGGAAGAACTAAAATATACATGAACCAGAAAAAAAATATGAACACAGTAGAATTTCATGAAGCTATCATTATTTCTTTATATTAAGGTGTGATTAATAGAAAATTATTAGGGCCTTAATTTTCCACAATATGAAATGAACTTCCTATGATAGTTTGGGAATTACATTTGCAAACCCTATATGCTATGTCTGTTGTTTGCTTTTGTTTTAATTGCAAGCACCAAATTTTCTGTTTAGTATCTTGAAAACTCCTGCTCTGCTTTAGCACATCTATTTCCCAGTACTTTTATTCTCTATATATTTAAGCTTCAAACCAGTAAAATTTATATTGCAGCTGACACAGCTGTCTCTAAGACCAGTGGATAGTTAATCTCCAGAACTCCTGGGGGGCCAAGCTGCAGCTGTCCTTGTGTCGATGTCACAGCACAGGACACAAAACCACTCCTCACCCACTCACTTGCAGACTTACATACTGTGCATACTCAGTTGTAGGCATGGTAGACTTGAAATATGACAGTATAAAAACGTGGTGCTTTACTGCCAAAAGGAGCAGATACCATTCTTTTTCCCAACTTCATACATTGTGAGAGAACAAGCAGTACAGGGAGAAGTTCACCACCCTTCTTAAAGGACTATGATGCATTTTTACCTCTAAATATATGCATGGACAGTATTTTATATGAGGAGGCCTTGTGCTTCAGAGAGAAGGTAATTCTGTTTTTAGCCTAAGCCTGAAAGATATTGAAGGGAGGCTCCAACAGTATGGAAGCATTTTGTATTTTCAAGTATTTGAAAATGTCTCTACATCTGTTAAAACACAGCCTCTATAAAAAGCAGAATAGTATGTCCTCTGTGACTTCTAAAGAATAGGAAACTGAAGCCAAGTTTTCATTTGAAATCCTCTTTTAAATTCACCTAAAAAGTCTCAGCCATTCTAACAGTAGTATAAAATAGACTTAAAGAAGTACTTCAGCTCCAGTAAGCCCCACAGCAAAGAGCATTCCTCATATAGCAGAATGAACTATAATGAGTCCAGACTAACCCATATCTCAGTATAAATGGCCAAAGATAACACCCCACTCCTTTCTCTGTATGGCTGGTGTAGATCCTAAGATGGGAGTATCATTGAATAGATGAAAATCATGGAATCCAGGCTAAAGTATAAGAAGGAAACCTGTAACATAGCAGAAAAGAAATCTAACTGTAAGAGAAAAGTAAGATTGTTGTAGGTTATTCATTCTGATCTTTACTGCATATTTGTCTGATTTACTTGCCAATATAATCCTGCAACAAATAAGTGCCACTAATAAAATCTCTAACTGTCATTTAAAAAAATATTTGAACTGTCACAGTAAGCTTATACCACAATCTGATTCTGGCACTTCTCACAAGGAAATTTCTCAGCAGCCATTTCAGCAATTACAGGTCACCACTTCCACCAGAGAAATCCTTCTCACTCCTTACCTGTATGCTCCCTGCTCTCAAAGCTCAGATGTGTCCAAAATTTGTTCATGTGTCTAAGTAGTGACCTGGATGCAGGATCTGATCTGACAAAAAATGATTCCTTTGCCTCTTCTCCTTCTTTCCATTTTTATCTCTGCAGCTCTCTTGCTGCACGCTGTATATGCACACCCAGTCATTTGTGCTGGTATAAGGATGGGAGGAATGAGAACAGGAGCATGTTTTTAGTGGTGGCAAGGAATGTTTTTCCCAGTATCTGTGCTAGCTTACATTTGCTGGAGGTGCTTATTGAACAACCTAGCTGACTCTTCAGTCAATTTGATGTAAAATTTAATTAGTGCTTTGACTCTATTCTTATATACATTTTCAGCAGTATTTTGGTAAAAAACGTATGAATTATATAAGTCACCAAATTGACTAAACATTATTGCTATATTGAAACTACATATATAGCATGTGTTTTAATATACAATGAAAATATATGATACATAATTTGCATCAGAGAAAATATATAATGGAAAATTTGCCCCATTTTGCAATAACAACCAATTTCTTTGGAATTCTAGGGGTTTTATTGTCTTTTTTGGAAAAAAATATTTCTTTTCTGTCTGACATTACCTGCTGAACCCCCTCAAAGTATAACTGTTCCAGATATAAATCTCTTACTCCTCTTTTCAAGCCTTCACCTTCTCAATTTCTGCTCTGTCAGCGTCATTATTTCAGAGAGCTATTATTTTACAATCTTCAAGAGTTATTCAAGTTTCAGAAGTGCTCTTTTCTATGTAATATGTCTTAAATCAGATGAAATAATAGTTTCTCCCACAAATGAAAAACAATGGAAATTTTAACAATGAAAATTAACATATGAATTATATACAATGATAATTAACAATGAAAAACAAATGAAAATTTAAAAAAAGACAAAATAGCTGTACTGTGGAAGCCTGCATCTAGCATTGCCAGTCCCTAAAGCTTTCTAAAGCTGCTGAATTGTCTTACAAATCCATTTGGGTTCTACATGGGGTTATATCTTTGTTTATTTTTTTTTAAACTTACCTTTTATTGTTCGTACTCCAAAGTTTTTCCCTGAATTAATGAGGACAAGATCCTTACTTGTCATATCATGAAACCTGAGGCTCCAAGATAGCACAGATGCTAAGTGCTAGAGAGTTAAAAAATCCAAAATCTGCTAGGTAATGTTGATGTCTAAGGAAATCACAAACCTGCCATTTTATTAACATGTAGCTGTTATTATAGCCAGGAAAAAAAAAAATCCTGGTAACCAGTAAAATGAATACAGAATTTCAGATACCATCTGTCTGTGGCTCAATAGTTCTGCTTTCTTGGAAGCTCTATTTACAGTGCTACAAATGGTATCTATTTACTGTAGTAACAGTTATGCACTTGAATTTCAAAGTTCACATTAATTTAAGAAACTCTTTAAAGTTTGATCAAATCTGGGAAAGCATCACCCTGGAATGGGGGAAAAAACAGATGCATTCCTCAGATGAGAATACTGATTATCTTATAGCACAACCTATCACAGAGAGAAATGAGGTTCAAGAAGTGTTTGGACAATGCTTTCAGGCTCATGATGTGATTCTTCAGGCTCTTCTGTGCAGGGCCAGCAGCTGGACTTGATGTTCCTTGTAGGCCCCTTCCGCATAAGCTTATCCTAAGAATTTGTGATTCTACCAAGGTCATGCGATAGAGACTAAGTTTATAGAAGGTATGTAAGGAACAAGGTAAGTTATTAGCATTATAGAAGAAGGATTCTTTCTTTAAACTGAGTTGCTTTTAATTTTCCAGAGCTCATATGCAGAGTGAAGGTGTGAAGTTGAATGTAGGCAAGTGGGGAGAAGCAGTGTGTTGTAATATTTGTCTCTGTTTCTCACTGTCTGAAATATTCTAATGGGCAATAAATTAAATTAATTTTCCTCAAGTCAGTTATTGGTAACTGATGTCCCTGTCTTTATCTCATTACAATCTTTCTTATCCTATTTTCTCCTCATCCTGCTGAGTAGGAGGAGGGAATGAGCAGCCAAGTGGGAGTCTGGCCTTTTGGTACTACCAAAGTTAACTCACCATGTGAAAACCAGTTGAACATAGTTTGCAACTTTTCTAACAGTTCTGCTTGTGGACACCATCTGACTCATCACAGCTACTTACAAAACCTTTGAAAAAATGCATCAGAACATAAGAAATAAATCTCCAGGTTGCTGCACAACTATATTAAAATTTTCCCTAGAGTATTTATTGACACACTAAATATGTTGATTAATAAACTCCAGTTAGAACTAAAAATAAAGATTCAAATATTGTTATCCTGAAATTTGTATGAGGGTACATTTCCACAGAGAATTTTTTTTTGTAGACATTACAATGGAAAGCTTGGATTTATGCATATGTATATTATGGTGATAATTTGCTCATGGTGTTATTGCACATAATTTTTGATGCAGTTGTCCTCCATTCACAAACAAATGTTTTAATTTAGAGAACTATGTTCAGTGCTGTGCAGAAACTGCTTGGAGAGGAAGCTTGGAGAGGAAGCTGAAAATTATATTCCGTTTTGGTTTCTGAGCATGGACAATTCTTGAGAAAGTATTTTTCTGTAAGCATGGAATACTAAAGCTAATCTGAGCTATCAGAGGAAAATGTTTATTTGTTGCTTGATCAGATAGTTTGGAATTGTAGTTGGTGCATGCAAACAAATTTGCATGAGATTATATTTGAAATTATTAAAATCTGGGTACTTAGTTTTTAAAAATCATTGGTCATAGATACTTGCATTAGCTGCAAGTATCTATGACCAGTATGGGAAGAATCAATTTGCTTTTCAGAACTAGAAGAGAAGAAAAATGATATTTATATTTTTAGAGAAAATGCATTTGTCTAGGAATCAAAGTAGGCAGATTTCTCTTTTTTTCTGTACTAGGCATAAGAAAGCACGTTGCGAAACTTAGGACTGGGCATACCTGTTGTATGACACTGGCCAAATCACTTCATGTCACTCTGTGCTCCACTACATGGTGGGATAAAAAATATTTTGACATTTATTTCCAAAAGAACAAATACGAATTAATAGCTGTTATTAAAAACTTTTGTGTGAAAATTGAACCGAAGAAAGACTACAAATCTGTAAGAAGATAGTGAAAGATCTACCTTGTTCCTTAACAGAATTCGTTTATTTGCATAATTTAAATAAGGCAAGGAACATACTGACAAAAAGCAATCAAGGAAACTTTTTCTCCAGCATGTTGCATGTATGCTGCATGATCAATCCTCCTCCAAGTCTCATAGTTAGCAATGAGACATTGAATTGTCTGAATTGTCTAGTGATGAACCCATAGACACCTTGTGAGCAAAAGATCAAAGGAAAACCACAGTGATCAGAGATTTGCAAGAGCAACTGGGCTACATAATGCACGTGTTATGGTGCAGGGGCTGACTGTGGGCTCTGGGGACAGCTGCATTCCACCCATCACCTTTACAGGTACAGCTTCACACTGAGCACAGATAGGGGAGGAATTAGTAGACAGATAGGGTAGGAATTAGAATAGGATATGATATGAGCTGTATGATATGAATACAGAATTCTATATGAACTGCATTAGTAAACAAGCATCTTTCTTTGTGGCCCAACTGCAGCAGTTTAATTTTAATATCTAAAATATTGGTTCATTCTTGTCTGTAAAAGCAGATATAGCAGCTACTGCCAAATTGGGTGTTCCCTGATGTGAGGTGTGACTGTAGGTCTGGTAACTCAGCAGGAAACAGCTTGAGGAAATAGGAGTAATTTAAAAAGTAATTTATTTCTTTTTCCTGCACAGTGGATCTCTAAAAGAAACAATTTAATCTGCACCAGTTAATTCTGTTTATTGACTCACAAGAAAATTATGCTTTATTTCCTGCAAGTTTGGTACAGCTATGTACTAGAAGTAGTCTAGTGTGAGAAACACCACTTCTTTGGTGATGACTTTTGAAGAAACTACTATTGTAGAAAATCCTTTATGTTAAGTAGAAACATTTCCAGTCTGAGTCACTTTTCTTGATAGCAGAGGCATATTATTATCCAATAAAATTATATTTAATATTCAGCAACATCCTAAAAGCAATGCACAGGAAAGTCATTAAGTTCCATGCTTTTAAAAGCTCATTGAAATAAGACATTAATGTTTTCAACCTCTAAAATTAACTTTTGCAATTAAGTCAAGCTAATCCATTTGTGGTCTTTAGTTTCACTTATCACCATTAAAATTTGGGGAATGCTGAATGTATTTAATATATGGGGTATGTTGTGGAGCTATTGGTACTACTTTTTTAGTAGTACCAATAAAGAAAAAGGAAGTCTGTGCTCTGGGACAGTGTCCAAAAATTGCTTTTAGATAAATCTCTACTTAAGGTAATGTACAAGGAATGGAAAGAAAATCTATTGTCTGAATTGCTACTTAAAACTACTGAGAGTGGGACTTTTGCTAACAATGCAGCTTCTCAATGTAAGATCTTCAGAAAGAGATCAGGTCTGTATTTTTCTGACAAAGAATAATGCAAAGTTATGTGTTGTGTCTCCAACTGATTTCCTCTCTCATTTTTCCAAAATGTTATATTCAAGAATGCCTTGCAAATCCATAAGAAGTTCCACTGTAAGGAAATCTTTAACCATATTTGCAATTCAACAAATTCTGTACTTTTCTCACACTATTTTCTATTTTTCTTTATCCACAGAAGTCCTTCCTTTTGATATAAATGAACATAATGCATTTACTGTGGAAGCATTAAGTTGATTTGATCAGATAAGGGTCTGGTCCTTGAACATGGGTGACTGCAGGTTTGAGAGGCACAGGCAGCACTCTGAGGACAGTAGATTTCTGCTGTGGGGCCTCTCACTTTGGCAGGTTTTCATGCACTGCCAGCAAAACAGGACTGTGGCTTCTCTGTGGCATTTCTAAGGAAAAACAACAAAAAGCCAGTGCTCAGAAGGTGCCTAAAATGACATTTAAATGTTTAGCTGTTTAAACACTCAGGCTGCCATTATGCTTGTTCTTGTCTACAGATCCTGAGGATAAATTTCCCAGTTTTTTAGTTTTTTACTACAAAATGAAAGAGTGAAAGAGATTATTGCCTCACCTCAGAGCTGAAAAAATCTCACAGAAAGGTAAAAACTTAATGCCTATTATATCCATTTGTCTCCCAGAACATTTTCTTCACTTCTTATACTAAAATATAACTCCAGACACCAGCAAAATCACAAGTCCCTCACATTTTCCTCACTGCCTCTCCCACTCTGTAGGTTTACTTTTCCTTAATTTTTACTTGATAGGGTATTTGGGAAGAGTGGTATTGAATTTTTGTGTTAAACTAACAAAGTGATTTTGTTAATTATTTGAAATTACATCTAGCAATTATCAAAAAGTCTAAAGAGGTCAAAGTTTTAACTATGGAATTTTACTGGGGAAAATGGCACATCGAGGAAGATAAATTTGATATTTAAACACTTGCAGTATGCAAGGTTGACTTTAAGGAGAAATGTTTCACAGATCTTCTAAGTAACAAAATTATGTGAAGCTACAGGTCCTTCTACTGCAAATTTTTTTGAACCACAAATTGTTCTTTTACCTTTAGAACTGCTAATAATTCACAGAATATACTTTCCCAAGTATAAAACACAGAATATAGAATTTGTACCGTATGAACATTCTGGAAGCAAAGAATCATCAGATTTTGAGTCAGCCTTGGCTTATATTCAGTGAGTGAGACTTTTGAAGATGGAAAATAGGCAAGATTTCTCTTGAAGCATGTTCATGTTAAGATAGTACTGATACAGTATAAGTGTTTGAACAAGCATGATATGCCTACTAACTTGAAGAAAACTCAGGTGTTGATAAATATTACCCTCTTCTGTTCTTTTTATCTTCCCTTAGTGTTGTACTCACAGGAGATGAAAGTATAAGATTCAGAAAGTCTCAGAAAATGTAAGATTCCTGTCTTACAGAAACATTAATTGTGGAGAAGAAACAGGCACTGAGTCCATATGTCTGAAAACTGAAAATGAAACTGACGTGTAAGAACATTTGCAGGATGAAAGCTTTCATAATGTTTGATTCTCGGCATGTTCCTGTGTGCTTGACAATGTGTTGCCATTTTATTAAAACTCTCTCAAAATCTCAAGGGTTTTTAGTGTCAGATGTAGTAAGTTTGCAGCTTACAGGCACACTGCAGTGCTGGCCCAAGTCCTGATAATATTCAGTAGGACTTGTGCGGTGGTTTAGGAATGATATTGTCCAATTTAACGCTCCCACTAAAACACACTCACCTCTCACTCCCCTACTCCTCCACCCCTTCCTTGGGCTGGAGAGGAGAACTGGAGGCACAAAGGACAAATATTACAGATTGAGATAAGGACAATTTGCTGAAAATCACAAGGAGATAAGAAAACAAAGAGTAACAGCAACAGTACTAATGAGAGAAGGTGCAGAAAGGAGGGATTCAGGCAATAATCCCTCTACGATAAACAACACCAACAACTCCCTCCTCTATATTTTCTTGAGTGGAAGGAATCCATTCTCCCTGGAAGAGACTCTCTTCCCTCCACCCCTGGCAACAATGTGAGGTGGTATAAAATAACCTCCATCTCCTGGCCATGCCCTCTCCCAGTTACTGCAAAAATTAACCTGCCCTGTCCAGGACCAGGACAATTTGTGTCCGAATTATTTAAGGACATATATTCTCTTAGTCACATTTAAAAATAGTAACAAAGTTATAGAATAAGAAGATGTATAAGATCATTGAGTCCAACCATGAGCCTGGCACCACCATGTTCGCCACTAAACCATGTCCCTAAGTGCCATATTGAATTAATGGTCTACATAAGCACCAATTTACATCTCAGGTCTTAAAAGTGTTTTCACATACTTTCATATTTACAAGGATGGAGCCATATTCTACCCTATAACACTAGCACAACAATTTTAACTGGTATGAAGGATCATGTCTGCCTTTGAATTGCAACAAATCTCACTTTGGTGACTGCAGGATTGTGAGGTATTTTCTGTTAATTGGAACAGAAAACATATGGCATGTTTCTGACATTTTCCGAGACACTCTTTTGCATGGAATGTGACATAAGTGATATTCTGAATTATTATCTGGAATTCTGAGAAGATTTATGTTTCTTTATTTCAGTCCATTTTATTAAAAATTAAATCAAACTACAATCATCCATACAAATTCACAACCAAGAAAGTTTTGTCAAACCCCAAAAGTTTATTAAAACTTAGTTGTCTTGTCTTAAAAACCTTAGGAACATAAAGGTTGAAATTCCCACTATCCTGATGAGATACTTTTGATACTTAATGGAACTAGATCATCCTTTGCCTAAAGGAATATAGAGGAGAAGTTTGACCTGGTCAAGTGTTTTAGATGAGATTTGGATGTGTAAACTAAAGGGCTGTTGAGATACTGGTAAGATCACCTGGAGCTGAAAATCTGACTTTGCAAAGGGAAATCAGATTCCCCCCCTAAAATCACGTTGTGAAAAGCCAACGTCCATATGGGAGACAGAGGAGTACCACAACTTTATTTGAATAAAGGGAGAGAGTCCGCTGGAGCACAGGCCCATGGGGTTTTCTCTCGATGTTTTAGAGGGCACAGTCTCCTTTTATCCCAAGCTCCCGGCCGCACGTTGCTGAGGCACTAGGAAGGTACAGCCATCCTGAACTGCCTACCATATATTCCCCTCTTATTCCCCCCTTGAACCCATCATTTTACCCCCAAGTTCAGAAACTCAAATCTTGCACAGAACCTTGTCAGTTGCCGGAGCTAAGCCGTCTGGGCTTTGTAACCAACCTGCTGCTTGAAGTTAGCAGAGACAGTAAGGCCCATTTCAAACATGTTAGCACCTGTACCTTCACCTGTAGATTTGTTTGTAAATACATTAGCACACATTCCTTGCAGGAGAACATTCCATGCAGGAGAAAGCCCTTGTCAAAAAGGCAGTTCCATGATGTAGACTACAATCTCACACATGTACTGAACTCTGAGGTCCAGGTGCCTAAGACACCCAAAACATTTCAGGGAAGCCCTTCTCCTATGAGTTCATGTGAGACTGCCCATCAGCTCCAAAGCACAGGTTTCTGGGAATTCCAAACCTTATTATGTCATTATCCCAGTTCATTCTGTGGCAGATTCATATCTTAAGCATTGCTGAAACCAGGTATCAGAAAGTAGGCAGATATTTTTGGAATTTGACTGCAAGATTTAGCTATAGAAAGAGAGGAGTCATATGGATCTCACTCAGCTGTAGACGTTTACACTGTAAGTATGAACACCTCTAGCACTCACACTCTCTCATTGCTCCTGCCATGTTCTTTGACAACGGATATCTAGTACTCACTTCATTGTTTAACATGGAAGATTTTCTGCCCCAAACAAAATTAAATCAGGTTATGATTCCTAGTATCTAGCTTTAGTAATCTAGAAAATACCTTGAAGTCTAAGATACCTTTTAGAACTGTTTATTATCAATGAGGTGAATCAGGTGATCAGAGTAATAGCTTATTTCATCTGTCCTCACCAATTTCAGCCTGAAATAAATGTTGTAAATGTTCCTCCTCCAACAATTAAAATGAAACAAAATATCACTTCCACAAAAAATGGACCATATTATTGATTTGTGATACTAGATGAGCTACTGAGTAAACAAATTAATGCATTTGAGCTAATTTCATAGAATCACAGAAAGGCTGATGTTGGAAGGGAAATCTGGGTGTCATTTGGTCCTAATCCCACCTTGCTCAAGCACTCTCACCTACAGCAGATTTCCCAGCACTATGTCCAAACAGCTTTTGCATTTTTCCAAGGATGGAAAGGATAGATCTATTCAAGGATGGATTTCAATAGGTATGTTACATGTGCTAGTTTCATTTTAAATGGGAGTTTTAAGAGATACCAGATTTATTTGCTCTTTCGAGAGTGAGGTTTGGACACATTCATCAACCATATTAACACATATTTCTTCTCAGATGAACACATATAATTTGAATTGTTCTTAGGAACAAAAACATTGTCCCTAATAGGAAAAAAAACCAACTATAAAATAATGATAGTGACTGGTTACATTCATTGAATTAAATTAAAAAAAAAAAGAAAAAGACAAAGGAGTTCATGGTAATTCAACTGTTTTTTCCTTCTTTTATACTTTTTATTTCTATATGATTTTGGTAATTTTTTTATACTTAAGAATTATGTTACTTTTACAACTGGCACTCTTTTCAAGAAAAAAATGCACTTTAAAAAACCCAGTGCCTCAGTCTAGTCTAGTAAAAATGAACCATGAGAACTAATTGGGATGAAAGAACATTAATGCTGTAATTCTGAGAAAGCTTTCAACCTCTTTAAACAGTTGCTTAATTGGAGATTAAAAGCATTGCACCATAAACTAGTTAGGATTGAAGATCTCTGGGATTGTCATAGGTTGTTTATATTTCTGTGCTTTTTCCTATGTGATTTCACTAAAAAATTTGATATCAGCAGATAAATTATTATAATTATCCTAACAAGTACAATATTATGATATTTTGGACAAAATCATCTTTTCTTAGCCCGAACTTTTGTTCTTCCCATAGGTTTAAGAACAGATTAGTTTGTTTCAGTGAAAATAAGTAATTGTACTTAGTATTTAGATAGCAGTTTGAATATTAGGCCTTAATACCTGGGTAATCACTTTCCTGATTCAAATTCTCGGTGATAGACAATTTGTCAAGAAAATTACCTACTATTCTGGAGTGGAAAAATCATACTAATGGTATAGAACAGTATCTTGAATGCTGACTTGTATTTTGCATATAAAAAGATAAGTTAGATGTGGGATAAAGATCTTGTCCAAGACTGCTCCTCTTTGATTATTAGAATTAAAGTTGAGAGATTACTTCATTGTGCATTATTTATTGAGCTGTTAGAGGAATTAATTCTTTCAGAAGCAATTAAATACTTGCAAATATAAGGAGACAGTGTCAGTACAGAGTCATTAGCGATTAAGTTTCACCATTAAGTGAAAGCCCAGCACTATCCCAGCAAGTACCTAGTTAAGATACATCTTGTTGTTTGAAGTTTCCCAAAGCATAAGGAAACAAAGTAGTAGAAAATAATAAAATAGCATTAGAATTTGCATACTTTTGTGGCAGCCCACAGCACAGATTACAGCTAATTTTCACTGAACTGCTTCACAGAATTAATTATTAGCACATCAGCTAATGCTTAGTCTCAGAATAGGTTCTTAATGCCAATGGCTATTTTGTGCTGCTGAGAAAAAATTTGGCAGTGTAAAGCAACAGTGTGAGATCTGGAGAAATAGAAGTGTATGTAAAAAAGCCTTACTCGAATGTTCTTCCCTTGACCTTGTCTTTTTCCTGATGCACCCTTCTGTCAACACTGTCAACACCGTCCCAGCACTGTCACCTATTTAATGGGAATTTTCTTACAGAGTTGAGGAAGTAGAATAATTTAAAACTCGTTACTACAGTACCATTTCATCTTGGACCAGGATTGATCCCACTGGGATTCTGGCTTTCGTTCTGTCTGTTCCTGGTGCTGCTAGTTCCAATATTGCCTCAATATTGCAATATTGAGGTTCACATAGGGGGCTCTCTGTGCCTGGCTGCACTGTGAGCCCAGAGTAGCTCTAAAGCCTGGAAGTGTATGCTTTGGACCTCAGTGATTGTGTTCCCTCACATTAACAAATCCTTCTCCAAGGGAAGATTAAAATTCAGTCACTTAATTGTTCATAATCACCCTCTGTCCTCACACAGTTTCCTCCCAGCATCTGATTGATTCAGGGGACCTCTCTTACTCTTCCTACCTTAATGCATTGGGAATCCACATCAAAGTTTCCAGTAGACAACTTTCTGCTTGCATTTGGAGAGGCAAGTAAGAGCAAATTAAGAGCTGGCAAGAATAAATAGATTCCAGCATCTTCACACCAGGCTGAAGGGATTGTTGCAATCTCAGTAGCTGAATTATGAACAGCACAGCAATATACTTTGAAATCCTTACAGTGAGACAAACTTGAGAAGCTTGTCATTACTTGAAGTTCAGGCAAGACTAAGGCTGAAAGATCATAGCCAGCAGCAGCAGTTCTTCTTGCTCTTTTGTTGTGTGTTTTGTTTTGTTTCAGCAAGACCATCTTACAAAGTTATGACAAGTTAAAGATGTATGGGTGTGGCCATTACTTCTTTTTACCATTTTGATCTTATAATTTTTACTATAGATGTTCTACAAGCCTTCCATAAATCAACTCAAATCTCACATAGAGACAAGCTTATGAAAAATTAAATCTTTAAAAAGAGAAGTATATTCAATACTCTGTAAATAGTAATAGCATAATTTTTATTTCCTCCATGAACTTCAGTTGAAATAGAAAATTAAAAGAGTCAATATGTCCCATTAGTTATTGGTTTGTGCAGAAATAATTATGTGTTTTGAATTCATTTTTTGTATCCTGTGGTACCCTAAAAAGTAAATTATAGGGATCTTTTGACATTTGATACTACAAAAGGTTACAATCTTACAGTAGGTTGTACACATTTCTAGAAGCTTACTCTTTCAAACTGTGGACCAATATTTGTGGTGTTGATTACAGAGAACATAAACTTTAAATGCATGAACTTTGATTTTTTTTCTATCTGACAGGATTAATTACTAAAAAATAACTCCTGAGAAAGCGTGTTTTGTGAATAGTCTGTTCTGCTCACAGAATGAGTGGCATATGCTTCTAAAAGAAAGTTCTGGGCTACATTTGCATTTTTTTTCTTCTCAAATATCTGCACTTAAGTTTAAAGGCAGCTGTAAGCTTTTGCTTTTATCAATTATATTTACTCCAAGGTTCAGAAGATTAAAATTTGGAGTATCACTCAGAACAGGTATCAGTATTATCAGCTGGTAAAAGAACAGAGCATGAAACTGGTTAATACAAAAGAGCAAAGTAAATGAAAACAGAATTGTCGTCAATATTTTTTCTCCTTATAAAAGGATAGCACAGGCCACAAGAGGAAAATGTAGTCTGACATTACAGAGTTTAATCATGTGGACTGCACCTCTGCTGAGATAATATATAGGACACAGAAATGTATGGAAAACTGACATTTTTGTACTTAAAGACAAAAAGCATTTTTTCCCTTAAGGGAAAATACCCCAGCTGCTTAGCATCAGAGAGGTCAGGCTGGCTACACAACAGGAGATTTGAGCATGTGGGACCAAGCCTTCCTCAGGGGGGGTCAACAAAAACCTCCAAATTTGGTCCAAAATACCCTCTTCTAGAAAATGCATCAAAATTCTCCACAGGAGAGAAAAGACAATATGAAAAATATTAAGTCTTCTGTAAAGATCAGACAATTATTTCTGATCATTTTGAAGTAAAAATTGAGACAAGAATGTCAATAATGATATACACCTCAAGAAAGCCTAGAATTTTGATGAAATTGCCTACTGTGCATAAATGCTTTGCAAAGTTTTGTTGACCAGGAAAATAAATTTTGACTCTTTCCAATCAATATTAACTATTTATTTTAAATTCATAGAGGAAAATAGATCCATGTATTTTTATCTAAAAAAGGAAAAGTCTAAAAACAAACCTGATTTTCAAACCCAGTTTTTCAAGTTCCAGAGGACAAGGGACCAAACTAGATATCACAGGCCTCCTTTGCAGAGCCATTTCTGTCCTGCCTCCCTGCAGGTGGGGAGCAGGTCTGGCCAGCTTGCCTGGTGTGGTCCCGCTGTGTGTAGGGCTGGAGGTGTTGTCTTTGCTCCTTGGCACCAGGGCTGCCCTGTAGCTTGGAGCCACAGGGACAAAGCCTCTGGCAGGGTTGAAGCCCTGTGACCATGGCTTGCCTTGCCCAGAGTGCCCATTAGCTACAAGTTCATACAGCTGACTGCAGGGTCTGAACTGTGAGCATAGACCAGTACATATGTTTCTTTTCTACAATCACAACATTCATCTTTGTGTTTGCAAATTTTATGCAGATTACTCTTTGAGGACCATTTCTGAGTGAGGTAAAGCTGCCAAATTTCAGACATGACAATTTGCTGCTTAAGTAAGTTTGAATATTCCAGAATTTGCAGTTGTCACAGGAATGGAAATATTGTTGTGATTTTGATCATCCATGACAAGACTGTAAGATATGTAAGCAGTGTGGAAAAATGAATATTTTATTAAGCTGGAGGTTATCTAGGCTGAAAGAAAGAAATATTCCTGAAAAAGGAATTACAGACCAATAAACTGATCTAGATACCATATTTTCTCCAAATTAAAATACACCATGAGTGGAAATTTTCTGTTAGGCTGGAGAATATAATTTAGGCATAGTTTTAGGAAGGGAAGCCCTTTATAGGGAAAAGTTCTGCAGGGACCTGTAGGAGATTTATGCATCCAGAAGTGTCTGTTGTTTTCCATGTTTGTCAGTTGGTTGAATAATATATGTTCCTCTCTTTACAAATTCAGACTCTTTAAAGGATACAGATTTCTGTACTTATTGTGACAGCAGTATTATTACCACAGCTCATCACTCTTGGCTTCAGCTTTTTTTTTTTTGTTGGTGGGGAGCTCAACAGAAGATTTTGTAGTGGATACAGGTATTTGTATTTGTGTGTATTATACAAGAGGCTTAAGAGAAGAATATACAAAACAACATGGGTTATTCATCATCAAGACAAAAGTTAAAGATAAGAGAATTTAGCTCCTATCAGAAAACAAAACAAAACAAAAAAATGCAACTACTTTTTGTGAGGGACCTTGTAACCTTCTACTGCAGACCTTGTTTCATGCTCAGCCTGACCATGAAAACACCACATCCTTTTCTACAACCTTAGGAAGATCCAGAAAATTCTCCACTGAGGGCTACTTCACAGGTGCATGGATGAACAACCCTGTAAGGAATTTAAGAGTTGGCTTAAAAATGGGAATCACATTTGTAACTTAATATTTCTTATATCCACTGCAGGTCACTGAACTCAAAATGGCAAAGAAGGTTTAAAAGAGGTGCAATGTGGATGGACACCATTCTCCAGAGCAGGAATTGTGCCTGCCATGATGCAGTGCCTGTGTTCACACATTAATGTCAAACAAATGCTGTAAGGAGATATTCTTTGCTACAAGGGTAGTGAGACACTGGCACAAGTTGCCCAGAGAAGCTGTGGGTCCCTGGCTGTGTTAGAGAACAGGATGGATAAGGCCTTGAGCAGCCCATTCTAGAGGAAGGTGTTCCTGCTCACAGTGGTGGGACTGGAGCTAGATGATCTTTAAGGCTCCTTCTAACCCAGTCCAGTCTATGATTCCAGGTTTCTGTGATGTGATGTGCTGTGGCAGAAAAACTGGAGCATTCCTGGACTTCTGTCTACCTGGCTCCCCTGAAATAAAGTTGGTTGGGATCTCTCACACCTTTTGTCTTAAAGATTTGAGAATATTGAGATACCATGATGATTTTTTTGGCACTTCCTGGAAAAAGGATTCTGTGGTACTGCAGAAAGTTTAAACAAAGGTATGGGAAAGAAAAGCAGAATAATTTTCACCATTAATGGCAAGAACTGTATTTTTATCATGCATTTAATAAATTAGGAAAATACATTAGTTCTCATATTAAATGTAACAGTTAGAGAGACTGCTGTCCCTTTCAAAGATGTGAAATGAAGATGCTATAAAGGGCCTCAGAGAACTCTCTGGAAATGACAGTTATGACCCAGGTAACCTATATTTCAGCTTAAATGGTTTCTGTTTCAAAAGCTTATAGTTGTATGCGTATAGGGGTTGTACATACTATCAGTATGCAAAAAATAGTATGCAAGATATTGATTTGATTCAGTATTACACAAAATTCCCTGAATGATCAAAATGGGCAGTCTTTTGCACTCCATGTTCAGGCATGGGAGATTCATTGGTCTGTGCAATCACAGGACAGTGAAATTTAATATTCCCTGCCTTGCTTTTGTATTGGCAGCGGAACTTCATTAAGAGTGACTGTGATACAAAAATCAGAAGGGTAATTTCAAGAGAAGCAGGAAAAACTCAAGGCAGAAATTCCAAAACCTACACAGCAAATTACAAAGTCAGTGTGGATGTAGAGAAGTGATTAAATAAGAATTTTTAAGGAAACCTAGTAGTATATTTTCAGGCTGCTGGTTCAGTTCTATTGATTTTATTTTCTTTGTAAATCAAGTAAGGAATAAGGAATAATTCCCCTGCATAAAAAATCACCTCTAGGAAAGAGTCAAGAAAGAAATACACGAGAAATGTTCCCTCACAGCAGGGATTGCATTTGCTGCTGCTGTAGTTTCACTCCTTGGACTAAAGGGTTAGTTGGCTTTGTTATTTTTCTGCTGCCGTTGCTGTTTCTCAAATTAGGCTGACAGCTCTGTTTCCACAGTCTACATATTTTCATGCTGTAAAGCTATGTGAAATGGCCCAAAAAGTACCTATGCAGTGGGTCAAAAATTATGTACATTCATTTAGTCCTAAAACATGAATGAAATGGAACATCAACTTTATTTCCACACTCCAGAAAAGTCACTGAAGACAAGTAAATTAAAAACAACTACTGAGTTTAAAAGTATATAGGAAAAATAATTTTTGCAATTTGGCAGGCTTTAATAACAAAGCAAGAGCTCTAGTAAGAGCTCAAAAAATTACCATAAACGTTTTAAGGAGCTGTTGTCTGCTTTCCCTTTTGAAAACATGTTCTGTGACTTGGCCATCCCTATCAGAAGGCAAAGGTACATTATTCTGTGCAGTTTCTGCAATGAAGTGTCTGAAAGGATCAGCCTTAGAACTGTGTTACCATTAGTTTTCAGCTACCACTCTTGTTTTCAAAGAGGCACTTTCTTTCACTGCTGTTTCCATAGCAAGTACACAGTACTCAGAGTACCACATGAATTGGTAGTCTGTAAATAGTTCATAGACATTTTTCAAAACTAGATAATTATTAAGCAGTTTAAGGCAATGCCCATCATGCTGACATGGTGATTGTCTTTCTCACCTTTGCTGCTCTGATTGTCCTCTTATACTCAAGGTTGAAAACCTGATCAGAAAGCAACCAGCACTGATGATGTAGTTATGCAGTGTCTGGCACACTTGTGACAGATGCTTATATCAAGCTACTTCTCCTCCACACTGATTATGAGGTGATGAATTCTCAAATGGATGTCTTTATGAAACCCCTAGAAATGAAAACTTGGATTTTCATCATATTCTAGATAGTATCTATACTAGGTTCTAGATCAACACTTGCTGATTGTCTTCAGCTTCTTGATGGCAATCACAACCCTGCTTTAAACATGAAATCATTCTTTCTTGACTGTTTTCTCAGATCTGATGGATAAGCAGGGGAAACTGCTTAGGTCTTTTAAAACATTTGTTCCATTCTCTCCTGTCACCAAGCTCATTCAAATTCACTTCAGTATCATTTGGGTGCAACCTCTGCACAGAAGCTGTCACTAATTTCCAGATATTTTGAATCATTAGTGTAATCTGAAAATAGCCCTGATGAAGTCCAATAGCTGGTACTGACATTGGCCCTCTACTTCCCTCTTCTGTTCAGTTATGGGAATCTCAGTGGATTTGTTCCATTTTCCCAATGACTTCTTTTTTTCCAATGTACAAGTCATTTACAGAATGCTGTGTAAACATCTTATTTACCATCAGGGGTAATATTGAATAAAACATGGTCCATAACATATTTCAGGCAGATCTGTTGCATTGCAGTGTTCCTTTTCAGTGGGACATAAATTTCAAGATGACAGAATTAAATATGAGTTAAAATGATATGTTCTTCTTAAAAGATAATTTATGAACCTCTGCATTGCTGAAAAGTAAATATAAAAAAAAAGGCTCGAATTTCCATCTTGGATATTCAAATACTGCATAATATTATCCCTAGTTCCATCTGTTATGAATTCAGGCTTGCATATGAACTGAAGCTTATATCTTCTTATGTCCATGGTAATTATGGAAGGATAGATGGTTGGGCTTGACTTCAGAATAAGGCATTGGCTTCTGAGGTTTCCAGAACTGCAGTTGCTTCCCTGATTTGGGGTATCAACAAGCCCTTTTTTTTCCCCCAGGATTGTTCTTCTCCAGGTAGCCCTGTAGATTGAACAGGCATGCAGATCAAATTCTCTTCTGTCCTGTCCAAAAAAAAAGACACAGAAGTATCCTATGGAAAAAAAAATTCCATGCATTTAATTATAGTAAAAAAAATCTGAAGATAAAACTAGAAAGAGTTTGTAATTTAATATCTACAAAACCTGATAGTTTCATTTATGCGTTGACTACTAGTGAATATAATGTCAGGTCAAATGCAAATATAATGCCAGGAATGAAAGTTCCCTATTAACATGGGGGTCCTTGTAGCTTCTTTGCTTCACATTAATTCTATTTCTCATTATGGTAGAATAATAAAGTCCATACACTTTTATTTCTTGTAAAAATTACATTATAAAAGTCAAACAACTTAATTGAAATAGATTTCAAACTTGTTAAACCAAATAACTTGGATAAATGTAGTAGAAATGTTCACAAAATCAGTTATTTCTACCTGAAATATTTAGATATTGTCAAATTAACAGGTTTTAATGGAAACCTTGAAAAATGTTTATATAAAATATTTAAATCAGCTGCATTACAGAGCTTGTAGCAAAATCTTTAAGCTGATTCTCTGTAAGATTTGTTGCATCTTGGTGACAAAAATATGTTATAATTATCTTCCAATTTTGCTGCTGATTAGGAACTGAACTCCAGTACTATTAAGAATTTTTAGTTGTTTATGTTATCTTTAGGATTAATTAATTGTCTGGAGTTATGGCAGTGGTTTCATTGCTTACTTGCTTAGTGCACAGCCAGGAGAGCATGGAGAAAGAGTAAGAATATAGTAATTGCAACTAGCAGCTCTCCAGAAAATTCTCCTGCATTTCTCCAGCACTTTACAGCTCAGACATTCAAAAGGCAGGAGTTAATCCTTTATATCTACTAGTCCTTGAAATGATTTCTTTTCCTCCATGAATACAACCTTTGGCTTTTTTGACTATTTTAAACTTTTAGCATCTACAATTGCTTGTGACAACTGAATTAGAAATTAAAATTTTCTAATATCTGATCTTCTTTTACTCTTTTGCGCATTCCTGTTCCCACATTGTTTCTGTATGTATGCTTCATGACAATTGTTTTGTTCTTTCCCTTTCATTCTTCCTCATCATACTTACACATATTTTTTCCTTGTCCTTTTCAGCACTTGTCTTAAGACATATTTAAATTTTTTTATGGCTTTTTTTCTCTAGACCTCCTTTTTTCCCTGCTGTTATCAGTTTAATTTCTCCAATAATTAGCATACATATGGTGCTTTATAATTGTTTAAATATCTATTTTCTTACCTGGAAGAGTGGGAAAATTAATCCAGAAAAATAATAGGGGTCAGAACTGTAGGCACTGGAGACTTGTGGTGCTGATCCTGTCATTACTGATTTTTGTCATGTCTGCAGAGATGTCCCTCTTTGCAACCAGAGATATTAGCAGCTTTGAGACTAGGGGTTAGCTGATAGGCAGGCAGCTGTGTAAGAGCTGACACAAGCCTTGTCCTGAGTCCTGTTAATGGCAATTGAGTCACCAAATGCAATGTATTGTCCTGTATTTTGCTCATATTTTGAAGAGACAGCCACAGAGCAGCCTAGTATTTGTGACTACAGGAATTCAAGACCTGTGAAAAATCTCTGAATTAGGAAAACCTTTCATTATGATTGGCCCATTAGACCTACAGTCAGTTTTCATTAACAAGGGTGTTGTACAGGTTTTGAACGTGCACTGGAAACATAAGAAAAAAAAAAAAAGAAAAATTATGTTGAGACTTTGTTATTGCCTGTTTCCCAAAGAAACAATTTACTGATCTGTAGCAATTCCTGAATCAATGTAAATGTCTTTAATGCTTTAATAGGTGGTGAAAGGGCATTGATATTTTCCCCAGCTAAACTTAAAACAGCAGTTAGATAAGTTTTCAGTAAAATGCAAACCATTTCATTAAAACTAAAGATTAAAGTATTCAGTGAAAAACATTTTTTTAGATAGTATGAGTTTAAAGTGTTTATAGCATAAAGTGTTTGTACTGCAAGTATAGCTATAAGCATCAGTAACCTCCAGTGTTACCCAAGAAGATGGTATAAAATTTTAGTAATGCAGTTTGGTGCTTTCTGAACAAGTCTCGAGGTTCAGAGTTTTATTCTAATATTTTTTTTTCAACAGAGAAAAATGTGAATTTTCAAGAACGGTTTTAAGATAGCATGGACAACATTTTTGGCACAAAATAGAAAACTAAATTAGAGATGACAGTTTAAATTGTAAGTACATTTAATTAAATGTGTATACCACAAAATGTCTGCACCATCGGGAAGCAGTGTTCCTTTGTATTTGTCATCATATCATCTGTCACTTTGTCAGTCATTAAGTGTTAGTAGTGCAACCTTTCACTTTCAACCTAAAGCGATCAGTCTGAAAAATTTGATAGCAGCAAAAATTACCACTTTACTGTTCCCAAATAATTGTGAATATGTTGAACTAGGCAAAAGTTCATGTTTTGAAATCCCAAGGTTATTCCTCAGAGTACAAGATCTTAAAGATAACTTCCACAGCTGAGATAACTGAAACTTTTAGGGCAGCTGGCTGTCTGAGCGCTTTTGGTCACAAGGACAGTCTTTGAGATTTTGAAGGCTCTATACTACCATTACACAAGGTTAAATATACTTAAAAGGAATAAGATTTTCCCTATTGTCAATTCTTAAATGAATAATAAATGTCACGTTCATCTTCACAAACCTTTTCCTCAGATGTACCACTAAGGAGCAGACCTTGAAGTGTACTTTCAGGCAAGTCTGGCTGAGTTTTTATTCATATGTAGATAACTATTAATAATACACATGCTGCTGTGTATTATCATCAATTCATTATCAGCATTGAAGCTTTTAGACTATTTTGCAATTGTAAAGGATACTAATAAGCCATTGACTTTCACTCAGGAGCTTCTCACATAGCATGATTTCTTTTTAATTTAGGTCACACCAACTAACTTTTAAATTTCAACAATCATGGCTATAGTTAGGAATGGTGATCAAAATGTTATTGAACCCAATGCTGGATAATTCATCATCTTGCAGTTCTGATTTATCCAGGCATGACCAACCCTCTATAGCCCTGATGTTGATGCATTGCACCTGTGTGCCCTCTGTTCCCTTTGGTGGTTGGTCAGTGCCCCTGGGCGCTCCATGGCTCATTGCTGTCAATGCTGCTCACCTGCTGCTCACAGCTGTGCCCATTGGGGATGAGGCTGGCCCCAGCCCCGTTCCCAGTTACCGCACACTGTGTGCCTACAACATCCTGCCCTTACCCTTGACTTGTAATATGTTTAAAATGTCCCAGTGCAACTGTAAGATTGTCTGCAGAGACCACAGGTCAGGTGCTGAGGAAGTGGAGCCCACAGATTTTTCCAGAAGTGGCTGTACAGAGATGACTTAAAGCACATCGGTTTCAAGGAAGCAAACCATGATGCTGGGTAAAAACTTTCTGCAGAAAATATTTGCTTAAGGAGTTGAAGGTTCATTGCCTGAGAAAAGAAAAGACTGCTATAGTTACTTTCCTTGAATACGGATTTTGTAATATGCATTGTAGCTTAAAATGAACTTAGAGATAGCTTCAGCATTCAATTAATACTTATTAAATTTACATTTCTTAAAAATGTAAATTTCTTAAAATAAAATTTTAGAGAGTGAAAATGCACAAGTACAGGTATTTTAAGAGCTTGGTAGCAGTGCTAGCATTTGGCAGCAAGTTCATGATAGCCATACAAAGATAATGATTTCACTTGTATAGCAAATTCATGTGCTTTGAATCCAAAGCACAGATCCAGAGTATGTTTGAGAAGTGAGAAGAATAACAAAACATTTAATTTTGATATATTTTATTGACATTTTTTCTGATGTCTTTAGTGCGTCTCAAATAAGTCTTTCCTAAGGATCAATTATTTAATGATCCGTTTGATTTTCAGTCTGCAGTCAGGACTTGGTTCCAGTTGTGTGATGCGGTCTTGAGCAAACACAAAAGACCATCTATTCAACTGATATATTAGGAAAAAAAAAATATATAATAAGAGACTTTTCTCTTTACACTGTGGAACCAGAGGTTTGGTCTGTGGTCTGGTTCTGAATTTTTAATTACACAGTGAAAAACCCCCAGTTTGCTTAGCTCAAAGGCAAGAAGGTTAAGGTGACTTATTTAGTTTATAATGACTTTCATAGTAGAAGTTACTAGTACTGTAGAACTTTCTTTGTAGTATTCAAATTGTTTGTAGATTTAATGGGCAAAATTCAAATTCCTTAAAGATGAACAAGAAAGAATATTCAAATTACAGAATTGACATGGGTGGTGTAAAGGTGTGTAATTTGAACTCAAACAACAAAACACCTGCTTTTCAATTCAGAAAATCATAGAATGGTTTGGGCTGAAATGTGACCTTGAAGGTCACCAACCTCCCCTGCTGTGGGAAAGGACACCTTCCACTAGACCGTGCTGTTCAGAGCCCCATTCAGCCTGGACCTAAACACCTCCAGGGATGGAGTGTCCACAATTTACCTGGGAAATCTGTTCCAGAGCCTCACCACTGGAAATGTGGATGCAATTGACTTCAGCATCTTTATTCTGTTTTGCTTTTCTCTTGTTAACAGCTCTTTCCTTCTTTGTTAATATTTGCTTATTCTGTGGTTGCACAGAATAATTGTACCACACAACCTCACTGACTTCAGTGTGGATCAAAAATACTCAATTTAAATGTGTACACTCTGGATAATCCAGTTTATTCCAGGCAATAAATTTTAATGAAGTCTACCAAATGCAATGAATATATATATATCAGGTAACAGGAGAATGGTAGCACGAGTACCAACAGCACCAATCTTATTCAGAACAGAGCTTGCCTTATAAAACAGATGAATATTTCAAGCTATTTAGGAACATTTACAAATTAAGATTTTATAAAACACAAAATACAATGACAGTGAAAGGACAAAGCATTATTTGTATGCAGATTTTTTTTCACAAGTCATTCATTTTTATTGTGTAGATAACAAATGTTGCTAATTTTGAGTTGAAATTTCAGAGAATATTAATGGAAAATAATTGTTCTGTCACTATTATGTCATATCAAGATAAGTATTAAAATTTTCTAAAGTCTCAGATTACTAATATCTTTGTGAAATAGTCTTTTTTCCCCCTCTAATTTTTAGCACAATTAATTTGAGAAAGGTGACTGCATAGAGGAATTAGCTGTCATAAATTAGTGATGTAAGGAATTAATAAAAAGCTGGGTTTTAATTTCCTGACTTTATAGATTGCCTTCAATAGGCCTACTCATGTTTGGTATCAGGAACACTGCCACAATGAACTCATATGTGTTCTGCTTGTACTGTATCTTCTATTATATATGGTGTTATGAAATTGTGATTTTTGTTTCCTACCATATGCTACAGAAATTTAAAAATATAGATAATAAAAGTTTTCTGTGTAGAGAGAATTTCTTTTTAGCTCTGAGCAAATAGAATGTGCTGTGCTACCTGAAGAAACTTTGTTTTTGTATTAAATGGTACTAGAAACTAATAGTTCCTGTTAAGACAAACTGCTGAAAAACATGGGTTTTTTCTTACCACCTGCTCAAAGTAGAACAGAAACAAAAGTTGAATCAGCCTTTTGCTAGTTTGAAAAGATTGTATTAGTAATTTACTTCTTCTGTTGTATAGCATTTTTAACAAGTGATCTGATATTTTAAAAATAATCTGCTAAATATCTACACATTTTGAACACATACTAAAGCATTGTGACAGAATAATATTTTTATTCAAATGAATTTTTGGTGGCACTGATTAATTCTCCAGATAACTAGAATAATTTCTTTGGTGTTCTACTCACCAGGGCAAAACGAATCAATCATATGTATGTCTAAATTTGGTAATTTTAATGATCTTTAAAAGATTGTGCTGTTGCAGTGTTGCAGATTGTCTGCTGTCATGATATCCATCAACAGCTGAAGAAGTATTCTAACTAGTAACTTTGAATTACTGAGATTTTGAATGCTGACCAACACAGTCTTGTAATTCACCTATCAAAGCATATCCTCTGTGCTTTTATTACGTGTAAAATGCCTCTGAACTGGTTTTTCACCCTTATTCTATTCTTACAGCAAAATAAGGTGTCACATTCTGTCATAATATGCATAATTGATGGTAATACATCATTTAAGCCAGTACAGATCCAGCAATAATAGCAGAGAGGATAAGTTCTGATAGAGGAATTACAGGACTATGCTGGGTTTGCATGGCAAGGTTTGGGTGGTGGTGGATGGTTACAGGGGTGGCTTCTGTGAGGAGCTGCCAGAAGCTTCCCCTGTGTCCTGCAGAGCCGATGCCAGCTGGCTCCAGGACAGACCTGCCGCTGGCCACAGCTGAGACCATCAACGCCTCTGTGATAAAATATTTAAGAAGAATATCTACTATTGCACCGATGAAACTGGCCAGAGAAGAGAGTGAAGGGAATATGTGAGAGAAACAACTCTGCTGACACCAAGATCAGGAGGAGGGAGGTGCTCCAGGAGCTGCAGTGGAGATTCCCCTGCAGCCTGTGGTGCAGACCATGGCAAGGCTGTCTCCCTGCAGCCTATGGAGGTCCGTGGTAGACCAGAGATCCACCTGCACTCTGTGGAAGAAAAGGGACTCATGCTGCAGCGGTTTGTGACAAGTGCAGTCCCATGGTATGGACTCATGCTGGAGAAGTTTGCGGAGGACAGTTTCCCATAAGGGACTGGAGAAGCGGGATGGTTCCTCTCCTTGAGGAGGAAGCAACTTCAGAAACCACATGATGAACTCATTTTAAACCCCATTCCCCATCTCCCTGTGCTTTGTGGGAGGTGAGAGGAGGAATAAAGGAGGTAAAATGTTGGGAATAAGGTTGGGCATGTGATGGAGGGAGGGGTGCAGGGAAGGTGTTTTTAGGATTTGTTTTGCTTTTCATTATTCTGCCCTAATTTTGATTGGTAATAAATTCAACTAATTTGCCAAAGTAAAGTCAGTTTTCCCCATGACAGTATTTGGTGACTACCCTCTCTCAGACCTTAACTCATGAGCCTTTCATTATATTTTTTTATCTGCCCTGTCCAGTAGAGGAGGGAGTGATAGAAAACCATCTGTGGGTTCCTGGCATACAGCCAGGGTCAAGCCACACAACGACAAAGTAATAATAAATGTAGAATGTATAGAGAAGATATATGTGCTGGGAATGGATTTACAGAGAAGCTAAACACTCTGCGGTCCAAAGCTGCTTAACTTGAACTATTCTGTCCTTTAAAGTTGACCTTACTGGATTTGAAATCATTACTTTCACTTGCTCCTTTACATTATCTCATATACCTGATCTCCCAGTCAACAAAGCTCTTAATGTATGAATAGAAATGCATTTGAAGTTCCAGTGATTGGAACGAAATCTCAATTTGATTACCTGTAGAAGTATCAGGTGAAATAAATGCAGAAAGGCAGCAGTGGAAATGTTTAATAGATTATTTGACCCATTGTTAAAGATAGGCACATGTGTTCACTTTCGTGGAATTGAACCTAAACATTATATCAACCTTTAAACACAGATTGTTCTGTGTGAAATAGCTTAATTTTCTGTAGTAAGCAGTCTCAATTCATTATCATAGGAATAAGATGAAAAATCCGGATCAAAAGACTTGTGCCAGTAAAAAGAAGTTTGATATTGTTCTTATTTTGCAAAACAGTATCTGTAAAAGAGAGATTTTAATAATTATCCATTGTTCAACATGCATAAACTCTCAGAATGCTTTCTTTTTTACTTTTTAGACATTTTCTCTGTGTCACTAGCTTTAGCTTTTCAACAGGCACTCCACCTCCTCCATGTATTTCTTCATCCCATCTGGAAAATTATTGCATACTGAAGTTAACCCCAAGTACGTCCAGGCCTGTGCTGTGCCACATTGTCCATCCAGAACAAGCTTGGGACTGTGTGGTGTGGCACAAACCCTTGGCCACAGGGTGACATCAGCTGGATGTGTGTGCACTCACTGTGGCCTTGCCTTACCTAAAAGGACAGCGAGGAGTTCACCTGTGACCATTGCTACTGTTTGACTGTAGAAATGATAGATTGAGTCCTTAACCTTACAAGGATTGATTCTTTGTAAGAAAATCCAATAATAGCTCAAATGATCAAAAGAGGAAACTCTTTGGACAGGGTCTGCATTGCGTGCTGCGTGTGGGTTGTCAGCAACTAAGGGACTCTAAGATTATCTGTACTATTTTTTTCTTATCATTTTAATTCTCATAAATGACATAATGAATGATACCTTACAGAGTCTGAGTAACTTTCTTATGGGGACCAAAACAGACCAGCACTTCCTGTTGCAAATACCCTGTGAGACAATGATTCTATTTGCTCTTTTTCCCAAGGTTATCTTAAAGGATTAAATTATTGCAATGATTTAACTTCAGATGGCAACTAAGTACCACATAGCTCACTCACTCACTCCCTACCCTCCCCACACACAGTGGGAAAGAGAATTGGAAAGAAAAGGTGAGCTAAGAGCTATTTAATAATTGGAACAAAATATAAAATGTGACAATAAAAATTGTATACTACTACTACTTCAAATTTCAATGTGAAGAAGAAAGAGGAATAAAACTGAAGAGGTACCTGTGATATGCTGTAACACACTGAGTGATGCCTGTCTGGCCCCCAAGCAGTGATTGGTGGCTCCCAGCCAACTCCCTCCAGTTATATATTGGGCATGATATTCTATTGTATGGATAATATATGTTATATAATACATATATATCTATTGTATGAACAATATATCCCTTTGGCCAGTTCAGGTCACCTGTCCTGGTTGTGCTCCCTCCCAAGCTACCTGTGCACCTCCTCACTGGCAGAGGATGGGAAAATTAAAGTTCTTGACTTAGAGGAAGCACTACTTTGCAGCAACTAAACCTTCAACATGTTATCAATATTATTTTCATACTGAATCCAAACCACAGCAATGCACCAGCTATGAATAAGAAGGAAACTAAATCTATTCCACATAAAACCAGGACAACTCTAGGGAATTATTTTAAAAATAAATGTAGTTGGAGTGTGTTAATCACTTAAGGGGCAAGTTAAGTGTTAAATAAAAAATCTTAGCAAAAAATTGTTTGCTTCTGAAAAACAGTAAGGAAGAAGGAGATCCCACATCACTCCTTTTGGAATGGAAGGCGATTCAAGACTCAAGACACACAACTTACTCAAATGTGTAACATCTCTTTCCACAAACAAATGAAGAAAACTATATGATAAGGTTTGATTGTATTTCATTTCTTCCCATCTAAGTACTGTGAAATACTGAGAAATATCCAGGATTTTGGCTGTTCTTGTAAGAAACAAACTCAGCCAATAGTGATTGTTACAGCCTACTTCAGCTCTTCTAGTTGAGGGAACTACGTCCAGTGCCCCAGGAAGGGTCTGGGCTCCCACACTTGTACCAATCACTTGAAAGACAGAAATCTCTTCCTTCTCAGGTCAGCAGTGAAGTTCATGACATGCAAGTTTTCCATGGGGATGTGAACTTGCAATTCTGTGCTGATGCCACAACTTCTCCCATGTCCCCAGGTAACTCTCAAAAGCTGTCTTTTGTTATTAATAGGCTGTATAGAGGGTTTTGTTTCCTTCTTTTCTTAGTGAGTTTTACAGGAAAGAAATGAGCAGAGAGCATCTTTAAATCAAATGTGGTAATTGTGCATAACTGGCAACCTCTTAAGAACATGCAAAGAGGAATTTCCACCCACATTTACAGTCTCCTAGTCTCAAAAAAGGACAAAGCAGTCACAGCTGATGCTATTTTTAGGCCTCACAGAGCGTACTGCAGAGCTGAGACTGACACAAACTGAAGAATAATTGCAATCAAGCTCATAAAATTTTAACACAGAAGTGACTGCATTATTTAGAACATTAATGTGGTTTCAGCAAAAAGTAATTACTGGTTATCCGTTGCCAGAGACATTGTTTGCTGTCTAGTTCTGGAGGTGCTGTTTATGTAGGAAATAATGCAAATACTTTCAAATATTTTAAGTAAGTCTACAGTAAATATTTTCTGTGTGCTTCAACTGCCTTTGGTTGAAGAAACTGGACTGGTACCAAAGAGAATACATGTAATTTCTCCTTAATTATGATGAATCATATTTCTTTCAGTTTTCTAGAGTGATTTACATAGCAAAATTTGCTCCATTATAACAAATTCCTCCACAGCTCTGTTAGCTAAGAAAAATCTTGGGCTGCTCAATGAGGCTGTATCAGAAGTAAAAAAAAAAAAAAAATAGCCACTCCCAATTTAATGTTTTGGCCACTAGAAAGGTGGAGAAAATATGTGCTTCCTCATAATTTTGTGTGTAACAGTAACATCCAAAGCACAGCAAGAGATTTAAAAGTTTGAAAGAAACACAGCTAGTCCATGTGCTCTGTATGGAGGTGCATGGTGAGAGAGGGAGAAAAGGATGGTGCAGACCTCTTTCTTTACCTGAACAAGAACATTCCAACAACAAATTGTGCTATAAAATAGCTGTTTTATTAAAATAGAATGCAAATACAGATTGTGAACAAATCTTCCCATATGGGAGAAATCCATATGCACAAAGCATCAGATAAACCCTGAATGGCTCTCCCAGGATATGCTGAACAGGTCCTCTCCATGGAGGGAAATTCCTTCTTTCGGTCATTTATGCTATGATTATAAAATGTTCACACAAGAAAGCAATTCTGTTCATAAATGGTGTTTGCACGAGAGCTTCTTACTGCACCTTTAAATAAATAAAGGTAAACTTTAAACAAAAGCAAGACCATACATATTCAGGTCCCTATGCTTACCCTCAAGTTATTTCAAGAACAGTTAAATAGGACAAATGTACGGTTACTGTTTTATTTTATGTTCTTGCTTGAACTGGCAGCTAAAACTCTGAGGAAACCCTGTAGGTATGTGCAGTTGGCACACTTCCCAGGGAACTAGCCCCAGCACCCACAGTAAAGCTGCTGGACCAGGCTTCTGGGACATGAAACTAAATTGTTGCATTACTACCACCTTCAGCTTAAACATCACAAAATGAACTTCTATATTTTGAGTAAATCTGTGTCTATGTGTGTGCCTGACCCAGATGCAAGTACTGAACTGCAGCTTGTGTTCCATACACTAGAAAGCTTCAAGTTGGTCTAGATTTTGATCTAGACCTTTCTTATCTCCCTGTTATTTTCAATTTTTTTTTTTCATTAATAATAATAGACTAACGGAAAGAATGAAGAATAATGATGACAAAAAGATTGAAAAAAATTACAATGTCTTTTAGAGCTGGTTGAAAACATTGCATTGGGAAAGGTTTCTGATAGAAATTCCTGATTCATTAAAAAAACCCAAACATTCCAAGGAACATATGGATTCAGATAAAGTCAGAAATAAATTTAGCTGATTGTTGTTGGAAATCCATTTTGATACTTGATTAGTTCTAATGTCAGTAACATTCTGACTTTCTTAAATTATGCATTACTTTATTTTCATTGTGGCTTAACTGCACACAGTTGCATTTATTGTTGCATGAGGTTTTTATTTATGTCAGATAGTGTAGACTAAATGTGCATAGTGAAGCAGTTCAGAAAGGATTTCCAGTTTTTCACCTTTTATTCAGGAAATGTCCTACCACTTCTGTTTTATTTAGCATTGAAAGGAAGTTTTTTTCTTAATACTACTTCAGCTGCATGGGTCTTCATTAAACAGATCTGTAACAATACAATAGAAAACCTGTGAAAATCCTGCCCTTCAGTAGAAATGATTTTTTATATATTTTGATTTTTTAGTGCCACATTTATTTCTTCAAGTTTGACAGGCAGGAATTTTTGACTGAAACTTACCTTACCCTGTGACTTACCTTTCACTCTGGGCTTTGATGCTGTTTTAGATAGCCAAACAAGAATGGAGTGTTCTCGAGCCAAAAAAGATTAGTTAACATCGAACATTCTCTGAGCCCAGTGTTTGTCCTCTCTTTTATTTGAAGACATTTACTGCAGGCAGGTAAAACATATATTAAAGATGATATGAAGTTGTAGAGAATATAAACAAGAAAGAAAGGTGAAGAAGAAACAAGATGAAGGATCTGAAATCTGTTATTCATCTTATTGTAATGCATGCCCAATAAAGCAACCTGCATTATATAAAGCTGCTATAGAGCTTTACAGAGCCCTTCAGTGAGTTTAAATGTACAGTTACTTATGGTGTTATAAATTATGAGACCACAGTTCATCACTAACTGTTCATCAGATTACAGCATTAACATATTACAAAAATGGTAGACCCATAAAAATTTAAACTGGCCAATAATGATTAGGAGTAGCTGCAGATTCACCAGCAGAGCTGATTCAGCCCCTGCCAAGCCTTATCTGTATCATATGTTTCGTTGTGCTAATACACCAGTTTACATCTGCATGTAACAGTCAGGGAACATTTCTGTTCCTGGTGAGAAAAATCACCTAGTGAGGGGAAAAAAAGATAATTTTCCTGATCTATTTATCATGAGGGCTTAAAAATAGTTCCAGAAAAACACAGAAAACTGGACTTTTAAAAATTATCTTTTCTGGGAAAAAACCCTAACCCTCATGTCTGCAACATTGGAACAGAAATATTCTGTTAGGGTTTGACGGTAACAGAGCTCTTTCCTTCTGACTTTGCATCGCAAATTCTGACAGTCTTATTATTTGTCTTGTAAGTCTTAAGAACCCCTTGGATTTATTTAACATGTTATCAGATTTTCTTTATTAAGAAGATATTTTCTCAGTCCTCCTACCTGTAGAAACTTCTGAACAATACTGAATCTTAAGTGTAACACTGAAAAATAAAAGACTATTCAAAAACTCCTTTGAAACTGACTGGGTATTTCTGGACATTTGGAGCTGGCAATACTGCTGATGCTCATATGTGGGTGAACAGTTAGGTCAGAGCTATTTTATGGACTTGTTACTATGAGAGCTTTATACCACCTGGAGAGTTTCTTTCTGCCAACTTCTCATTGACAGCACAACCTGACAGGAACAAAGGTGTAAAGCCTCATTTCTGATTTTAGCCAATTTAACAAAGAACCTGTCATATCTTTACTGAATGGAAAGCTCCTCTGTCACACACTGTAATAAAAAGATTGCTTTTTTTAATAGCAGAATGTTAACGCAATACAATGGCATTTGCAATCTGCTGAATTTTTTTTATCTTTATGTTGCCTGAAGAAATTAAAAGGTAATGTTACGAACAGGTTATATTTCCTTAAGAAGAAGTCTATGCATCAGTGGGGGAAGACATTGGAAAATTCTTCTAACTTTGGCACAATAGTGTATGATTCCTGTATTCATTTTAATGCTTAGTTTTGTTCCCTAAAGTGCTTAGCACAAATACCAGAGATTAACATGGCCTTGTGTTAGCTCCCTACATCTGTTATTATTAATGAGTCTTTTGCCAGCTAATGCTTCCTTACTAACTTATATTGGTGATTGAGATGTACTAGAGAAGTGTTAGTTTTGAGAACAGAGTGCTGAAGTAAAGAATGATAAAAGAAGACCATCATAACCAAACCACAGATTTGAGATACTCTTCAGGAAAGAAGATTCTTCAGAAGATCTGGGACCATAAACGGGAATTTTGAGAAAATAGGTGTTCCCATAACACCACCAAAGACCCTCAAAATACCTTTACTCGTATCCAAATAAGTTCACATAAATAATTAGCCTATATGCATGTATTCAGGAAATGTGGTGGATATGTAATAGAAATGTGAGGAATATATATTATCTTCAGGAAATAACCTGTTCTGTTAAGTTGCTGGGCATGCATGCTGCAATTCAGTAGAAAACTGTATGATTAGTTTTATCCTTATGTTTTATATTTAAATGTAGTCCTTAATAACTTTTTAAAATGGTGAAATCTGGTGTCTATTTTAAAGTTGAGTGAGTAAGATTTTCAGAACCCAAATATGTGGAGTTCTAACATACCAGAAGCAGGCCAATATCTCTGAAACTTTTTTCCTGAAGCCATTGAAGATCAAGTGATACCACAGCCTTTTGAACAAAGAGTGTTGAGGCAGAAAAATGAATCTTGACACCGGACAGAATGAAAAAGGAATAGGTTTTGAAGAAGGGAAAGAAAAAGATTTTAATATCTTAGATGAGACTGAGCGGAAAAGGTTCTCTGTTTATACTTCATATTTCATGGTATTATGTTGAGGTGATGATCATGATAGAGACAGTCTCTTAAAAAATGCTCAAGAACTGTAAAGACAATGAACATACATTGTTCTTGGTCTTTTATACATCTGTATAGCACATTTGTATAAAAGAACATTCCAGGAATATTTTCGTATTATGATTTTGGCCTCCACACACAGAACTTTAAAATACCTAATATCTGCACTAGCACACAATTAAGCAAATCCACAAAGATGTTTTCCTCATAGTCTCATGTACAGCGTTGAAGCTGGATAGATGAATCTGATCTTCAAACCAAAGGCCCTGTGCTTAATGTGGATTTGCTCACAGTTAATCTCAATAGAAAGGAACTTCTGACATCATGTACCAAGAAACTTAGGGCATATAGAAGGCTGGGCTTTGTGAAAGAAGGGAAAGCTGAAAGCAGATGGAGTTCATTGGATGGAACTCAAATGATACAGATGATTGACTAATTTGCAAAAAAGTTTTCACTGAATAGCTTATTTTGATCCATGTCATTTCATCTTAAAGGACTAGCTTTTGGATACAGTTATGCTTAGTAACATTAGCATTTTTTCTTATTTTGTAATGTTTTAGAAGTAGACACTAAAAATTTGAAAAAAACCTGTACTTTTCTACTCAAATCAAAAGTGAGTTTGCATGTGTTTTTATCTCTAATGAAACCTTTACTCCAGAATAAAAAAAAAAAAAAAAAAAAAAACCAACCCAAAACTGTTTAGGAAATGCAGAAGACATTTTCAATGATTTCTGAAAGCGAAGTAGTATTTTCTGACATCTATAAACTGTAATATTCTCCTCTGTGAAAGAAAAAAATTGTTATAAAAGACTAGTTTATGTCAAATTCATATTTAGAGAATGAAAAGAGATTTATTCATCCAAGTTGCTATATAAAGGATTTATTCTGATCAAACCTCATGAACTTCTGGGATCTTGGAAAGACTTTCTTTCCTAAACAATTGAAAATGAGAGATTCCTGCAAAAGAAGAAGCAAAATGAAGAAGCAGGAAGGGTTTCTGGGACATGATATCTCAAGTGGATGCTTTCAGGAGGTATCCAAATATGCTAAAGACACCTGCCCATATGCTTTAGGACATTTATAAATAAAGGACTGAGGGGATACAGTGTTTTTCTACAGATTAAATCTATTTTACATTTATGGCATGCTGTTCCATAAATGAGTTTACCTTGCAGCATTGGTGGCTAATATGTTATTATCACCCTAGACTCCATTGGAAAGAATTTAGAGTTTATAGACAACATTTTGCATTTACATCAGGATGCAGCCTGTTTTAAAACTCAGCAAGAACCCCAAAATGATGTGGACATATCATGACTATTTTCCTAGCTACTGGAACAAAAGTATGGTTCAATAAGCTTGAGCTGTAGATCAGGAAAGTAAATATATTTGAATACAGTTCTCATTACTGTAGTTAGAAATGCAAATTGAGACACTCTATGGTTCCCATATTACACTATTTGATAATGATAATTTAATGGGATTTTTAAAATCAAATGAGTATTAATAAATCATAACTTCTTCTTGCTTATACCATTAGGAATCAAACAGTTTCTTTCAGTATCATTATTGTTCTGCTGCAATTTGATAATCAAAAATCAAATGTACAACCTGCCTTCCCCCCAGGTCTACGTCCCCTCAGTATCTACACATAACTTGATGAAAGAGAGCAAACCTCATCAATGTCACTTGAATAAATCAATGCTCTCCAGTTGTTATGGTGCCGTGTCTTGTGGCATTCCTTACTTGCAGCACAAAATCTTCGTTGCATACTGATGTCCACTGGCTTACCAAGACCAGCTCTACTGCTGTTGGATGAGGAAAGAATTGCACAATTTCTTTTTTCTTCTTTCAATGTAGTTGATTAAACTGACAGACTAATTTTAAAGAGGATATGGCGTACTGACAATAAGTATTTCAATGAAGAAGCACTCCTTTCATGATTAATTTATGTTGTAGTAACCTTCATTATTACAGTTATATGTCAGTGTAAGTTAATACCAGAAATAGTTTGGACTTATTATTGAAAATACAGAATCTACTTAATTTCCTAATACATAAAAAAATTATACACTGTGACGTAGTCCAAATCTTTCTCTCATTGAATTTCACATGAAATAACAATACACTTAGACCTCAGATGCTAAGAAAGTTTAAAATCTAATATTTTTTGTAGAAAATAAAATAGATTCAGATTGTGCCCTCCTTCCTCTTAGACAAGTTCCAAAAGACCTGAGAGAGTTACAGGCAGCTCATATATGATGAAAATAAAAAGAATAATTTAGTCTAGAGCTCACAGATGGAATATCAATATGGATGTGGTATGTAGAAATAGGTTGTTTTTTAAACATAAAAAAAAAATATCCTGGTATCTAGCATCAATTGAAAAATATATACTTAACCATAGATATTGACTTGCCAGAAAGTTCCTAATAAAGGAAAATATCTGGGATGAGTTCTGTTAGAAAAGACTTGGACTAAAATTTAATTTAAAAAAGCAGTGTTTCAGCTTCTTTTAAGGAATTAATATTTCAATTAAAGTTTTGTTTCTGCAGACAAATCTTCATAGTGAAAACATCCCAAGTTTTTCTGATGAAAAGGTAAAAAAACCTGAGGACTGCAATCTAGCATGAAAATTCTTTCACAGAGTAACCCTGTGAATGAGAATATATTGCTCCATCCTTAGAAGGAATAATGCCTTCTTTACTAAGATTAAAGAGATGATGCAAGTACCACAAGGGTTTCAGGATACAGAAATAATTTCTTAGCTTGAGGAAAAAATCTGACCCTGTTTCTTTCCCATAATATTTTATTCAAGAATTTTGGTGGGATTGAGATAGGGGTTGGGGAAAGGGGTATATAAATTTCTTCCAATGTTAGGCTGGTACTATGATAACACAATGCCAGAGTTCAAAATTCCTAATTTGTATAAAACGATGGGAAGAGTTTCAGCCTGATGCAGTAATATAAATGTGCTCTTTTCCTAGGAATGCAATTAACACATTGCATTGTCACAAATGACAGTTATCTCAAGCAAGTTACATAAATAAATAAATAAATAAGATAAATAAATAAATAAAAAGTTTTGCATTTCTTTCATGTAAAATATGATGAATTAAATTATGTTAAAAAAAACCCTGAAAAATCAAGCAAAAAAATAAATTAACAGAAATAATCTGATGAAATTCTTTTAGAAATGCTTTGTACCAAAGTTGTTAATGATCCCATTATTTTACTCTGATGGGACCTAAAGGAAATTACCTCACCTGGAAGTACCATTTTGGGTTGCCTGATCATGCCTTAGTCTACATTGAGGGACACCCTTGAAGTCTATAAGAAATGTCAGTGTTACTGTAGCTTGTCATTGAAATAGCACCTAACAAACTCATATATTTCTCAGAAATGGATAATATTTCTTTAATGAAAATCCTAAAATGAAGATATTTTGTTTCTTTGCAAAATTTGGGGGTGATGATTTTTTCTTTTGCTTCGTATCAGGAAAAAAAAAATGAAGGCTACTAGAAGAGAGAACAAGGTTCTTTGCACCTGGGCTTGTAATTCTCAATATCAAATATTTTAGTGAAGTCATTCTGAAATGAATGTTCTCTCTAAGCCAAACCTTGTATTTGAATTTTTTACTTTGACTGTAAAATATACATGTTCCTTTTCACTGGATTAATTATATATTCTCAATAGCCAGCATTGATTTTCTCAGTACTCTCAATATTTAGTACTCAGTCACTTTTCTGCTGGAATTAGATTCTGCATAATTTTGCACTCAGCATTTCTTTTATTGGATTTGACCAATTTATCATTGTCCTTTCTCACTGTAGTGCAAATAACTTTTTGCTGCAAATGGTCAGGGAACGATTATCAACCTATTCACCAGCCACTGTTAGGAGCAGCCATTGTAACTGAATTCAGAAATAAAAAAAGGTTACAAAATTTTAATAGAACTATGATTTTTGGCAAAACTTGTTTTGAATAAAAAAAGTATTCTTTACAACAAATCTACTAAAAGAGATATCTAGAAACCCGCTTAGGAAACCTTTGCACCAGAAAAAATTAAAACTTCTATTTGAAGACTACATAATTTGGACAGTTATTTTGTTATTTTACAGTATCATTACCGTTTTTCCTTTTCTTCATGATGTTTTAGTAGCAAATGCATTTAGTAAATATCATATCACATTACATCCTATGATAGATCATGTCATGGCAGTGCAACAGAATTTAAATATTCTTGTTTCTTTTCTGTCTACTTAATTTAAAAAATGACAGGCAGATGTCACATAAAGTAGGATTAAATATTTTTTCAGAATTATGTTTGGTACACATTTGGAACCAAATAATTTTAAAACATGAATGTTTCCCACAAAGAAAACTCTCAGTTCTCTCTTTAGCCTAATTACAAGCGTAATGGTACATTCAGTAATGTTTTTTCTTTTACAGGGAAAAATTAGATAAAGCATGTAATTAATAATGCAGCACCTATCTCCTCCACTGCATACAAATTGCAGTTTTATATATCTAATGAGGAGAAGAGAGGTAATTTCTGCATGCAGAGGGAGAAAGATGATGTGGAAATAATGGGGAAAGTTCTGAGTATAATGGAGTTGTAAAATTTGCAGTTGACCCTAACAGACTGCTGAGGTTGGACACTTAATGAATACAGCAGTCTCTCCATTAATTTCTTTTTTCCCAGGAAACACATCTCTGATAGAGACTGTGCTTTAAATAAGATTTCTCTTCCACTGTACTCTGCTACCAGGAGTATAAGTGTGGACATACACACCTTCTGGCTATTTCCCTGGGCTTCATCTGACAATCTAACCTGACAGAGTGCTGATTTACTCAGTGTGTTTTCTACCTTATTACTTCTCTCAGCAGCAAATTATGATGCCTATGTACCTATTATTTGCTCCTTACTAGATCCATCTACTTTACTTTTAAAATCTTCCTCTCCTTTTCCAGATTTCTTACTATCCGTTGTGCCAGCCACTAGCCACACTATGAAGTATGACAAGATTCCAATAAATTCTGGTGACGGTATCTGTAGAGATGAGAAAATTTTTCCTGTTCATTTTTCAAATAAAGTTTTTCAGAGCATAAAACTTTGATCTTATTCTTTATGCTAATTTTTGCATTTCTCAATTTTTTTTCCTTTTTTTTCTTTAGAAAAAGAAAGAACCAAATGAAAATCATTCTTCTCCATGGGATGTTTTACCCACTTTGACCTACTCATTCTTCATATGGTCAAGTAAGAGTCCACTAGTGCACAATATTAAGAGGGAAACAGCTGCTATTTTTCCAGACAACAGTACATTTTTAGACAATTCATGGCTATGCCTGCACCTGTTCCTGTGGTCACCCACTATGTAGTCTTTTCCATGAGCTTCAAATGTAAATAATTTCCATGAAGTGTCCACTAGCATATTTTAGGATTTCTCTCCTATTCTTCCTCCTGACAACAGTGAGAGTGTCTCTGTAGTTATTAATATACTTGAATGCAGTAGCAAAAACCCAGAGCCAACAGAATTAATTCAAAACTCATTGTAATAATGCAGAAGAATGTAACTCGTCATCTCCACTCCCTTCATAAGTGTTCTCCACTGAGGGTGAGTGAGAGAGATGGTGTTGGGCTCTTACCAGATCTCCATAAGAAAATTGTGACAAAAATGGCATTGAAAATTCTGCTTTTCAAAGCAGAATATTAAAATGTGTCTTATATTCTTTCAGAGGCTGGGAATCTGCATTTTGTGTAGCATCAGGCAAGCTCTAGATGACCTTTCCTCTCCATTCATGAAGAGGTTTCTTCTTCCTCTGATATTGTGGTAACTTTTATTTTGTGTAACAAAAAAAATCACATCTTCTCCTGATGGCTGGAAAGCCATCTCTGCCACAGCAGCCACCAGCACTCAGCACAGCCCTGCCCAGGGAGCTCCAGCAAGCTCATGCTGCAGGCTCAGCAGCTGCTCATGCTAATGGGGCTCTCAAATCTGAAGGGAAAGTCCCAATAGAGTAGTAACGTTTTGCTCAAGATCACTAAGGCCTTGAATATAATGTACTCCACAAGACTGTGAAATCTTTGTATTACACACTCTTTTGTAAGAAAATAGTTTTCTCAATTTTTTTCATTTTTCCTTATATTTTTTGCGATTGTATCAAAGTAGAACCACATCAATGCATTTCTACGTTTACAAAACAGTATCAATGTTAATATCATCATAATGATATCCTTGGAGGCTATTATATAATTTCATTGATACAGGAAACAAAACTGTGCTTTTTTGCTTTCTGCGATTTAAAGCTAACTATTAGTTGGGTGGTACATGTTTGCTAACAAAAACTAATTAAATCAATTGAAAAAAATATATTTCCTTACTTCATCAAAGATCTTACAGCAGTAAAAGCTTTGATGTAAAAGCTTTGAAAGTTCCATCTCAGTATATCCTAGACAGTTTGTGAATATTTGAACTATAATAATCAGCACTTAGGATGAAAAGAATAACTGAGCATAATTTTTCAATAGAGAAGAGAAACTGTGTAAATTAGAAAGCCACTGGAAAATATTGGCATACTGAATAGAAGAATAATGACATGAGAACAGGAAAGTGATATTCTTTAATTAATTAAATGGAAATAGAAAAATATCATTACTAATGTCATTTCAGCCAAAAGTCAACATTTCATTGTTTAGCTGAAACAGTAGTTATGCAGAAGACTATGCAATCCAAATAAGACCTGTGAAAAGGGCTACATGATTCACAGCAGGCTAATGTGTTTGTTTTATTTAGGCACGTAAGTAATGCAAAACAAATTCATCAAAATGAGCAGGTAAATGACACAGGATGAACACTTGAAAGCTACATGAGTTGCATGAAAGGGCATAAAGGATTCCAAATCCTCTCTGAATGTTGCAAGATCAACCATTATCACTTTATCTGCTTATTTCAGACTTCATTCAAAGATTGTCAGCATTTCTTTTAATCAGAATTCCTAAGTCAGATGGTGGTTGTAATGATCCTAGTGAAAACAAAAAATACCCCACCGTAGTCATAAAGCAGTAGCAGAAAGAAAGAAATTTTTGCTGGAAATTTTTCTTGAAGCATCTGTCCATTGAGTGCTAGGAAACAGCCCTGTCTGACCATCCAGGAGCCCTCTGGTATGGTCACTCTTGCACCACCTGAGCTGGGACCGAGGCTCCTTAGCAGCTGCACCTCTTGCTCTCACACTGTCACACCAGGCTTCCCCACCTGCTCAACCCCAGGCTTCCCATAACACAGTCTCAGATGTCCAGATCCTTCAAATAATTTGATCATGGTGCAATAACTAAATATCAAAGTAACAGCTCAAGCTATGCTCTAGAAGGTGTAACTCTTTATTCTGAACATGCTGACCAACAAATGGCCACAGTAAAATTGGATACAGCTGCACTTAATCTTAGAGACTTCATTAAAGCAGTCCAAAAGATCAGGATCATATGGATCCATATAGATGACAGCCCTATAGACATGGTTTTAGGCATGGCTAGAAGATACTTTTCAGAGCAAGAGACTCTCCATGTAAATGTAAGAGGCGACAAGTAGGTGGGTTTCAAAGTATACTCTGTATAGAACTCCTTCTTTCTGCCAATCAAATGCTTTGTGGGTACACCTTGGAGTGCCTAATTTTTCCATCCTGGTCATTGGCATAATTTGTCCTCAGCCATTTCTGTTGTCTTAACAATAAAACACAAGTTGTGCAAATATATACATATATATTCTGTCTGGTATGATGTGTTCCAGGATTGCAGTCACCATTGTATTAAATAATTCACATTTTGATAAAGTTTCTTCTCGGAATTGCTTGTATCCGTGAAACAGTGAGGGTAATTAATCATTGACACCGTCATTTTTTCATTACTTGGTGAATTTAATTAAAACTGGATTTTCTCCTAGAGTAATGAAGTAACTTTTCAGCTCACAACACTTAGACTCCTAATTTCCACTTTTGAAACTCTTATGTACTTCAGTGGGGAGAATTTCAAATGTTTTGACAGCACCCCTGACAGCCTGATTGACTGGTGGCAGTCAGAAAGAGTTTCAGGCTGCTTCAAGTGATTCATGAGTGTGACTAGTTCAGAATTGTCACTGTCAGAATCGCAGAATAATCTCAGTTGGAAGAGACCTACAAGGATTATCAAGTCCATCTCTTAAGTGAATGGCCCATGATTGATGATACTGTCAACTGAATGGTGAATCAGACTGTAGCACCAGTTTATAACTTAATGTCCAGCTATGTGTTTGACTCCCAAACTGTACTTCTGTGATTTCACATCTTATTTTGTGAAATTCGACTTGAAATTATGAGGATTAAGCAACACCCTCAGAAGATATTTAAACACTTAAATTTAGAAAAGTGAATTGCCTCATTTATCACAAGGAAGGACTTGATATCTTGTTTACTAGCCAAGTTTTTCTGCCCATCTGGTGTAAGCATCAAATACAAGGAAGTGATTTTATTGCAACTGTGAGAGTCCAAGTGCATAATCTTTGCCAAGGCTCAGAAACCCCCTTTCTATGAATTGTACAAGTTTCTGGCGTGTTTCACTCATTGCTACAGGACAGATATGACTACATTCCTTCAATCTGTATGTCTGGACAAGCAGAAAGAAGTTATTGCCTAACTGTGTTTTAACTAAGACTTGATAGTCAGCTCTTCCCACTAGTTTCCACATATAATCACAGAATGGTTGAGGTTGATGCCTCAGATTTTAGCTTTAGCAAGGTTAGAAGGGATATTTGGAGATCCTACAGTCCAACCCAACCAGTTCAGCCAGTGTCAGCCATAGCATATTGCCCAGGACTGTATCCTGCTGAGTTTTGCACATGTGCAAGGATGAAGACTCCATGTTCTCTCTGAGCAACCTCTTCCAGCGTTTTATCACCCCTATAGTATATCACTTTTATGTTCAATGGAAATTCCATTTAGATTTCTTGTGTTTCAGTTTGTATTAATTGCCTCTTGTCCTTTCCCTGTGTACCAGCGAGAAGAATCTGGCTACATCGTTTTTTATCAGGTACTTACACAAGCTGATAAGTGCCTCCCCCTCCCCCAGGACATCTTTGTCACAAGTTAAAAATTCCCATTCTTTTCAGCCTGTCCTTATATGACAGTTGCTCAATCCTTTAATCATTTTAGTAGTCCTATGTGTATACACTTCCTTCTGCAATGCCTTTGCCTTTATCCCTCACAGCAGCTGTCAATTTTTTATTAGGACTTTTGGAGAGAAAGATGGTGTTCTCAGTCAATAAATCATTTCTGTGGCCATAAATGGTTTGAGGCATTGTTTTCAGACAATCTGCACCTCTATTAATTTAGAACTGTTTTCACAAAACATTGACCCTTAAGTAAAAAGCCTCTGAATTATTTATTTCTGTACTTTCAGAAAAAGTTGAGCTGGACTATTGGAATCTTGTAAATAATTAGGAAATACAACTAAGTGTAGAATTCACGTAATTTCTGTTGTAGCACTCAAAAAATACACCAGTAGTTTCTGAGGTATTACTTGTAAGATTAAATTATACAAAAAATAACTTGCAATTTGAAAGGAAATTTAAAAAATCCTTACTCTCCTCAAGTATGTAGGTTGCTTTCATATATTTATGTACATCCACAATCATGGTTATAATTTAGACTCAAGAAGTGCATGACATCAGAAAAGAACTCTTTATTCAAAACTATTTAGCTAATTGTAAGTATGTCATTGCATCTTGCAAGGGCTTATTTTGCTTTTCAGCTGAAACCTGTATTTTGTTTTGTTTAAGTATGGTGACAGGCTAATTTTAAAAATATTTGTATTTTCTTTAACATCTCACAAAGACCTGAATCCTAAAGAATTCAAGGTCAAACAATTTCCTTTTCCTCAGTTATGTTTTCTATAGCTTTTACATGTGGTTTTACATAAGAAAATTCTACTTTTGCAAGGGCAACGATTGTAGATTATGAAAGATACTTTTAAAATTGCAGTTACCAAACAACCTGTCCCTACCAGACAGTTCTTTCTGTTTCATAAAGACTTTTTAACACATTTTTTTAACAAAAATAAACTCCCAGCAAATGCTTTGAGAGAAAATTTTTATCAGCAAAGAGTTTCAAGTCCAAATTATTTAATTAAAAAAGGTCAAGTTTATATATTTAATTTGGAGTAAAGAAAGTGCATATAATGCAATTCTGAAATAACTTCTATAATAATGCCATTTAGACTGCCTTTTTTTTTTCAAATGTTTTGTTTCTACTCTGAAATATTTGAATCTCAAAACTGTATTTTTCTGTAATCAATATGAGCATTATTTGCCTTTTATTTCCTTAAATGCTATATGTAATCTTTATGTTGATAAACTCTTTTTTTCTTAACCACAGTTAGGAAGCTTTTTATACCGACCTTGCTTGGAGGCAGAGCAAGGCTATTCGTCTTGCTGGCAGACAACAGCAACTGATAAAAAATACTGGTACTGAATGTAGCTGCTCACTTGGAAGGGTGAGAACTAACCAGATGTATTCTGAAAAGTGGGGTAGGTGGAAACTTCTCCACGTGCTCACAGCACAAACACCAGTTCAGTGGTATGTTTTAGGTTATGTTACCAATAAAATCAGAATGTACTAGTGAACAAAATAGCGTATAAACCCCAGTGTCAGGCCTGTAAATGAAGAGCTGAATCCATTAAGGAGTGATCCTCCTGCATTATTTCTTGCTCTGAAAGGTGAAGCATGCCAAGGAGCCACCCACAGGCACAGGGAAAACATATGTTGAAGGGACAGTGTTCAAAGGAAGATGAGCATGCAGGATTCCAGAGGCAAAGGGAATGCCCTGAGTTCTGAGCTCCTGTGCCTCGATGTATCTCTTCTTGAAGACAGAGTGAGCCTATGAGACACATCAAATAAATCCACAGTGAGATGCAAGGCTGTTTCATCTCCTGGCACAAATGTCAGCTGCGAGAATTAAAATGGACCCCTGGTTCATCTTCCTGTGCTCACCTATTGTCTCTTCTCTTCAAACCCTACAGCAGTTGTGCCTTCAAACTGCAGGACATGCAGGCTTGCACTGCAAGCAGGTGTGTGCCATTGATGGCACGGCTCTGAAACTGGCTCCTGCTCTGCCATGGGACAAGAAGTGTGATATGCTCACTGTGACATGTTCTTCTTCTATCTCCTTTGTCTTCTCCATCTCCCAGCTCTGTATTTTGGCTTTTCTTTTATCTGAGAGAGTATGAGCTATGTGTGGTAGGCATCTTACATAGGAGATCTGCACAGAAAATATTTTCTTATCAGGGCATTATTCCTGCTCATCTTCAGACTCCTACGTATCATTCATCTTTTATAAAACAATAGAAACATAACAGAGGATTAGGTCTTAAGTCTTTTGATGTAGATAAGTAGATACGCAGTGAGTAGATATGGATAAAATAAAAATTACATCTTGCACTTTGGATATGGTTCAGATCAGACTCCTGAGATGAAAATGAAAGAAAAAAGAAAAATTTACTCTTCCTTTGAATCCTGATTTGGTTTGAGAACAGAGCATGGAACTTCAAGGGACTGTAGAGCCATATTCCCAATTTGAATCAAATCCAGCATCTACTACAACATCTTTAAAAATCCCTCTTTTTGTGGAATTATAAGCCTGTTCTTAAATGTCAGTATATCAGACTTATTTTAAAAACTGCTTAGTCTGGGCTTCACTATTACAATAAGAAGAAAAGAAAAAAATTAGAAAAATAGAAAAAAATATATTGGTCTTCTTGTTCAAGATGAGAAAAATATTAATTATAAAACTGTCATAATATAAGGCAGAATGGATTAAAGATTTTTGCCTAGTTTTAAAATTGAAAGAGAGTTCATTACCATAAGACCTTCTTTACCAATATGATTGACAATGTTTTTATTATGGTCTTATAAAAGGAGAGTTTTGGAATTTGACAAAGCAAGAAAACCATGAAGAAAACCATGGCATTTTATCCAGGTTAATTACTTTGACATTACTTGAATCTTTATGAAAAATATAGATGATTGTAACAGTTGACACAAAAAATAAAATTATCAAGAAATTTAGCTCAGGAAATATACGAAGATTTGACCAATGTGATAAACTATTTTCAAAGGTAGTTTTTGGATACCAAAAAATGTCTATTCACTATTTAAAAAAAAATTATTAATTTTTTCCTATATGCTTTTTGCTTTGATTTGTAACCTGAAACAGGGACTGCCTGTTTCCAGCAAAGAGGTATTGGACATTATGGACTATTACTGTTGTGTTTTCCAAACTTAAAAATTGGAACTGTTAATCAGGTTACTCAAAGAAACCAGAACACTGCCCTAAAATGCCTGTGTAAACATGGTCGAAGTATTTCCTCTTGCAAGTAAAATTCATGTGTTTGCACTGGTTCCCATTCTTATGAAAAGAACTGGTGACCTTCAAACTCAGTATAAAATACTTTTGTCTAACCAGCTTTTCGAAGAACTGACCATTTCTCAATACCTGAGTTCCATGAGAAACATTCTCCATTCATTTCAACCTCTTGAAATTTGCAATTGTTAGATGATCTTTTTGTGGTGTCTTAATCAATTTGTCTCATCAACTGAAGAGAGAGAGACAAGGGGTCTTTTAAAAAAATTAAGGATCTCAAAATTGCAGTATCTGATTGAGTTCATAATTTCACACAATGTAAATTTCCCCTCAGAAATTCCAGCTCAGAATATTAGACTATGACACAAAAGGTATCTTTTACATCTATCCAGCTACTATTAAAACAACACAGAAATCACTTGTGTCCTGGAAACTGACTCTTCTGCAATCAGTGATAGGAATGATGGACTCTGTGAATGAGCTGTAACTGTATAGAGTAATCAAGTAATCCCTGATTGCAATTGGAAGATGAAGAAATAATCCAATTAACTTGGTATATATATATATGACATGTATAACTGGTACTGTAACAGACATGCAACAGGAACTGTCCATAGGATCATTGTTCATCCTATTCCAAATTCACACTGCAGGGAACACAGTGGGATAGCTGTACTTCATGCCTCACTACAACCATATGTAGGAGGCATAATTTTTTGCCAAAAATATCTCTGAAAGCTGGGGAAGGTTCTCAGCAGGAGCTGGGCAGTGGTGCAGAATACTGGTGTAGCATTGGGAATAGAAGTGCTCTGGTATTGCTAATCTCCAGCATTCAAGAGTCATGACTAAGGCTGCACAGAAATCATGAGATGGCATAAAATAGTCAGATACAAACAAACAAGCAAACAATCTCTAGAAGTGGATGGAATTTTAATTAGCTCCCTGCTTGGGAATCTTTCAGGTTTCACCAAGGCCATGTATTCCAGCTTATCTTAGCAGCTGCAGAAGCTAGATATACTTTGTGAAATGAAAGTGTATGTTTTTGTATAAGCAGAAAATGTCTTGAAGGGTTCAGCCTTAAGCAATACACAAGCACTAAAAAAATTTGCAAGTAATGATAACTGTTTTATCTTACTGTAGTATTTCCTTTGTTTAGTATTGAAGAAAAATGCCATGAAGAAAATTTCTCTCTTTCTCACAGTTGATGTTGGCCCCTTGTTCTGTCTTATAGCAAGAGAGTCAGGGTTCTTCTTAGTCTTGTCAAGGAAGGGTGAGAACTAACCAGAAGTTAGCTAACTTCTAACTAAGTCAGAAGTTAGCTAACTTCTATGTTAACTATGTTCCATGTCATAGAAGTTAGTTAACTTCTGTGCATAAATTGCGTTTCTCTCAGGGATGGAAGGGTGTGACTCTACCAGTCTATTTCTCTCCACACTCCTGACAGGCCCCAGCTTTTTTACTTCCTCTGCAAGCTCTGCCATCAGGCCAATCATCTACCTGGTCACACCACATGTAGATGTCCTCTCCTTTGCCCTCAGATACTAGTGCCAGGCTCAAACACTCCCTGCAGCCTGAAGGAAGCAGAGATCTGGACAGCTGCAAGTTTCTGAGGGAGCTCCATCTGCATCACCCTACTCCTTCTACTGATGGTTTTCAGCTGTGTGGAAATCATCCTTGGGCATGTTCTAGTTGGGCAGGGAAAACTCCCAGGTGAGCTTGCCTCAGGAGCTGGGGGTGGCTGTGTCCTCCTACACGCTCCATCATTGTGAAGTGCCACACCTTGCCCTGACTGCCTGTGCTGGTTGCCCACATGCCCTGGAGTCATTTGCATCTCCCGTGATTGCTCTGGCAAGGCCCTCAGCACGCCAGCCTCACTCGTGAGAGCTGCCAGGTCCTGCCGAATCTCTGCATTTTCTCTCGGGTTTCCCTGACTCCAGGAACCCCTCCTCCAGCTCCTTCAGGTATTTTGTACCAGAACTTGTCATTGCTGCTGCTGTCACTGCTATTGCTACGTGCCTTGTTGATTGACTAATGTTAGTTTAAAATAAGCAATAAAAAATGTTCTTAAAAAAGGGTAGTTTGTTTTTCTAGATGCAGATGAAAACATGTCTGTAAACTGCTGAAATGTACTATTTTCCTGTTTTGGTCTTTTCTTGTACAGCTTATCTACACTGATTTGTTAATTTCAAGTGTTCTTATCCCCTCTCACCATTTGCTAAAATCTATTACTAATACTTTGAGTCCTTTTTCAATGTACTGCACCCTATATAAATTACAGCTTCTTTCTCTACAGTCTACCAATTTCAGTTCTATAAAGTATAATTTTTTTTTCAGTGCAAAGATAAATCAAATCTGAATGCTTTATCACCAATTTCAGCTCAGTCTGTGATTAAGAATCTACTCTGAAAGTGATCAAGGTGCAGGACTGATCTCTTCATTTTTATTATCAACTCTTCTTTACTCCTTGTTGCTCATAATTGCTTTGGCTAGCTACTCACTCATTTCAAATTATAACTCAGTTATGGACCATATCCACGTAATCCTTTCTTTAAAAACAACTCACTGCTAATGAAATTTTATTGATCCTGCATCAAGTAGAGTCTCTCCAAGGTTAAAATGCCACACTTCAACTGTGACAGATCAGTTGACCAGGGATTTAACATTTTAGAATGGGCAAAACAGAAATGTAACTCTAGTTTCATCATCTTCTTCCCTTCTTCCTTCCCTCCTTCCTTCCCTCCTTCTCTCCCTGGCATGCCTAGGTTTCCGATTTCTGATGAAGAAAACTTAACTATCAGGACCTAGTAAAGAGTATTAGCCCCCTCTTGTGGAAAAATACCTTTGATTCTTCAACCTCTTAACATGGTGAATGTTACAGAAAGCATACACATCACTACATAATACAGCTTGTGAATCAGTGGAATACCTATACAAAAAGTATAAGCATAATATACTGGCTGACAAGCTTACCTGTCAGCAATCATTATATATAGACAGCTAATATTAACTCACTGCTAGAGTATCTGGTGTGTATGAGCAAGAAAGCATTTGAGTGGTGTTATTTTCAGTCCTTTCCTTAAGAAGCTCCTGCTGTGCTTCTGACTGCCCAGAGCTGGTAGAACCAATGGTGGTAATTATCCCTTTGGATGTTCTTTTTGAAAGAATTCTAGTTATAGAAGAGAACGTTTGAAAAATTAAAAGGTAATGGGAATAATATTTTATAGAAATCGTTACATTGCTTATTTTATGTTTATTATAAAATCTACTGATCAGGTGGAACTAAATTTGACATTTAAGGCATTTCTATCAACAACATTAAAGAAGATTTCTTTAATGAAAACTACAGTATTACATTAAAGTACACAGCATAATACCATTTAGTGTAAAGGTATTTTATCTAAGATTCCAAAGTTAAACTAAACAGTATACTGCAGTAGGTCTGGCCCAAATTAGCAAAGCAGAAAAATCTCATTGCCAGCTCATTCCAACACTGACATAGCAATTAGATTGTAAGGACCTTTTAGAAGTTTACATCTCAGATTGGTATTTGGGAACACAGCTTGTGGTGCTTTGACAGTCATCTGATATAAGAAGGATTTCAGACACTGAAAAACAGCATTCTGGACCTCATATTTTACAATTAAAGACGTAATATACAAGTATCATGCTAAGAGTTTTCTTCATGAGGAGCCCAGTTCTAACTGATGGCATTACATAATTAACCATATTTCTCTAAGATGTAGTCTTGCAAAACTCAGTTGAACTGCATCAAGCAGTTCATTAAAAAGCACCATGAGAAAAGGTAACAGATGGTTCTATATTAAATATATGGATTTAAATATCTCCTACCCTGCATATTTTGTCTTTTGTGGATTTACAGAAATATACACTTTTTCAATAATTTGTGGACTGAAAAATCTTTTAGCCTGTTTGTGCATGGTAAGGCATAATGTTGGTGAACATGACAGAAGTTCCTACTTTGTGTTTCTTATAGGTCCAGTCAAAATCTACCCTCAATTCATATTTATCATTATGAATTATATTCTCAATTTAGTTTAATTGGAACCTTAAATATTGCATTAGTGTTATTTTTTAAATAACTGAGATGATTGGCAAATTATATTTGCTATTGGTTTCATGTTGACATCTGGTGCAGTCAGATGTTTTTCCCTTTTATAGTGCTTCTAACAGGCTTCAAGGTTATAGAAGTTTTCTTCTTATTAATCCCCACTACACAGCCTTTTATTTCAGTTCACACTGTAAATTTCTCTCATCTCTAACTCTAAACTAAACAAATCAAACTCGTACTTCACTCAAATTTAAAATGGTATTAAGATCAATTTCAAAACAAATAACTTCCTTGTGACTGGTGCTTTTTTTAACATAATCTACTCTAATTTCTCTTGGCTGAGTTATTTACCAAACTTAGCATTCACTTAATCTCTATTTAGCATACTTGATTTGAAATATATTTTTTATTCTAACTAAATTGCTGACATTACTGATACAGAATCTTATTTCATTAGAACTATACACTACACAGTGAGAAAAGGTCCTCTGAGAAATACTCATGCAAAGCTCAATTGAACTGAAGGAAAGATTTCATAAGCAGAGCAGAAAAGAAAATGAAACCCAATTAAGACTACAAGAGAGGACTGATAAGAATTATGTGACAGAACAATAGTGTGATGAGGATTTCTGTTTTGTTTTCAATTTACAAACATATTGTATGGCAAAGAACATCTCTGTTTATAGTAAAACATGGACAATTTGATATATATACAGAGAACAACACACTTCCCCTCATAAATATGCATTTTTATCTCATAATAAGCAATGAACTACACATTCTGTTGCATATAGAATAAGATCGCCAAAGTACCACGTCTCTTTCCGTCTTGACTTTGAGCCTTTCCTTTTCCCTTTTTTTCCCTTTGCTCTTTTTCTTATTTTTGCTCTTTTTCATATTTTTTCCCTTTTCATTTTCCTTTCTGTTCTTTTTCCCCCCTACTAGAAAAATTGCTTAAACAAGTACTTGACATTATTAATTGAGGGAAATGACTTTAATGTTAATAACTTTAATGTTGTCTATAAATGTGCATAGGCATGGTTTTGGAAAGTTTAGCATTAATTTATACATTGTTTTGGAAAGTCTGCATTTAGGAAGACCAGCATTTAATTAGATTTTTTTTTAATAATTCACCTGTTCATGTATTTTCACACTTTTGGAGTTTATTTCTATAGCTACAATCTGAAAAGAGAAAAACTTCCCAGCCGAGCACGAGGCATTACCTCACACTGTGGAAAAGTGCCCGTGCACTCCCTCCAGTGGGCAAAGCTAAAGCTGCTAAAGCATTACTGGATTTTTCCTAAGAAATTACACAAAAAATATGCAAACCCCTCGCTAACTGATAAGCAAACCAGAGCAGGTAATTTAACTTATTTTTATGCATTTAAATTAATAAAAATATTTTTAAATATTAATATATTAATAGATTAATTATAATTAATCTATTAATATATTAATACTCATCTAAACGTAGGAAACCCAGAATTATTTTCATAGACAACTATTTAGAGTTAAGAGATAATTGAGACAATGTTTAAAACCTCTCACTCTGAGAAAGAATAGACATTCAAATTAAATATTAAAAAAATACTCGTTTTTTTTTTATTTTGCTTTTACTCCTCATTAGAAGAATATTTTACTGAGGAAACCTTAAAGAAGTTTTCTTGCATGCTCTTATTGTTTGAAGTTACCTTATATGACAGTGATATTACAAATCTACTCCAAAATCTTCCACACAGATGGATAATTCATGCATCTCTGAAGGTATGATATTACTTTCATTGTATTTTTACAGCTACCCATGCCATGCATGATTATTCAGTATCTTAAAGCTTTATCAGCCACTGCATTTTACATGAAATTGTTGCTTTCTGGTCTCTTAACTATAATTCTGTTTTCCCCAATCAGTAAATGCAGCTGAACAAATCTGTTACATTCCTTGGCATTTTTGCCTATTGGCAGAGCTATTGAGATATTTAAAAAATAAATAACCCCTGGATAATTTAAAAATAAATGGGATGAAAAAATAAGAAAGAATGCTAAAATTCTCATTGATAAAACAGGTGAATGAAAACACTTTATGGAAATCTATTCCTTGTTTACCTAGCAATCTTCAAATATGGTGCCTTTCCCCCTCTTGATAAACACCTTGAAGGGTACCAAGGAAATGCTACTGTAGTATTTTCTGTGGTAGGACTCTACACAATTGAATTGTGAAACAATCAGTTCTCAATGGATTGGTTTCCAGCTGGGAAAATTTCTTTGAGTGACAATCCAGCCAATGTCAAGGAAAAGCATGTGAATTGCTTCCAATTCTATTGCTGGGAGCCACAATATAATGTAGGTTATACTATTTGCAATGAATAATTGAGTATCTTTTGCAGCACATGCAGACTGTTTGTCATTTTTTCCTGCAATGAAATCATGGCTTTCAGCAGTCCAATGGATTAATAGATTATACTGCTGTGCCTTAAGAATGGCACAGAGTCAGTAAAGTAAAAAAAGTTATTGCTTATCACTTGTTTCACAAGAAGTCATCCTACTGAACAGAATACATGGATTTTTCACATAATAGTAATAGTTTACACTATTAGAATGTGAAACTCATTACTAGTGGATGAACACAAAAGTATTGCTGAATAAAAAAATGGATTTATTTCTTTATTTTGAAGTTGAATCAGTACTCATTCAGTGTCTGTATAACAAGGTGGTCCAAATTAAATTGTTATGTATACAAGACCACGCTGTTGCTGTTCAATACTTCTGATGAAATGAATGCTACTAGGCATCAGAGGAAGTAAAAAACTGAATTTTTTTATTTCCTTGAAATCCCAAGTATTTAAATAGTTGTTTCTCTATCAATTAAGCTTTAGACACTGCTGCTGCAAGTGAAAACAAGGGTTTGTAAGAGTATTAATTCTAGCATGCAGTATAATAGACCTATGAATGTTAGATTTTGGAGTTCTGGGGTTTTGAAAGTTTTGACTTAAATCAGCTTGGAAACATGCTCTGATAAAGCCTAAGTTTAATGAAGGCAAAACAGAAATCTTTTCATACACAGGAACTTGTGTTAAAGAATGGGTTAAAGGACTCAACAAACTGCTTCAGCCACTTTCAGAAACTCTAACGTTTCTAGATCTTTTTTCTCACTTCAGAAGAAATTGCTAACAAACTATCTGAAGCTTCAAAATCTAGATCCCAGCTAGATTTTGAAGCTTCAGATAGCTCACTGGAAATTTTGACTGATGGAGGATTGACCCAATAAAATTGATGGTCATTTACTGAATTTTGCCTTTGACATGGGTTGTGGGTACTCACAAATTTGCTCTGCTCAGGGAGATGGCTTGGAGAGAGTTTCCATCTGCACTCCCATCACAGCTGCCCTCCCTTGGCCATACCCTCTCTGGGTTTCTGAAAGGACCTGGCTCTCAGTGGGCACTCCAGGACTGTTTGCAACTCACACATTATAACCTTTTTCATCTTTTCTACAATCTGCTGTTTTCTTTGTTACTCTGCAAAGCCTTGCAAGGCTCAGGTTACTCTTGCAGAGCCTCAGGAACTCATGACCTCTTTTGCATTCTGATGCTGTTCAAGAGTTTCCTTGTTATTTTTCCAACTCAGCAGAAGTATTCAGCAGTTGCCACAGTCCTGCCTTATTCCCTAAAGTTACACCCATACACTACCTTACTGTATCTTTAAACAACAAAATCCAGAAGATGCTTTATGGACTGTCATGGTTTGACGCTGGCGCAATGCTAGTGCTCTCATGAAAATACACTCTCCCTGGTGTTTGCTGTGAGATGTGACTAGGAATAAGCAACACAGGCCCCCACTTAGAAATAAAGAAAAGAAAACTTTATTAACTCAACTACAACTCTAAGTACAAAGAAACACACAGGGAAAATAAAAACTTTCTAAAAACATTTCTTCCGCCCTCCACCAAATTTCTAATACATCTATCTTCTAAATCACTAATTCTCTGTCTATCACTACTCTTTAGATCATCAATTCTCAGTTCATCAAGAGGAGAGGAGTCTTTCTTGTGCTATAGGCTTCTTCAGGAAACACTGTTGAAACTTTGTGTGTTTCTATGTCTCTCCTGGCACTGCTTGGAGAAACATCTGCCCTCGTGACTTTTTATTTTCATGTCTAGTGCTCTCACTACTGAACATGGAGTAGAGCTGCTTCAAGGATCGTCTTTTTAAGGATGCTTTGTCTTGTTCCAAAAAGAGCACAGTCTCACTTTTGGGACTCCTGTCCCCCCCAAATTTCACCCCCTGGGGCCGAGGGGTACTAACACTGGCTCTGAGCCATTGCCTCCCTCTGAATGCAGTCTCTGTGTCACAAGGAACATGGTTCTGTCCATGGCTATAACAAGAAGAGTCCAGCTAAGGCCACTCCATCATCTCTTCCCACCTAAGATTCTTCTCTACTCTTCCAGCATCTTTCTCTTGCCCAGACCTTCACACTTGCACATTTCCTCCTTCCATTTCATCTCTATCTCTCTTCTAGGAAAGGTTAATGTTCTGCAAAGTTTCATTGTCCAAAAAAGGATTAAAAGCTCGGGCTCTGCCCGCCCAAAGCTCCCACAAGCGGCTGGACACCTTCTCGCTGCACCTCCCCCTTCTTCTCCTTCTGGGCTGTGCTGCCGGCACACGTTATCAAGTTTCAAGGTAGCACAGTCCCAGGCACAGGCTGTATCCTCTCTCTCTCCTGGGGTGGGGGCTGCCCGATGCCTCCTGATGCTTCTCCCACCCTTCCATCCTCAGGGTGGGATCTTCACCTCCCATCTCTGTCCAGGGCCCGGCCCACCTCACGGCCGCATGGCTGTCCCTCACCAGCCCAGCAGCGCACAGCTGGGCTGGGGGAGGTCTGACCTGCTTCCCTCGCCGGAATTCAAGAGAACTTCCCCCCGGGCGTGCTCTGCTTTTAACCCCTGCGGGCTCAGAGGCGTATCCAATGTCTCTAGCGGCTAAACCGGGTGCCAATATTCAAATCCGAACACCTATTGGCCTGACCACTTCATATCCCAGAAAACTTACTTCCTCTCAAACTATGACATTCTCATCGTGTTTTTAACTTCTCCAGAATTTTTATCTGCTTGAAACACACATTCCTCTCTTTGAATCCTAATCCTAGTTGCTAAGCTCTGTAAATTCATTGAAATGATTATGTTTTTTCTTAATAAATATACACACATGCAATTCTTATTTGCTAAACTCTTAGCTGTCAATATTTTTTCTGTTCCTTCTGAGAGTCACTCTACTGATTGATTACTCTTCTCCATTCTTTATGTATGTCAGAGAAGAAAAATCAAATACCTTGAATCATGTGTTTGTGGCAAATTCTTTGCTTTCCTTCCCATACTTGCCACAATGTCTTAGCTCTTACCAATATTTAAATTTGCTTTAAATGAAACAAATACATTTTGGAATTGAAACTGGAGAACAGCTAGGCTCTTAAAAGACTTTGCGCATGCTCTAGCAATAAAGCACATTGTCAGAAGCTGTCATTAACAAAATTATTCCTAAAAAAGATCAGATTTCCAGTCATTTCACTCTATTAATGAATAGATCTCTGTTTAATTTGACATTTCAGTAGTTTCAGGACAGAAACTTTTCCTTTACATTGTACTTAATACGTGCTTTCTTGGCTGTGGTTAAGTCAAATCATGATGATTTGTACCAGTCAAATTTTTTTAGGGATTTTATTTTATCAGTTGATTGCTTTGATTCAGTTGCAATATTTCTGATAATACAGGGTACCAATATTACTCACATTTTTAGGAAGCTGGGATATTCAAATTTAAGATATAACTCTTTTCTCAATAAGTAGAGAAAGTTTTGGAACTCATCAAGAAGAAAGCAGTGTCCCCATTGGGAGACTAAAAAAAACATTTTCAAGTACTAAAGATGTAGTTTATCTTGCATTTAACATTAATATTGTATCATGTCCATTGTAATGTCATGCAGTAGCAAACAAAAAGGACAGAGCCCATTCTGTGACTTACATAGTAGAGACTTATCTTTTTGTCACTTCTAATTTTTTTTTCCAGTCAGCTGATTTTCCAGTTATTTTTTAATTTTATTTTTCCCAAACAAATGTAGATCCTCTCCATTTATTCTTGCCTTCTAGTTAACCTACTTTGGACTAGAAGTTCTCATTTGACTTTAGTTTATGGAGGCTGAAAAAGAAGTAACTCTCTTCTGTACTGGAGGTATTTTTAACATACCTGTTCATAAGTCAGATGAAAGCCACAGAGAAGATAAGGAGTGTGGCCATCTTAGAGCCTTATTGAACAGAAAGGGTGACCTTTGCTGGCAAAAGTCTTGGGAATGATCTTTTTCACCTGAGAACTGAGTGGAGGAACATAAATATGGACAAAAGCCAAGATTTGTTTTGAAGTTTTTCAGCTCGAAGTTTGTTTTTTTGAAACAGGGTTTCTTCTACAGGAAGAGACAGATAAAAAACACATGCCCTTTCTAACTCTGCAAGGGAAGAGAGGTACAGTGCTCTGAATTTTCTTTTTGGGGAGGCTGCTCCAGCAAGATGATGTCTGGTAACTGTGGCTGCTCCCCTCAGCCCCCTGTGCCAGCTCCAGATCCACCTGTGTACACACATAGGAGCACACATGGCCCAGTGTCAGTGACACCGCTCCTACCTTGCTGCTCTGAGATTCATTCTCTGCTTCTTGTCTCCATCTGCCCTCTTTCTCACAGAATCGCAGAATGGGTCAGGTTGGAAGGCACCACAGTGGTCATCTGCTGCAACCTCCCTGCTCGAGCAGGGCCATCCTAGAGCACATGGCACAGGACTGACCCAGACAGTTCTTGAATATCTCCCGTGAGAGAGACCCCACAACCTCCCTGCACAACCTGTTCCAGGGCTCGGGCATCTGTGCAGTAAAGTTATTTCTCATGCTTAGGTGGAACTTCCTATGCATCAGTTTCTGCCAATTTCTTCTTTTTCATCTCAAAGAAGCTGTGGAACAAAAATTCCTGAACATTTTCAGAACAAATTCAGAACACTTTCAGAACTTCAGAACAAGACTCTGAGCAAACTGATCTCATATCAGAATTCTGCTTTCAGCAAATGCCCTCCAGATATTCCTTCCAACTTACTTTGTCATATGTTTCTTTTTACTGAGATGTACTTTTTCTTAAATAAAATTTACATGTCAATTTACTATATGATTCTAGGTAATTAGTCAGAATCACCCTCCCCATTCTCCTGCATTCTTCCTTTGTGGGAATTGATTTTTGTTTCTGAGTATAAGCACGGATGGTTGTCGTGTAGTAAAAGTAAAGTAAGCAAGTGTTTTGGTGCAAGAGATCATCTTCAACCACTGTTCATAGTCTGTTCAGAATAAGAGAAATGTCTAAATGGCAAAGAAAAGAAGCTGACCAGGCATATAACTCACCCTTAGATAATTTCACTTTTATGTATTACCCATGTTCATCTTTGTATCTTACTGTTCCCTGTTCTTGGGGCAATTTTCATGAATTTTCATTCAGCTAGCAATAAAATTGCATTTAAGTGCATTTTTCAGACACAAATTCATTAAATATGGGAGATGGGATGGAACAACCTTTCATGAAAAGTCACAGAAGAAAAAGAGTGCCTGTCATTTTAAGGCAAAATAAATTATAGATGTGACTGTCTTATATAGTGGGGGAGTGGGCTTGATATTCAGTGTTAGCCTTTCTTTATAAAGACAACGAGAGTTTTAAAAATAAGTTTAATGAAAATGAAGCACACCCATAATGAAGCTTTCCTCTTAATTAAAATCCTCGTTGAAAGCCTTGCTGCTGTTTCGTTCCTAACATGTTCTGCTCCTGATGCAATGCAACAGTGATCCATGCTGCCATCTAGCGCCTCTAGGGGAAAGCAGTGGGCTGCTGAAATTAGGGTTTTCATGGATACTGGAAGAATAGCAATTTTTGCTCTTTACTACTGCGATGGCTTTCTCATTGCCTCAGTTTTAGCCCTGAAATTAAAATTATGGAAACTTGACTTTTGGAAGGGAGTATGCTGTCAGGAACGAGTACAAGTCTGCTTGGGAAAGAGTTGGGGACAAGGAATGGGGTTGTGGGAGAGATAGGGAAGAGCAAAAGAAGTGATAAACAAGGCTGCAGGCAGTCACCAGAGGAAAAAAAAATACACTGATTTCAGTGGCAGCTATGTTACTGCTCAGAGAATCAGAACAAGCGCAGTGGAGTGGCCATCTGAACCAGAATAAACACAGCAATAGATATAAGTGGAGAATATTGTGACCTTGAGAATAGAAAAGGCATAGAGAAAGAGAAGATGAGGGAGAAGTGTTTGTGCACTCACTGAAGGGTTTGTGATGTAACTGTCAGCTTAATATTGGCTAAATAATACAAATAATTTATATTTTCCAATTAGTGCCTTAATAAATACACATACATTTATACAACGAAAATTAACTAAAGTCCTTAAAGACTGCTCAGTCAATTACACACATCTGCAAAGTGACTAGATTCCCCAAAAGAGTCAAAAAACTCAACCACGGAAAAAGGCATTCATGTGAGATACCACTGAATATAACTATGTGGTTTGTAGAAAGGGTCTTGCAAAGCATACTGCATATCAATATAAGCATGTTATAGCTCATTGTATTTAATTGAAATCATTATAAGGAAAAGACTTTCAATTCAGATGGCAAAATAGAAACATGGATGCATGATTACTTTTCCCTTCTTCAAAACACTTGAAAAAAGGACCATTAAAAAAAAAGGCTATGCATTCACATGTTCATTTTGATTTGAAATATAGTTTTAAAGGATTTATTGTTATCCTTTTCAAAAATTAAGAGCTTAATTTTAGTAAAACAGTCTTTTAATATACCCCTGTACAACCCCTCTGGGCAATTTGCTATTAACGAGAATTTTTCCTTAAACATTAACAGTGTTTTTATGAACTATTCTTACTTACAAAATTGAAGAACAATATTGTTTTTAATTGAAATTTTTCCTTGAATTGTAAAATTAATACTCTACCTAAATTTTTAGATACTTGAATCAACCAATATACTTGTAATTGCTTCTTTTACTGAAACTAAAATAATATGCAGACAAAGAAACATATGGCATCCTAAGCAGTTTCAGAATATTCAAAAATTTGTAATTTCCCTTCACAGACAGGCAGCAGACAGGCACATGCACATAAATAGAGATTTGTCTGAAGTACTCAGGCAAAATAGGAAAAACCTATATTGGAAAAGCCAATATTTTTTTCAGAATGCAATTATACAGCGAGAAAAATATATCATTGTCAATCATTTAGATAGGACTTTAAAATACCAGTCTGAGGTTATAAATGTAGAACATATTGCTTCAAATCAGCAGAAGTATATACTACAAACTTGCCTTACTGTTATAAAATATATGAGTCTACCAAACTGAAATTGATTTCAAATGGACAAAAATGTACCTACTGAGCTCTAAACACTTGATAGAGTTTAGCAGTGTTCATAGAGAAATAAGAGAAATAAAAGAAATAAAGACATATTTTCCTTAGAAGTTTTAAGAATTACAATGAGGAAATTTGAGAAACTTCTTTTTTCTTTACACATTTTGGGACTATATCAACAAATAATTGTACATGTGTTGGAATTTTCTTTTGTGATTTTTCAGGAGATGTCATATAATGTGTATCTGCTGTTTTTGTTGGAGAAATGGGTCACAATTGTCTTAAGCTTCCCCCTCTAAAGGCAATTTCTGTTTTATCAAACTGTGCAGATCTCAATAGGAGCTATAAAACCTACAAAAATATAAGCTTGCTTATACTGTGAAATGTCATGAATCAGAATGGTGAAAGCCAAAGAGGGGCTTGGCTGTCACTCGGAGCAGCGAGTAGTTCTGTAGAAAAATGAGAAAGCTGATGATGGCTTAGTTGTGGGAAGCTTTCAGCATGCAGGGAACTCAGTTGTCTTTTTCCATCCTCTGAGTTCATGCTTGTATTAACAACCTTGGTACAGCTGGTTGGATACATAACAAGTGTCTGGAAAAGCCAGGCAGCAAAATCACGTGTTTTCAGGCCCCTTCTTTGTGTGAGAGGTGTTGTTTACAGAAACAGTTACTCTTTCTGAGATCACCAGAGATTCATTACTGTTGTGTCACTGTTCTTCTCTCTGACCCTTTTTATCCTCCACGCTCAGAAGAAAACCTTTTTTGGTTTAGAGAAGCACCTGGCGGCCAAGCCATGTCTAGCTGAGACCAATTTAATCCATTATGGATATAATTCTGATTTATCCTTCTACATTTATCCTATCAGTAAATAATTCAAGCAAATCTTTCTAACTATTGCCCAAATATTAGCAAAGTTAGTTACCCAGTAAATATTGGCACCAATCACTTCTAAAAAGTCAGGGTAGCAATCAAATCCCCATGGCTCTGCTCCTACCAACTGCTGGCATTCAAAATCATCAGCTGAAACATAAATATATTTAGCTTTCCATGTTGAAAAACATTGTCATAAAAATCTTGACTATGAATTTGTAATTAGCAAAGAGTTTTAACAGACATAAAGAAAAGGTCATATGAATCATTTGCTCATAATCTGTGTTAGGAAAATCAAAAGTAATTTTATTCTTCAGAATAATATTTTTTGCCTGCCTTTGCATCTCTTCATCTCTTTTGGTTTCATTTTCCTCCTCTTTTCTTTCTAGAAATTATTTTAGTTGGAAGAATATCTTGAAACGGGAAGTTTTACATATGTATTCTAAAAAGCTTGCAGGCTTTCCAACTGCATTTGTGTGCGTGTGTAGACATTTCAGAATCAAATGTATGTCCTGTGCTCTGTGTCCTGCTGTGCAACTCCTCTGGGATCTGGTGCTCTCAACATTACTTGAAATTTAGCCGTTGTTCTCACCCTTGTAGGGAGCAGTCACATCTTTAATCAAGGAATTAAAATGTATATTTCTTCCAGCTAATTGCTTGTGAATGAGTTACAGATCAAGAATAATTCACAAACACTATCACATAATCCACAGATAATGATAAATTCTTGAAAATTGTAGCCAAAGCTTGAATAATTCCTGAATGGAAAAACAACCGAAACAAATCAGTGGACCAATTTTTTATGATTAATTTATCTTTCTAACACATCTGAAATTTGTTATAAAATGTTATTACACAACATTCAGACACATCCACAGTAAAGACTAAATCCAGTATTCAAAAGGTCTCCTTAGTAATGGTCACATATAACATCCATATCTCAGACTGTTAGAGGATTCCATGCAGCCCAGTAAACTGTAGTCCTTGGCATAGTGAAGGTATTTGCTTAACTTTGCTGCTTCTTAGAGTCAGTTGCATTGTCAAGGTAACAAGAGAACAATCTGATGTGCATGACAGAAAGCTCGGGATGTAGCCTCGCTGTCTCACTGTAGCAAACTTCCTTTCAGTAGCTTCAGTTAGCTAGTCAGCCTAAAAATGCATAACATGACTGCAGCATTGCTTCTGAATAAAATCACAGTAAAATTCAGAAAAGGCTTACAGACTAATTTCAAACAGCTATGCTAAGCTGAAGTGAGACTCCTTTTCTTTCTAAAATTCCCAATGGACAGAATACCCTTTGAATTCCATGGTCATCTCACAGACCTTTGCATAGTAAGACATTTTTCACACAAGATGTCTGGCTATTTGGATACAATTCAAAAAGAGGCTTATGCTTCAAAAAGCAGGAAAGCTGACATAAGCTTTAGAGTAAATACCAAAATCTCTTATCTTTCCATATTTGTCATATGTTATAATCCTTGCAAGAGCGGCCTACACAATAATAGGAAAAAATCCTAAATATTGGCTTGACAGAATAACAAAGGCATTATACATAAATGGTGGTTTGGGAACAGTTGTGGGGGTTTAAGCTTTCTAAATTATATATGCTCATTTATATTAAAATGTACATGAATTTCTAATGGGAATGTCTCCTAACACATGAAAGTCTTACTTCTGGGGACTGATTTATTCTCTAGCATATATGAGCAAGAAATTCCCCCCTGGGTATTTACCAGGGCAAGGACAGAGGATTTCTGTGTCCCACAATAATTTTTATTGCCCTTTGTATTAAATACTATTTTTATGGCAAAACATGTACTTTATGTATGCATAATCCTCAACTGTTTGATCCTCCTTTCAAGTTTTGCCCTGCAAAATAAATGACCATTGATTATTTTCTAAATGCAGTTCTAGGGAGATATTTCATACTATTTCTATAGTATGTGTGCCTATATGCGTGATGGCTTATACACTGTGATAAAACTCTAGAATTTCTTCCTTCCTATTACCTGAATTAGTTTAGTTTCCACACTAAAATACTAATACTTTAAGATAGACTTGTATTTTCCTAAGATAATCTATCATTTATTTTAATGGAATAATTTGAAAGTATCAGTTTTGAAAATTCTTCCTTTGAAAAACCACACTATTAAAAACTAATTATACAAGCTCACTTGAACTCAACATTATTCCCATGCTAATTTCCATAACAGAGCACTTTTCATACGTGTCACCGATTCATAAAGAACTGCTCCTTTTATACAACATAAATAAATATAACTCCTTGAGGTACTCTCTAAAACAGACATCTCTACCTTAACACCTTCCCTCTAAATCCTAGAATTATGCTGCCTTGAGACTTACTTTCAGAGTCAGCTGAGAAGCCCAGGGAAAGTCATTATCTCTGGGAGAAAGTAAGGTATCTGCTTCCTTTTCCCAGCATCACTCTTATGTGTCTTTGCCTTTCTCTGTGAATAAAGAGGATGCAGTTGATTCAGCTGGTGGAGGAATGAGTCAATGTGGAACTGAACTGAAGTAAATGTAACTTTTATCTTTTTGTCCTTTTGTATTTAGCTGCATAAAGGAAAATTTTAGTGCAAGATTATTTAGATAAAATTTCATCTTTATCATAGCAGATGTACTTCACCATAGATTTTGAGATAATTGCAGGAAGTATTTTAAAGCCAATAATATCTATTGTCATTATTATCATTATTAATATTATGATGTCCAAGAAGAAGATATAATGATTGTGTAATCACAATAGATATTAAATACATATTGTACATAACTTTTCATGGGCTAGGATAGACTATATGGAACACCAACAGAAACTACAGAAAAAGAACATAGGAACGATGCACATTACTACTCTCCATCACTTATTTAACAATTAAAACTAATATTTTTGCAGCAATTTTTCTTTCTTTTTTTAAAATAGGTTTCTATCCACTGCATGAAATAGGTTTTCTTATGAATTTTCTTTTCATAAGTAACATCTCACTAACTTACCACAAAGAGGTGCTCTAAACCCACATTAGCTATTGAGAGCAAGTCTTCCAAGAACAGATAGAACTGCTGCAAGCTCGCCTCAAGGTAGGGGTTTGTGATTTTAGTACTCTGTTTTTTAAGTAAAAATGTTTCTCATGGCAGTCATTGCAATAAAACTTGTGTCCAGCAGTCCGAACTTAAAATAATGAGATTCATAGCTGTCACCACATTAACAAGTCAGGTGAGATTTATTCTGTGGAACAGATTTAGGCAGAATACTCAGCTATCGATCATCTCATTTTTCATAAATAATCTATCCAGTTGCATAGAATGTCTTTTTTTTCCCTTGAAGTAATAACTATTTAATGAGTGATTTGTCTGGCACAATTTTACAGAGGTTTCTGTCCTGACAACTGTGGTGTATGTTTTTAAATACCATTTTTGTGAATTATTCTGTTGTCTTAACTTGCCTATGTAAGGATAAACACATATACAAGTCTTCACACAGTCAGGAGTGAAAAAATAAATTTTCCTTGATATCTAATTTCTAAATCTTCCTTTAATCCAATTGAAATTAGTTTTGTAATCCCAGATAAGTTTTAACAATTTTTCTGAATCCCATCACCGTTCTGACTGTCAGAGAGGGAAAGTATGGCTGAGGCAGAGAACCCTGAATGCTGCATTATTCCTCATCTGTATCACCTCGTACTGAAACAAATGGGGGTGAAACTTGATTGCCGTCTCTGCAAGAATTGTATAGCTTTGACCTATTCAATCAAAAGAAGAGTCACCTGCTGTAATGGCATCATCTGTGGGGTCTCCATGTAGGTCTACAATTACTTCGAGGCCACTGGTGGTAAAAAAATCTGCAATTCTAATTCTTGAAATCTGAAATTATGCATACCACTGAAGGAGTATTTTTTCCATTTTGAGTGGAAATCTGGATCTGACTAAAACTGAAAGGGTATAGTTCTAGTTTCTTTGAAAATACTACTTGAACAGTTATAATTTTAGTCTTAATTTATTTTTGAATACAATTTGGAAAGTGATGTACATAATACAGAGTATGTGCCCTTCCGATATGTCTTCATTTTTTCTTATGAAAATTAAAGTTTATCTATATATTGGATAATTAACACTTGTCCCAATGGACCTGTTCACTTACGAGGAGATATATTTCATTTTTGAGACACTTTAATTTCAACTTCAAAATTTAACTCTGTATTTGTGTTCAAATGTGAAAATATTTGGATGCTTTGAAGCATTAAATTTGAATGTTTTCAAAGGTGATTAGCACTTTGTTTCAATTTTATTTATACTGTAAAGAATCAATTCTGTATTTTGAAAGTGTACTGTCTGTGATGATCAATATTTATAAATGAGAAAGAGAGAAAGAGAGAAAGAGAGAAAGAGAGAGAGAGAGAGAGAGAAGAAAGAAAGAAAGAAAGAAAGAAAGAAAGAAAGAAAGAAAGAAAGAAAGAAAGAAAGAAAGAAAGAAAGAAAGAAAGAAAGAAACTCCAAAATGGTGTTCCTACCACTATGATCTATATTTAATAAATGACTTTTCAAGCAAGTATGAGTTTTATTTCAGCAGGCGCTACCCATCTATAATTGAAATATCATTTGTGCTAACCAAAGTCTGCATGGTGATATAATTGTTTTAAATGCAGCACAGCACCAGAAAACACAAATTATTTTGGATCTGCTAGATAAATAGGAATTTAATCTGAATTCTCGATTCTAAAATATAAGACTTACTGTACAGGTTCCAGCTAAACACAGGATAGATGAAGCACAATTAGACATATAGCACAATAGAGATATGACCAGCAATATTAGAGATATCAAAGCAAATTTTTGTAATTGAAGTAAGATAAACATTAGCTTATCTATCTATATCTATATTAATAACTATATTTTTCAGACTGTACATACGTATCAAGTATTTGAATGATAATACCGTGTTCAAATTTTTGCCTTGGTCCGTTCATTGGCTCTCTTTTTAAGGGCTTATTAAGTATTTCATTCTATTATCTTTTCTGTCTAGATGTTCGCTAATTGAAGGTTCTTGAAAGGCTCTCTGACTACAGAAAGCTTAGGCTGTGCTGCCTGAAGTTGCGTTAAGCAGAGCCTCATCAGCATTCAGCACCACTACCGTAGCGTAAAGCCTGGAAGAAGTGGGAAAAATTACCTACTGAAATATAAGAAGAGAAGATGAAAAGAGGCCAGCAAGAAGAAAGAAAAGCTCCTCATTTCTGTTCTGAGCTTCTTTTTCTAATGGATCCCCCTCCCAAGCAATGTTGCGAATGGCAGGTGATGTGTTCTGCAAATAGATCAGAAATGTCACTTCTAAAATTGCACTTTTTGGCATTCAGGTGTTGAAGTAAGTCAGCTGGTAGCCAGACCTTATCCCAGGCTGTATTACAGAAAAAGAGTATATGTTAGATCATCTAGCAGCAATTACAGTAAAACACCTCTGGCTTGAGACGGAATCACTGTTACTGTTGCTTCCTGCAGCAAATTCTGTCACGATCATATTTGCTTCCTTTTTCACTCCCAGGTGTCAGATATACTTGGCTAAGATTATTTTACTGAGTTGAATTAATTCCACAACTTCTTCAGACACTGAAGGGACTGTTATCTCTCTAACCATTCTCAAACATTGAGATCTCAGTGAAAAATTACAAAGATATATATGAGAGTATATTTTAAAAGGTATTGCAAAAGTCATTAAATAAATTATGAGATATCCATTGTTAGACTTGCTCTAGTCACAGATGCAATATTTTTTTTCTTTCATTTCTTTCCTTTTTCCATAATAATCACTGCGGCAAGTTGTAAATGCAATGAACCCCCCTGCGATCTATAATGGAGAGGACACAGAAATTGATTTCTGATATTGATTTATTATATTGTACTGTGCAAAATTCAGTGCAGTCATAAAATTTTGCTGGTTTCAGAAGTCTCTAGAAAGAAAAAAAGGAAGGAAGGAAGAAAGGAAGAATAAAAAAAATCAAAGGAAGAAAGAACAGGAAGTACCAAAACCATAATTTTCACCTTCTTACATGTAAAAATATAAGGGAAATTTGCATGTACCCAGATACTCTAAAGGAATATTTAGTTGTTATTTGCAGTTTGTGTAACTCTTGCTCATCACACTAATTATCCAATACATTTGTATGCTCCTGTTTGTGCCATTTATTGTTTACTCCCTGTGTAATTCTGTGTGGTTTATGTATTAGTGTTCTGTCATAGCTTAGGTCTTATACGGCTTCATTAATTATTGTCAAGGAACTCTAAGGATAACCTATGATTTTTCCATGAGGCCTTTTCCTATGATAAGCCTTTAAAGGGTTTCAATAACTGGAGAACAGAGCTGCTGTTTTGGGAGAAATGTGGGGCAATGCTCAAAGCACACATGATGTTGCTACAAACTGAGTGGATTACTTGGAGAGGTTGGGTGGTGGCGTGAAGGCTTGCAGCTGCAGCAGGGAGAGACTGAGTAAATGCAGGAAGAATGTGGTTTCTTAAGGAAAGTGGGAGAAAGGATTGATAAAAATATTCATTTAAAACAAGGAAAGAAATTAGGAGTTCTTCGGGCTTTTTCTGCTCTAGCCTCCCCCCTGTCCTTTTGTCCAAATCGCTGCCTTGGTTTCCTAGGTAGAAGGACATTTCTATGCTCTTGATGGCAGTCATGAAGGCAGAATTCCCTTGCTTTTACCCACATCTTCATTCCATCAAAGCCTGACTTAGAAGGCAAAGGACAACCTCATTGATCCAGAAAAACTGCTTCTCATATCTTTAAGGAAAGCATATTAGAATTCTCTGATTTCTTGTTCTTTCAGCAGGTGTAGAAAACAACAGGGAGCCAGAGGTCAGGTCCTCACTAGGGAAACTGATTGCCTGCAGTCTTCTTAAAAATCCAATACACACAGTATTGCAGGAGAAAAAATTAAAATATTTTTCTCTTACTTCCCTAATGTCTTTGAAAAGCCATCTCTGCTCTAGCAGCAACAATAAAGACTTATTCCAAGGAAAAGAATAAGCCTTATGCTGGAACTTAGTGATTTTTACATTGTGATTTTCTGCTTTCATTTAAATAACTGGTGCAAACACCACAATTCTTCTATGTCTGGTTCATCCTTGCACTTTCATGATCAAAATCTAATTTTTAGTTTTGGTTCAGACTCTAGGCACTCAGACTTTGAAGAATGAAGATCACCATGGTTATAATGCTGTCAAACTTTCCCCTGAAAGCATACAGGAAATTTTACCTTCCTCTTCTTCTTTTAATAATAATCTTTCTCATCTGTATCTGAACTAGAGACCTGTTTTTTCAATACATGTAAATAGTAAAAAGAATTTTCCATCTATGTCTATGCTCATTTCATTCCTTGCAACGGTTCTCTGTTGGTAGAGAGACAGAAGAAGGGTACACATAGGGAATTTTATTTTGAGAATCAAGAATAAAACATATTTAGGCAAAAAAAAAAATCAGGTTTACTCTATACCATAAAAAATTGAAACAACTTTGTGACTCTTGAAAGGTGGATCCCCTTTTGCTCCATATTCTGTGTCATAGGCTTTTGGTTTGGTTTGTTATTTTTATGGAAACCTTATTTTCTCAAATACCAATGAATAATTTCTGTAATTTTTAAATTGAGTATAATAAAAAAAAAATCTGACTAAATATCAGAATATGATGGCCCAGTTGGTTTGATTCTGTATTTCAACACCTAGCCTTCATGTAAATACTTACCTTTTCAATTTCTGCAAAAATTTATATGCAATAATTTTTTAGAACTAGATTAAGTTAGGTATTGGATTAAATAAAGGAATTAACTGTAAGTCCAAAAGTGTTTGGAGCTAATATTTTTGAGCTTAGGATAGCTTTAACAGTGGATGGATTACATATGACTTCTTGTGTGGCCTGCAGTCATGGAACAGCTACACGTGTTGAGGATCTACAAATCAGTCAGAATCTGTGAGGCATTGATCCTGGAATGAAATTTCAGTATAGGAGCCATATGCAATGAGTGCTCTTCGTATCTAAAGGGGATAAAAATGAAATCTAAACCAGAGTTTGAATCACATGGAAACTGCATTTTACTTATTGGTAACAGTAACTCTTCAATCCTCAGTGAGAATTCCTTTCTTATGAGGTTCTCGTTTTAGTTGAATATTACAAGACTCCTCCTCTAACCAAACCAAATACTCTTTTTTCACACGGTTACATTTGGTAGTTTACTTCTACTTAACCAAGATTCACTAAAGATCTACATGCATCATTAGATAGGACAGAAATTAGCTGCCAGAAGTAGAACAATTCCTTATGAACAGTGTTTCACAGTCTGCACCAGCATGTGCTTCCATCAGATGTTTGGCGTCCCTCTGCCTATATGTGTTTTTTTTAACAAGAGGTTACAGCCATCCTATGACAAAGTCTTAAACTCATCCAGATTTTCCCATTAGTTTTAAAATATATTTATTGCTAAATATATTTATATCAAATTGGCCTGCTGAATTACTGAAGATGACCAACACTTTTTCAGTTTCACCAACCTGTGAATCTAACAAGATACTGACACCACTTACCAAAATTTCTGCTCTGTATTCAGAACAAGTTTATGCTTCAACAAATACGAGTTAACTGAGGTGGAAGTCAGGATAACATGTTCTTTATAAAGCCTTTCCTTTTAAGCCTCTATAAAGCCTTACTTGAGTCAGCACACTGGAAGTGGGACCAGTGTTTTTATCTAGCTCAGATAAAGAGGTAGAGTTAATTGTTCAATCTCTTTTCAAATCATTGATACCACTACTAGGGCTGACCACTATCATTCTGAATCCTCCAGGACTTCAACTAACTGATATTATTCCTTCCTCAATATACCATCCAGTAATATAGACAGGAAAGGGAAATGGCTGTTAAAGTCCAATCCTCTATGATGAAGTCATATTTTAATGTGAAAGTTGGATCTACAAAAGGACATTCTTTACAGATCAAGAAAATGTGACTTTCTATATGAATTTTCTATTCTGATTTTCATTTTTTTTTTACACTTTACACACACTTTTACACATTAATGTACTTTAGTCTCCTCCAGAAAAGTACTAAACAACAGGACTAACATCTGTTACTCGGTAAAACTACCATTCCTGCTGCTAAGTGAGTTTGTTGTTTTGTGTTTTTTCTCTACCACTGTATTATACCATAGATATGATACAATGTCTCTCTGAAAACGATTTTTTTCCTTTTTTATTTTTTTCTGTGTATGAATTAGGAACATGATACACCTCAAATTACATTTCTAAGCAAAAAAAAAAAAGAAAAACAAAAAGAGAAAATCACATACCTGTGTGCAAGCTGCTGATACCTGATGATGCACCATTTCAGCATTCAACATAAAATAGGGTCTATTTTCTATTAATCTGAACTTAATACATGCTGTGACTGAGTCAGCAGCATCTTCTTTATAAAGCAGTGTGGCAACCATTTTTTCAATGCTGAAAAACATTCTAACGATTTCAATAATTTCCACAGTAAATAAACAAGCTCTCTTCAATTGTTGTAAATGAATGGAGAAAGGCACATGAAAAAGGAGAAAGAGTGTAAGAGTTCACATTTTCCATTCCTCTCCAGTCTTGCCTTGGTAAGTTCCTGATGATCTCTTTGAAGTACAGGTATAGTCTGAGAAGCTGCTCTTGGCTTTGAAGGTACAATATGTACCATATGCGCATGACTGCAAATGCAGTAGCAGATCAAAAAAGGCAAGTGGCAATGCAGACTTGTGTCTGAGGAGTGGGCTGAACTCTCACAATAACTCAAGTATACTTGAAATTTAGATCACTGCTGTGAGATAAGATGATGTGTCATGTTACAAAAAGAAATGGAACAACATTTTTGAAGAAATAATAGGACTATGAAGTTACAAGGCATTATAAAATTAAAAGGTTTGAAAACTTAATTCTTCTTTGATTATGTTGTCTGTTGAGACAACCAAGGCCTGTTGAACTGGATCACAGCCAAGAAATGCTTGTATTGATGGTGTGCTCAATAAATGCTATTCTTTCTTACCTAGGACTGAAACGTCTTTTTGATTAAATGAACAGAATCTAGGATCTTATCTATTGATGATTTAAGTTAATGTGTTCTGATGAGGAAACAGGATAAGCAAAGAAAAGAGAACACTCCAAGAAATCTCCATTCCATTAAGATAAGGTGTCATTGCTTCGCTCCATTTCATCATTTGCTTAGGTAAGTTTGTTTGATATTAAAGGTTAATATACGCAGCAGATTAATTATATGTCAGCCCTTCATGAACTGGAAAAAAGTTCTGAGTGATAATGCATAAGATGTAGAAATTAAGAATTCCAAATGAGAATTCCAAGAGGCAGTTAACTCTTATCTGTACAGTTTATATGTTTTTAGACGCTTTTTTATGTCTTACTCCTTTTTTAAATTTTTTAAAATCCTATGTGGCATGCACACATGAAATTGCTTCTCATTATTACATGTTCTGACTACTAACTAATATACTGGGAAATAACAGAGAGTATATTTTCAGAACACCCCAGAACCTCTATAATTCTGGACAGAGTGTGTCTCTCCTGAATGCAGAGATCTGGAGGAGAAATTCTGACTTGATCCAGAATGACTGACTCTATGTGTCAGAAACACTACAACTGGAGCAAGGCTTTGGATGAGCCATTTTGCTTTTCAGAAGGGTCAGTTAAATGCTGTGGAGAATACAGCAACTAAACTGCTGCAACTCTCAGGCTGGCACATTTTCTGTGACAGTTCTATCTACCTCTACACTGCATTGCAGTAAAGAATGTAAACTTTAACTTGGAATGTGATTAAAAGGGCTGTGGAGCAAATTGAGAGTGTTCTAAACAAAGAGAATTTCCCTTCATTTCACGAGCTGCAGTGGTCGATGCTATTCCCATAATGCAAAATTGTTGGTGTAGGAGCGACTCTGGCTGGGTTTAGGTCAACTAGTTTATCTCTATTGGGAAAAATACAGAATGACTGCATTCATTGTCAAACTCATACAGTGAAGAAACTGGAAGTATGGTACTTCATGTACTTGCCAAACGATGCCATCATTTATTATTGTACATTACCAAGGATTTACTTTCTGGGTGATTTAATTTTCCTTTCCTCAAGACAATTTCTGTAGAAAAGATTGTGGGAGAAAATGTGCAGAGCTATTCTCAGTTCCTACCTTTCTTCTAATACAGTCCATTATCAACCCCAGAAAATGTTTGATGTTGTAAATCAGTTATGTGCAGCAGAGGAGCTTAGGGAATATTATATTTATTTGTACTGACCACAATACTGCTATAATTTTCTACAGGCTGGTCCTAGGGGCAATTTGTTTTAGTTTGAATTAGCTGACATTTTCTTTTGTACTCAAAATTCAAAGAGTACTTTTTCCACCAAGACTAACAAAACTCTGTGTCCTGTTTTTTAAATTCAAGATATTCCATTTCCCCAAAGAATTATGTATTGAAAAGTACAAAGTAGCTAAGTGTAAAAGATTAAGAATGAAACACACATAATTAAAGAACCATCATCCCATCTTAGGGTAAAACAATGCTTTGCCCCTGTCTTTTTATTCTTTGCTTAATTTAGTGTGCCACTAAATTTGAAATGAAACCATCTGTATGAATAACAACACAACTTTCACCCCTTACTTTGGAGAATTATCTAGCACTGTAGATTTCAGCTATAAAATTGTTAACATGGAAGGCCAACATTTAGAATGAGAGAGGCAAAGAACTTACTGTAGCTGAAATTATCTGAGTAACATAATTCTATTGTTATTAATATTAGTCCACATCATCCTGTTCACCTGAAACTCATTGCCTCTAGGATTTATTGCTAAACATTAAAACTCATAGCATGAGTCCTTCACAACTGCTCATAAGATATTCAGCATCTCTACATAGCTTAGAAATCTGAGCATTTGCATCCCAAAAACTTTTGTCACTAGTGAGGCTTCAGGAAAGTTTCCTTTTCCCTGATGATGTATGTAAGAAATAGACTTCTCAACAGAAAACGACTTCAATTAACAGCCAAAGTAAAAAATTAATTCAAAGTATTCAAGCTTAAAGCAGGTTGATGGATATGGCACCTTATATGAAATGTCAGCAGATCCTGTTATAGGATAAAGCTGAATATATGCCAGAAGAACAACTATTTTTTAATTAATCACACATACTTCTCTGATAATTAAAATTGAGTTATGGGCCAAGGATTACAGAAACACCAAACAAAAAAAAAAAGGATACTTTTAAGACATCCAAATCGGGCTGTTGGCCCGATTCCAACTGGAATTTTACTGTGACATTGGATAAAGTTTGTTAGGAAAAAGAAAAAGGAAGGAAAAAAGGGTTTTGCTTCTCAGTGAGATGGTGAGAGATATTAGAAGAATGATTAGGATAATATAAACCTGTAAAATGAAGTGGGTTTTAAGAACCGGAAAAGAATGAGGATAACTGAATTTAAAACTTATGTTTGATTTTATTTCATGTCTCAGTCAGAAGTCTTTAAGGATACCAGATTCCTCAATCTGGTATGTTTCCTAATTCAGGAGACCTGATAATTCTACACTAATTCTTGTTTTATTTTATTAATGATAAAAAATGAGCCCAAGTTAAGACAAGAGAATGAAAAATATGGCGTATAGTGAATGCAGATGCTTTTTATTTCCTGACTATTACAGAGCATGGAAAATTTCCTCTTTAAAAATATAAACCCATGTCACCAGTTTCTCCCTCCTCTCACTACTGCTAAAACAGAAGATTAATTTAAAAAATTCACTCTGATACCCGAGATTGCCTACAGAAAAAAAAAACAAAACCAAAAACTCAAACCCCTATTTATTTTCTTAAAAAAAATTGAGAAGTTTCATTAGGTTATTTTTTAAACTTACCTCAGTCATCCTGGTATTTTCAAATTCACTGCTTGAGGACAAATTGTTTGTAGTTCTTTTACTTTTCTCAATTTCTTAATTCTGCAGTGAACTTTGTAGATAATGGGTTTTCATGTAGGTATATTCAGAGACAATAAATATTTTCTGTAGAGTAGTGGCTGCACATTAGATTTTTGTCCTCTTTTAAGTAACTTGATTTCAAGATCTGCCAATTTGTCACTTGTTATGATATTGTTTTGAGACAATTTGTTACACTTCTCTCTTTGCCTTGAAATCAATGATTGGTTTGATACATATGAAATATTTATAAAATTTAATAATTTCAAGACGCTTTTCTGTTTGTTATTACCGCTGAATGTTTTCAGGTACAGTTCTGTTTTACACTGAATTCTGAGCATAACCATTTAGATGCAATAGTTTATGTCTGTGAGAAATTAGACTCATGAGCATTTATTTTCTGAACATTGTCATGACTAGATTTCTGTAGAGTAACTGCTCATTTACATCAATTGAAATTATATTTAAGTCAGCTCATTTTTCTTGCACAATTCAGTAGGGACAGCATAGAAATAAAGTCTAAGCACTGATATGAAAATTTTTATATTCAGTTTTCTCATTTTTCAAGTCTGTTACTTTGCCAATATTTGGCAATTGGTATAAAATAATATTTCTTTAAAAACTGAGAAAACCAGAGTTCTTCACAGGCTCCTATAATCTTTCATTTTGGACTAGATTCCTGTATGAGCCGCTTCTCCTGGTGTCATTGGATTCTGCTGAATAATATAGTTCTTAAATAAAAGTATTAACAGGTTTTCTTTCTCTTGCCTGTTTTAATCAAAAGAAAACTTTTCTACAAGATTTTCATTGAACAACCAGTGACTCCACTTCGTGTAGAAATTTCAGAAAAACAAATTACATTTGTACCTTTTGTAGTTCCGCAATAGTATTTGAAGAAGCATCATGAACAAAAGAACTGCTGGAACATTCTCAGGATGGGCTAATGCATCCACAATATGGTTTGCCTATACATATGTATATATATATATAAAAAAAGGAATAAAACAACCATCTTTTTTGTCTATCTACAATAGGACAGGCTTTAGACATTCCTTAAAAGAGGAATGAAACATCTTTTTTGGATTAAATTCAAAAATATTGACACTTGGATTGTGATCAAATTGCACACCTGAATTTTGCAAGTGACACAAAACTTGAGAGGGGTGGGGGTGGGAAGTGGACCAGGGCAGGGATTCTGTTCAGAGGCACCTCACAAGGCTGGAGGAACGCACTTACAGATAACTTTATGAAATTTAGCATAGGCAAATGCAAAGTCCTGCACCTGGGAAGTGAGACCCTCTTGAGACAATGCAGGCAGGAGACTGAATAGCTAGGGCATAGCTCCGTGGCAAAGACCTTGGGGCCCTCAGGAAAAAAGTGACCTGAACATGAACCAATGTAGTTTCCTGGCAGTAGATAAGGTCATCAGTATCTGGGGCTGTGTTCACCAGAGTAGAGCCAACGTTTTGGGGAGAGTTATCCCCCATCCCCCATCCCCCAACACATGACATTCCTTAGCCCATGCTTAAGTACTGTGTGCAGTTTGGGTCTCAACTTACAAGAAACTTGAGTACAATTTACAGGGAAAATACTGATAAACTCCAGAGAACCACCAAGATAACTGGAGTATGGAGCACATGGCCTGTGAGCAGCAGCAGAGGGAACTGGGGTTGCTTAGCAGGAAAGAGATGGCTTGAGAGGGGTCCGGTAGCAGCCTAACAATACAACTGAGGAGGAGATTGAGCAGAAGGCTGGACTTATGCAGATTTTTTTCCCATTAAGAGACACATAATACGGAACCAATGAATTTGTACAGTATGATTTATCTAATATAATACATAGAAAAATGAATATAAAATTATTGTGTTAATCTGCGCTGAGTTTTAGGTAGATTCAGTGTCTGGGGGGTCTGTGGTTTGTTAATAATCTGGAACATTTAATTTCCTTTCTAAGAACTCTGTAAAATATAAGACTGAAAAAAACCTTAGTGAAACCTTTACATAGATATAAAATAGTTTCTTATCTTTTTACTTTGGGAGCTTTGAGCAGCCAACTATTTTCCAGCATAGTCATTGACACTTCAAAATACCTGAAAAAACCCTCTTAAACTAGCATAAAAAAGAGGTTTCTTATACTTACTATGTTGTCATTTAATATTCTTGATATTAATACATTATTTCAATAGAATGTAATAATAGTAGATTTCTGTATGACAGGAGCAAATTTTCATTTAAAGTAAGACCATTCATTATAATCAGAGACAGGGTACTTGAACTGAAGATCACTACTCAGTTAAAATAAAAAATAATGAAAGTGTCATCTTTAATAGAAAATGTCATATGAATACATGACAAGTGGTGCATATTCAAAATGTTTTCTATAAGTCATGTATGCAATTTTAGAGCTTAAAAAGCTCTTTACTGCATTTTAGTTTGCATGGGACACTACACACAACATCTATATTTTTATTTTTATTGGAGGCATTAGAGTCCATAAAGATACATAACTGTATGTTTTATTTGACAATAGACAACCACTTAAACAAATATTCATTAAATGCACAAAGAGTAATTATAAATGGAAGTGGGCAGACAGAACATAAAGCTGTAATTGACTCTAAGGATTCCAGCAACATAGAAAATTTAGAAGGGACTTTGAGTTGTCTCTGAGTATCAGTGTGACCCCTACTACATATCAAAACCTTGGGCTTAATTGGAAAACAACAATAAAAGAAAAAATAAAGATTTGTAACCTCATTATTTTTTACAGTTTTGTACATTTAAAATTGCTCAAAAAAGAAGGCTTGCATGGCATTTTATAGCTGTGTTCTCAGTATTATTGATAGAGTGCATTTTAGAATACAAAAGGTTTATAGAGAAATGAAAAATATTGCAAATACCTAGTCATCAGCCTGTGGTGAAACAAAAAAGAGTTAAAGGTTTTATTTTTGTCTGTTAATCATACTTATTTGTTCCTTGTTATAAAGAAGGACACAAATCACCAAGAATCATAACAATATTTTAAAAATCTGGTTAATTTTCCACCTACATACATTCATATTTTCATATGCATTTCAATGAATGTTCATCACACAGGTGTCTGGAAGACAAAAATTTATGATACCACATGTATTATTCTGTAACAGACTTAAAAATTGGCACATCAGCTGTAAAATGAACCATCAGACTCCAGACCAATGGAACACTGTACTGCCTTGGACATTCTCTCTGCAATCTGCAGTACACCCTCACGTGTTTTGCTGAACCGAGAAAAGAAGAAGAAAGGGTGGGATTTGCTGTGAATGAATCCATATTCATCGAGAGGAAATTTATTTGGAGAATTTTTGATGCAGAATAGGCCTAGGCTCACTGGCTTAGGCAGGTCTTAAATGATACAAAAGTCATTTCTCCACTCACACAGACTAAAGAGGAAAACTAAGGAATTTACTCCCACCAATTTACTGCAGTCCAGTTTGTGAATACTATGTAGGGTCTCTTTGAATCATGTCAAGAAATGCTATTTATGACTGTACATTATAGTTTTTATGGGTTTGGAATATGAAACAGGTTCTGGCATGAAAAAAATAAATTAAAAACTCAAAAAAGCAGTACTCTCCAATGCACTATCCTCTTGTGATTTTTGTGTGAGGATGCACAATAGAGTGAGGTTTTAATGGTTTATCATTGGAACAAGTACTCATTTAAAAAAATCCAGGGGAAGTTTTAGAATTAAACCTATCAGAAAAAACATACTAGTCACCAAAAATTAAATATTTAAAGAATTTGGTCTTAGTGAAAAATTTGGACTTTACATATCATGAGGTGTTTAACCCTCAGGAAGAGAGACAACATTTGTTGTTAAAACTGCCAAGAGACTTAACAATTAACCTTAGGAACCTGTGGAAATATTAATATAGTTAAATGCAGTGTGAGGGAGGATCCTACACCTCCAATATGCACAAATGACATCTTTAGTATCCAAACATTTCACCAGCGACATTTTGCTGTCCTAAACTCTGCCTGGCCCTCAGGCCCTGTAGTTTGTTTCCATATTGCAATCATGGATTGCATTTTCTATGTAGTTTAAAAAAAATATATTTATTTTTTAATATCTGAGATATGTTGTATTTTCCATGTATATAATATAATCTTAATTTATTTTGGTAACTTGGTGGCTTCGTTGATGTTTAGCAGTACACAACATATATATTGAAAAGGAATAATCTATAGTCTATATTGAGTGACTTGTCATTCTAGGTCGAAAAGTATGTTAAGAAAATTTGTTTCTGAACTTTTAGGAATAAAACACTTGAAAATTCTATTTTAAAACTTTTTATATCTAACAGCTCGTTACTGGATTGAACAAGGTTCTGTGTGAACAGAAGTTACAGTAGTTTCTTCAAGATCAAGATTCTTTGTCTTCACTTAAACACAGGATGAAGTTCCTTTAGTTTTGCATGTGCAATGAATACAGATAAAGGAGTTTCGATTTTTTCTTTCTGCATCAGGAGCTTGATCCAAGGCCAGCTCAGTGGAAATGCTCCTATTGATTTCAGTGGCTTTGGATCAGACTTTAATTCTGCTGTGACTGGATTGAAAACCAATATATTTATCTCTTTGGAATTCTACTGACGTAGTGTCTTTTGAATGATTTTGTTTAATTCTTTTCTTGATGCAATTCAGGTAATTATTCAAATAATTCAACTTACTTCCTATTTAACATACTGTTATCAGCTGTCAAAATAATTAAATACTCAATATAAATTTAAGCACTTAAACTGACAAAAATGTTGCTGATAAGAATAATGGAAGAAACAGAAAATCAGGAAAAAAATTTACAAGGATAATTCAAACCATCTCATCTGTAAATAATGAGACTTTAATGAGGTTGATATCCAAAAAGGTTTTCACTTCTAACAGTATAAAGCATTCATTTTTCACATTAATTGTCTTTTTAGTAACATTTTTAGGACACTGAAAAGAAAATAGTTATGTCCATATAAATTGTTTTCATGGCACTTTTTCTCTGGTCCTAGAAAAAACAGTTCACCTATGGACTTCTGAAAAGAAAATTACATCAAATGTCTAATCTGTCAAAAAAATCAAAGCCCAGGAGACTCATATCCTAAAAACAATAGGGTAGCTCTTTTAATTGAAAATCTGAAGCTCTGAATTCTCATGATATAGAACATGACCTTAGGGTAAACTTTGTATAATACCAAGATCTAAAGTCATCAAAGAAATAGCAAATAATAAAATGACATTATAGCATTGGTCCACGTTATTTGGACATTGTTCTTTCCGATCAAAATAGCACAGCTCTTGGGAAAAAATTTACACTGATTAGTGATTATATTCACAGGTAGCACTACCAGTGAAAGAATTGTTCTATCTGCCCTAGACATCTACATTTATTGAGATTAATTTTCCCCTGGGGGTACTGGGCTCTCTCCATTTAATTTAGAAAAGTCTCAATAGATAACTTAAATGGTATGGTCAGCTCTTAGAAAGAGAAAATTAGGTAAATTGAGACCCACACTGGATACTGATTCATCTGTGTGAAGTATCTCCTAATATGTTATTAAATAAGTCAAAAGAAAACAATTATGTATACTTTGACACAAGAAGCTGAAAATATATGCGCCTATTTGTGACATACTTCTTTCACATGTTTATTCAATGCTTTCTACTTTGAAAGTGTTTCTTTAGTTTATGTTAAACTATATAGTAGGGGAAAAATAGGGGGCGGGAAAGATGGGGAAAAAACCCTGAGAGCCACAAAAATACCAGAAATTATAGTGAGGAAGAAATTACATCATTTAAGATCAAAAAAAAAAAAAAAAGGAGAAAGATGATACTGTGTAAAACTGAAAAATTGATGGCAGGCTTCTGATGCATGGCTCTGAGCAGCAATCTCAGTTACCTGCCTCTGCTGAAAAAGGTTTATTGCCAGCATATCACTGACAGCCGCAGTTGAGAGTGCCCCAAATGGGCGCCCTTAAATGGGAGTTTGGTGTTCAAGCAAGAGCACAAGATTTATTGAAGGGATTAAAGTAAATTAGGCAAGTGGAACACAAAAAAAACTGGAGTTCAGATAACTAAAATTTTAAAAATCATGAAAATATTTTGGGTATAGAAACCCACAAAGCCAAAAAAAAGGTTGAAATTTTTTTCCCTGACATTTGAAGAAACATCAAAATAATCTGGACATTCTCATGAAAGACATAAGGGTCATTGTAATCAATATTTTTGTTTATGTCATCTAGAGATGTTCAGTTAATAAAAAATATCAGCAAGGTTTACGCTGACAGATAGGGAATTATGCACTTATGGTCTGGAAAACTGTGTTGGTATGTGTTAGCCAACAGCTATCATTTCTGGAAGTATTAAAGGGTTGAGTGGACCCGTCAAAAGTAAGAGAGTTTTACAAGTAGTGAAGAACAAAAATTTTGTGTTATGTTGCCACAAGAAAATTTGTACAGGTCAGCAATCAAAATACTTGAGAGCAATATGTGCTTAAGACAATATTATCATAAGAGAACAGAAAGCCTTGGGTTGGAAGTGACCTTAAAGTTCCAACACCATGTCATAGCCATGATTCATCCCACTAGATCATGCTGCTCAGGGCTCCATCCAGCCTAGCCTTGAACACTGCCAGGGACAGTAAACCCAGTTTTTCTGGGTAACCTGTTCCAGCGCCTCACCGCCCTCACAGTAAAGAATTTCTTCCTAATATCTAATTTAAGCAGGTTTGTTGGCAGGATACCACAAGGAATCCGCACCAGACCAGGCTTTGTTTGAAGGACTGCAGCCTGTGGAAGAGACCCGTCCTAGAGAACTTAATGAAGCCCATGGGAAAGATTCACACTGGAGAAATTCATGGAGGACTGTCTCCTTTTGGAGGGATCCTGGAGAATTGCAAAGCATCCTCTCCCTGAGGAGGAAGCAGAGGCAGAAACAACGTGATGAACTGACTGTAAGCCCTATTCCCTGCCCCTGCTTCACTTTTTGGGGAAGGACTCAGATAGTCAAGAATAATGTTAGGCCCAGTAAGGACTAGCAGGGGGAAGGTGTGCTTAAGATTTGGTTCTACTTCTCATTATTCTCATTATATCTCTATGATATGATTTACAACAAACTCAATCAATTTCCCCAAGTGGAGTGTGATGGTAATCAGTGACGGATCTCTTCGTGTCCTTATCACAATTCACGAATTTTTCATCATATTGTTTTCTGTCCCTCTTGTTCAGTGGAAGGGGGAATGATAGAGTGGCTTTCATTGGCACCTGTCATCCAACCAAGGTCAAACCACCACAATAAAAGAATAGATGTAAAATAGATGTAAAAAAATAAAAGAATAGATGTAACCAAAGTAAATCAGAATTTAATCTCTCATTTTATAGAGATCTTAATAAAAGACAGATGAAGAAGTTATATTGGAGGACAGGAAAAAATCAGTGAAATCATAATCTTGCCTGATCAAAAGATTTGAGAGTTATACAAAAGAGAATTTCTGAAAAAAAAACCAAACAACAAGATACACCTCTCTTTTGGACAGAATTCCTTAACGACTCTCAAAAGGTGATTATAGGGTGATAAATTTGAATTTTGTTGAAAACAAGGACACAGACACCACACTCTAAATGAACCCTGTTCTCTGACCTAACTATAGACATAAACAGTCCACAGTATGAAAATAGAATGCATAGCTTCTGAAGGCAATTACAGAAACACATTCACAAAGCAAAATGTGTCAAAACCAGGTTGACACAGACAAATTTTCCCATCTGTCACAGCAAACACTTATAAATATTGAATAATCAACACACAAAATTGAAGTAATATTTTTTTCAGGAAGCCCCAGTTTACCAGCTATTTGTAGCTGCTTCTTACTTTATCCTCATGAAATCTTGCTCCCGTCTTATATTTAGAGGATGAATGGAATTCTCTGCCTCATTATATAAATTAGCTACTGAAGCTACAGAGCCCAGACATACAACTAAACACCAATGTGTTTGGTGTCAGATGTGATTATGTTAGGGATTCATTCCTCTGTGTTCAAATAATAGCTGAAGGAACTCATAGTAGCCCGGAGCTCTATGGAAAACAAACTACTCTGCTAATGCACGAGAAAGACCAAAAAAGCAGTAAGAAGCTATCAGGGAAACTACATCTACAGAGAAAGGCAACAAAGAAGACAAAGTGAGTCAAAGCACACTTTTGAGTCAAAATGGGGTTTTAATCTCATGTTTTTCTTTGTAGCTTGTGATAGCACAAGCCTTAGTTTGGCTTCAGAAAGCAGTTTTATCAATATGTGGCTCATGTGTATTGAGTACAAAATCATATCTGTTACACCCAAGGAAATGAAAAGCATTGACTACCTAGAATTCTGTGTGGGTAGTATTGGACTTAGTATCTCCAACACTAAGATACTAATACCCAATACTGACTGGTTTAGCATTTTTATAGTATAAATTGACTTTATTTAAAGCCAGGAAGACATATTATTACTTTTTTCCATTGCTTTCTTTTCAAACCTATAAGAAAACAGTAGCAATGCATGATGAGTAAAAAATAAACAATAAAGAAATAGCATGTTCTAAAACTGCTGAAGGTATTAGATGTTCACTTATGTTCTAAAACTGTTGAGTTTATATAAAATTTATTTTCCTACTATTTACAGGTGTTTGAAGACCATTGACCTTAACCAGATAGTAAATGTCAATATTGTCAACAGCAATTAAACAATTAAAAATATATTGAACACTTCTGCAATGTACACCTGTTCAGTTCGATCTCATTTTCCTGCTTCTCCTTTGACTGTCCACACAATTGACCTAATTTCTACTGAGTATATAAACAGACAATTTCACCCTCCTTAACTCATTTCTATGAACCTGTTTTTCAGATTTTGTAGCATCAAAATTTTTCCTGAGTACAAAGTTTATGTCTTTCCTAAGAAGTTAATTCTTCCCTCCAAACAAAGGCCACCCCTTTACATGATTTTTCTACTTTCTGTCTTGGATGTGTTCTTATGTAAAGAGAGAAAGTGGGAGGAGGGAAGATGGAGTTTAAAAAATGGCAGATTTATTGTTGCTTTCAATTAATTTTAATTTAATTTTATTCTCTGGTTGATTACTTACACTTCTAATGCAGTATCAGATCCTCTAACTTCAGATTTATTGGTTCTTCATGATCTAGAATAGCAATTGCTACATGTTGTCACCACCTACAGTAATTCCTAGAACTGTAGCTCTTTAAGTCAGAAGTGACCTTTATGGTCAGTCAGTTTAGCATTCTAGATAATATGGCCCGTATGATGTCAAATAACAAGGCATATCTCTACCTCAATAGCTCTTACTCCAAAGAAAATATCAATGAATGGTCTATTTTAACGTGAACTGAATATCTGAGTTATCTGGGACTCACTGTGTGGTTCATTACTGGTTACCTTTTCTTTGGTTTCTTTTCTTTGATTCCTACACAAAGTGTTCAACATCACAGAGTTTATTGCTCTAACCTGTAAATTGTTGATGCAGACAACTGCTGTCTTTACTTGTAGAATAAATTTGGGATAAAGAAATAATTAAACATTGAAAAATGATGTGCTTTTGTGAGCCCTAGCTTTTGGAAGATAAATTCTGACTCTCAGGCAGGAGAATTAACACTAACACTTCAAAACAAGCATTCTTAGAATCCTGTCAGCTCTTTACTCGAGACCTGAAGAGTAGGTAGAGGTTTGAAACCCAAAAGTGTGAATGAAGCAATGGTGTGTATAGAAGGGATATAGTTATGTTAGGAACTGGGGAATTTCTCTGAAGAATGAAACTGCACAGGCAGCACAGCCTGAAACATAATCATAATGGAGTCAGGTAATGAAAATGAAAAGTGCTGTAGACTAACATTTAGAATAAGAAGGGAAAAACTGGGAGAAAGCTAAGATATACTATAGTACACTTGTCTCAAAGTGACACAACTTCTTGTGTCCTACCTCTGGGGACAGGAACATAAAGGATATAAAAATGCTACTGCAGTAGCACTTACTGCAAGTACATCTAGCATGTGAATGTTCAAATTCATGAGAGGCAAATAGATAAAGAGGAGAGGAAGAATATAAAAATAACAGTTCAAAAAAGAATGAAATTTACCGATAGATTTAAGACTCTAAAGTTTTTTTAAAAATCAAAGCTCAAGTAAATTTCTCTTACAATTCAAGAAGAAAATAAAATGGTCCAAACACCCTACCTCTAACAATCACAGTACACTGGGAAAGTTAAGGAAACTATCACATGAAAAGGCTGACTTCTATGACATGGAATGTTTGCTCAAATGGAAAGAGGAAAGGAAATTAGAGGTACTGGAAAAGAATTTGAGATATGAACAAAGAATTCTCAGACTGATTTTAAAAACCCTTCACATCAACTACCACTCTTGGTAAATTCATCTTTGCCTATGGTCAGTAAAAACACTACAAAGATTCTAATAGCCTATTAAAATTAGATAGGTGACTTTTTTGAAGAAAATCTCCAGCTTTTTTTCTGAGGATAGGCAAAAAGGCAGCTGGTGCTTTTATCAAAATATGCCACCCACAGTGAAACACTGTATTATTTTCAGTATCTAGTTTTTATCATGGAAGTGGTACCAAATCCAGTCATCAATTCCATTGCACAATAGTCCCCTAGAAACCAGAAGAAGTGGTTTGCACAGGACAGCTGAGACAGTGTTACATGTGATTTCTCTGTTTTCCCATCCAGCTGGGTAAACAGATGTTCTTCCTTTGCAGTATTTGAGCAGATCAGTGGAAAAGAAACATGAAATAAATCAAACTAACACATTTTTTGAGTCAATTGTGGATAGGTATAAGTGACTTTATGAACACTGGAGTTCATGTTTAGTTTCAAATTAAGATTTTACTAAGAAAAAATCTGGTTAGATGTTTCTTCATTTTAGGTAGGGGAGGAAGGGATCAGCAAAACATCTGGGGACATGGGGGATGCTGTACTGGTAAAAGATGAGAGATCTTCCTCTGTACTCCGGTTTACATACCTCTTTGATCCGGCATTCTGTATCATACCTGCTATGACTTTGTGATACAATCTAGCTCCTACTCTTTTGCTAAGGTGAGGTTGCTTCACTAATCCACCAGATCAGTATCCTTTTCTACAGGAGACAGGACTAGAAATGATCTTGGGTTATCAAGTCCAGGACCCTGCTATCATAGGGAACCACATAATCTAATCCCTTCCTTCAATTTATCTAGCTCCGTCTCAGCTAGTGTTTTGCTGCACTGATACTACTGCACTAAAATATGTTCCAGAACCAGGTTACTCCACTTAAAACTTTTGGTTATTTGAAATTATATGTATTTGTTAATGATTACATGAATTAATTAAATAATTAATTTATTATTTAATAATTAATAAATGTGTTAATTTATTAATTATTAAATAATTAAATGATCATTAAAATTATATGAAGTCATAAATGCATATTTTTGAAGGTCGTTAAAATTAGCAAATTGATCTAATCCTAATACCCTTATGGCTTTCCCCATGATAAAGAATGACATACCTACAATATGCAGCATGATATATTAAAGCCCAAAACAAAATAATAACTTCAGTGAGATATTAAAATGAAAATCAGCTTTGCAATCTCATTTTGAAAATCCATTTCATCTATTCTTCTTGCAGGATATATTAGTCAGGAATTTCTTTGGTTTATATTTCATATATAATAGGCAGTGATGTGTTAAGTATTGGAGCCTCTTTTCAGGTATAGAAAGAGTTTCAGTAAGAAGGCTCATTTCAAGGTTCATTAGGAATATATTGTTGTGGTTGCAAATTACTTAACACTCTTTTTTTTAAAACATTAGGTGAGGCTTTGGTTCAGCCAGGAAAATTTAGCTTTTTAAGCTAGAAAGGCAAAAGGAAATCTTTAGTATAACCACTGATGCAGAGAAATGTTAGCCTTATTCCTTTCCCTTCTCCCCAGGCTTTAGAGTTACTTATTTTTAACAATATCTAATGTTGAGTTCAGCTTGGATATTGGATGGGAAAAAAAGCAGATACTGAGTACATCATGGTAGGGTGAAAAAGCCTATTTTACTCAAAGGATGATGGCACTAGACTGTGAAAGTCTGAGTTACTCCGTGACTCACTCTGAAGAATGGACAAGGGCTGTGCAGAAGTGCTTCAGCAATCATTTTCCAGTGCTGTGGCATACAATCAGTTTTTGATTACCCAGGTTGAGATTTCCTGAAGAGGAAAAGCTCTCACATTCAGAAATTATTTCCATAGATGCTAACCAAAGCAGGATTTAGTACTTCTCAGTCAAACTGTAATTTCTACCTATTTCAAAAAAACACACTTTGAAATGTGTGCACAAGAAGAGAAGGGCAGAAAGTCTTCAGAAATATTTACTTTTATTTAATGTTTCTCTAAAACTCATGGAAGACTTTAAAATCACAAATAGCATTAAAAAAACATATCTTTTAGTACACAGGGATACAAAAAATCTTGTTGGTGCAATGCCTAATATATTTTTCTGTGGTCATTCACTGAGGGTGTTAAGATTCCAAAGAGCTCAAATACTAGAAAATTTCAAAAATTAAGACATGATTTCAAAAATTTTTGCATGACATATGATGCCTATTATTCCTAATTTTCACAATTTTCAGGGTTTTTTTGGAAGCTAAACTGGAGTTCTTCCAGCAATATGTATTTTGGGGGAACTCTCCTGCTCACATTTTTTCATAAATAACTTGACTTAGGTGTCTTAGTCAGGTGTCAGGATGTGTCATAATGGGCTTCCACATATAAAAAGAATGGTAAGTTTTTAATGGTATGATTTTATGAAAAAAAAAAGCCTTCAAAACTATATACCAGTAGTTCTAAAAAACTATAGACTGATAGACTGATTCATGCGAAAACATTATTATTTAGCAATGGTAATGTTGTCCGGGAAGGACAGTTTTCACTTTCTTAGGCATAGCATTGATCCAAGTAATGAAATGTTTAAAAGGCAGTATTAATGACATCTTCAAGAACTAGCTCTGTAGCTGTGCATTTGATGAACCTGCTCCTTAATCATTAAATGATATGACTAAAATCTGAACAATTCACTGAAAAATTCTTAGTTTAGAGTAAGCGTATTTAAAATTATATCACTGTTTCAACATAGTAAGAGAAACAAGCTCTACTAACTAATTAGTTCATGTAGCAATCGTTAAGAGGCTTTCCTCCTCTTTCTCACAAAAACCAACTTCTCTATTATCAGTGTTGCTACATACAGAATCACTGTATTGCTTGATGGACTTATGTTCAGAAATCCTACTTGTTTAGCTGAACTGGTGTGACCCTCATCTTACTCATGAGGGTTATCTAAGTCTATTTTCATCTGCATTGTGTTGTATTTCTTTGTTATAGAGTTACATGTCGCAGAAATTTTTTGCCTCAGCCTGGTACAATGTGCTGGTGAAAATCAGAATATGTAACTATAATTAAGGTAGAACCTCTACAATGTCTTATGATTTCATATTACACTAATGTTTCAGGCAATTAAATACTATAGGTTTTTTTCATTTTTATAAACATCAATATCTTAATTTTCTATAACTTCTAATTTTCTATAATTGTATCTACCCCCAACTCTCACATATGCTTATCTTGAATCTTCTCATCTCAGGGATCTGATATTTAAAAATGTGGTTTTTTGTCTAAGTCCTAAGTCTTCAGAGATTTCACTAACGCTTGATGTTTATAAACAACACCAATTCAACTGTCTTTGAATAACAGGCCATTTAATTAAAACTAAAAATGGCATCTTTTTCTGAAATCCTTATCAGGATGAATCACTTTCAGGTAAAAACCATTAATAATTTCATGTTAGTATAATGCTCCTCACAAGGATACAAGCTTGAATATGCAGTGGTAAGATAAGTATTTAAAGGGAATCTGTTCTCACCTGATAACCTACACAAGAAATTTGAAGCATGGTAGAAACAAAAGAAATGGAGTAGGGCAGAGAGAAGCACAAGCAGACAGTAAGTTACATGTGAAAATTAACCCAATCCTACTTTTTCTTCTGAAGTGTTAATAAATAATTCTAAAATTAATTTCTTGCATGAGTTTTAAAAATTGCCCTTGTGGTAGTTTCATTGACATGTGGTACTTATTCTACATTGCTTACATGGTAATCAAATAACCCACAATCAGTTGTTAGTCATCCTTATTGCACCACTGTGGCCTATTAGAGCTTTGTCACCAAACATTGGACAGTATTAGGATGTTATTTAGTCACTAAGAAAAAGTTCATGCTGCTTATTTAATTGACAGCTTAAAGCATAAATTTTGTATAGTTGGCTGCTACATACATATAAAAGGCCAAACTTATATTTCATTTCACACTATTGCCTTTGAATTTATTGGTTTCCTTTGTTGTCCTTGGGGAACCACTTTAAATGCAAGAAACTACAGTTATAATAGTTAGAAAGAAATCAGTGGTTACAGGGGAGGTGATCAAACAGTAAATAAAATAACCATTTATAGCTGTTTTAGCAGTTTGCCTTTATGTGTGCTTGGAATTGCATCTCAATAAAGCACAAGCTAAGATTTAAAAACACACAATTTCAAAGGTAACATGCAAAACAACTTGACTCTTTTGCCAGATTCCACCCTGAGGGTACTGGCATGCCTCAAAATATTGCTTGGCTAGGTTTTTATTTCTGGCAAAAAATATCTTCCACGAAATTGTTCTGTTCTGCAGCATAGCAGCACTAATTTATAATCTGTGCTTCAGTAGCAAGAGGCTTTCTGTCTTTCCCTCTCCCATTTAACATTTATATCTACTTTATTCTTTCCCCACTTTTTAGTGTTCTTCTCCCACATTCTAGTTACTGTAGCAACTGCATTTTTTGAAAAAAACTATAACAAAAAGTGGAATTTAAGCAAAGGATTGCAAAAGTAGTACCTGAGGAAAAGTTTTTTCTGTATCTGCTGATACAGAAAAATGTAGGATGACCTATGGGATATAATAATGCAATGTTGAGCTCATATGCTATATGTTCTACTCAGAGATCTCTTGGTGCTTTCATAGAACAGAAAGTGACTGATTTGATCTCATAGATGGGAGGGAAAGGTGGAAGCAGAAGTGAAAAAAAAATTATGTACAAGGTGTATTCAATATTAGCACAAAAAGAAAGCAGGTCTGTTAATTTTCATATGCCCTAGACCAAAGTGTCTTTGCACGTTATCTTTGCAGTTTTCCTTAAAATATATCAGCTACATACAGAATCCCCAACAGTTCAGCAGAACAGTGGTAATCCACTGTCAAGGGTGAAAGATATGGTAAGGATAATCTGTCCACAAGGAATTGGAGTTAGAGCCATAATTCAGTACATGTAGACTACTAAACATCATCATTTGGCAATTATTTTTGGTCTTGTCAGCCTCACTGGATTAAAAGTGGGGATGAAGCAGCTGGTGACTTCTCACATACAGTTAATTTACAGTGTCATTCATTTCTTGAGTGTACCTTTGCTCCCTAACCACTGCATTGTCACACACGTTCACTCTTCATTGTCACATGCAATACCGTCATCTATGATTTTTTTTCAGAGTATTGTCATGAAAAATACAGCTCATCCTCAAGACCAAAGAAGTGATTGTGTGTAGTGCACATTACCTAATCTGTAGCAAGGAGGATTCTAGGGTCACATAGACATTTGCCTCTTCAAGGAAGCAGTAGAAGCAATTTATGCTCCTGAGCAGCATTTTCTTTCTTATCAGCACAGCTCTTGCTGTTCCCCCTTTTTTTTTTCACCCTTGTTACAGTTTATTTTACTGCTATTGTATTGCTTGAAAGAGAACCAGTGCACAATTTACACCAAAAAAAGTAAAAAGCAATAGCAATTTGAGCTGTTTCAGTAGATTAATTACTTTTTCATAATCCATCTTATCTAACTAATTACTACTCATCACTTATCAATTTGAAAATATTACAAATCCACTACTTCAGAATTATGATAAGTTTCAGGTTTCCTCACAGTGCCATATCTGTGATTCCTGATCTGATTTCTGATAGAGAAAAATCAAGCTTCTATTATTGACATAATTGTGTTTTCTTACTTGATTTTATTTGCCACCTTTTTCAAATCTAAGGTATATCTTCTCCGTTATGTTATTCTATTAGCACTCTGCATAAAATACTCTTCATTACTGCAGATAGCAAAGAATTATGTTCATATTACATGAGTTGTCACCTGGGAATTTTACTATGATCTCGTTTGAAGATTCTGGGAAACAGCTTGCTCAATTGTTATCTTCCCTTATTTTTGTTATTGGCAGTACATCTGCAAACTGAAAAAGATTTCTTTTTTCTTGGATGCTTCTGAAGGCGCTGGAAGGCTAAAGATGCTTGTTTACAAGGAAGTGAGAATAGGAGCACACACCCATTTTGATAGATGATCCAGGTTACTCTTCAGACTTCCCTGTTGTTTTACTGATTCTCTAAACAGAAAGACTAATTCAAGTTTATGTTCTGTGTATTTGCTGTGGTCTCTCCAGAATTCTTTGCCCCCACACCGTCCCCCCCCCACCCCAAGACTAAACAAAATCAATGATTTTGTCTTTTTATCTATCAGCACAGTGATAGTGAAGTAACCACCAACTAATCAATTTTATTGCTAAACTAATTTTTGTTTTAAACAAACATCACCATATTTTGTTGACACAATTAAATGATTTGAGTGTTATGCCATATATCTAGCATGCACCCTTGGGAGCAAGTAGAAGTTACAGCAGAAATCATGACATACATGCCTCTGCATCAAATTAAATATTTTTCCCTTAATCCTAACACCAGCAGCTGTTAGACACTGTGGCTTACTGCATATAGCCTATATAATGAGACAGATGCTGGCAGTTCAAGTTCCTCTGCTGAATGCTGAATAAAGCCCATCTCTCCAAGGCCACTAAGTCTTATTGCTGTTGAAATAGTCCTCCTCAAGCAAACAAATAAATTTGGCATTCAGATTTCATAAAGATGAAAAACAGCACTATTGTTTTTTACTACTAGGAAGACAAAAAATAAAGAGGCTTGGTAAATTAAATGCAGGAAATGTCCATAGAATTTGGTGCAAAACTAATCTCTTTCTGTTATCCAAAAAGGAGTAAAATTAATCCTTTGCAATAACTACAGAACTTCTTAGTAATCCCAAAATTGGAGATGGCTATTGCCAACCATTGATACAATGTGCTGGAAAAAGTAATTTACTGATTGTGCAAGAGAACAGAACTGTCTGCAGGTGGATGATACAGCTAATTGACCCTTCGTATTGAGAGCAGACGTAATCTGTTTCAAGCTCCATTTTATTTATCTTCTGTTCCATTGCTTAGCAGGCTGCCAGGTTAAGGGCAATCCTTTCACGCTACCTGACAATGTGAAGACAGCTTTTCCATCTTTGAACAATAAATTCCTGTTCAACGGGCTACAGAACCACCAATTAAAATTCTCCAGTAAAAGTAATCTGAAAATACGATATAAAACTGAGAACAGAAAAATCTGAAGCAGATCACTTCTTGAAGCAACGTGCTGATTACTTCCTACTGCAACACGTGCTGTTGGGCTTCATTACAAGTGTGGGAATGGGGTTTTGATTGTGATTGGGATTTATGTATTAAAACAGATTAGTCCAAATTGGAAGAATAGTATAATTATGTGTTTTGTTTTTTTTTTTTGAGCTGGGTGAAAGTTAGTTGGGGCATGATAACTGAAGTTGCTTGTGCTTAGAGGGCCAAATCTCCCTGCTGTGTAGCCAAAGTAAACAAGTTGTTCAATAGAGTTTGAGGATTAATTGAAAATATTTCTATAGGCAATAGTTTACCTGTAAAACCAGAGAATAACTGCTATGTTATATTTGTGGAATCTCCCGCAATTCTTGTGCTTGTACCTCAGACATAAGAATTATCCTGACACGCTTATATACAAAACTCTCAAAACCTTCTATTCTTCCCATCCCTTCCTCGCATACTAACAAGACATGAGAATAACAACTTTAAGATTACCAAGTCAGCTCTTGCTCTTAAAGAGTCCCACACATAGAATTTTAATATTAATTTCAAAGACTCCACTTCACAGAAATCAATATAAAAAAATAAATATATATACCTACTGTTGGTTACAGGGAATTGAAACATTCACTATTCCTGTACCTGTTACTAGTTTACATGTTTTGTACTAAAATGGCACTTTCTTGCCTTAGATATTAAAAGTTTCATACAAAGGAAGTCTCTTGCTTTATAATAAATATTAAGTGTATCCAAAATCTTGTTATGTTTGTGAGTTTTTTGAATAAAATGGATATATTTAAGCTAAATATTACCAAAACCAATTTAGATCTGAAGTGTAGTTGTGTAAGTGTGAATTTTCAAATAGATCTCTGAGTTTCTAGAGCATATTGTGAGATCTGTGTCTCCCAAAGCAAATATTCACACTACTGTATGAAGTGGAACAGGATGAGCAGAGCTGGTTTTGAAGAAATGTTTTATATGTATGCATCACAAAAGTCATGTTTTCACACATGCAATATAATATGAGGATTATGAATTTTTAACTTCCCAGTTTTGGTCCCAAATCTTAGTTGGGAGCGACAATTAGTAATTATTCCCATACTTTGCCAGCATTAAAGCTCTAATAGGGAGATATGTTTTATCTTCTCATGTATTAAATAAGTAGAATCTGTTTTATTTTACAATATTTAAACTAGGACTAGTAAGTGCTAGTCCTAATTTCATAATAAATGTAGTTAGGTTCTACTGTGTTTGGGGCATTTCAGTCCCTTTCAAGCATATCCAAGCTTCAGTCCAAGAACAGTGAATAGACATACCTGACATTATATCCAAACACAAAGCTGCAATAAAAAACCACAAAATGCCTTCCCTGCTACAACCAGCTTTCTTAGACCCCTCTCTCCTACCTGGATTTTCCTATGAATCAAGCAGATCCCAGAAGGGGACAAAAGCTGGTCTCCAGGGCTCCCTCCAGGGTTTTATTCCATGGTATTCTATCAAGCAGGTCCCTGAAGAGTTCAAAGTCATCTGCTCTCCTGAAGTGTAGGGTGGAGAACTTACTGTGCACCCACCTCACTGCCCTAAGGCCCTAAAGCTCCTCCATGTCATGGTCACTGCCACCAAGGCTGCCAACATAATAGTACACACAATAACGCTCAGGTTTTAAACTTCAGCATGTCTTGTCAGTATCTTTTTGCCTCCTGTAAAAGCATGGATTAATAAACTATTTTTTCAGCATTTTCCTCTTCTATTGCTACATGTACATTTAGTTTAGTGAGACTATGCCATTTTTACCAAGGATATCACAATCCAGATTTAATTTCTGGACCATAGCTTACAGTCCTAATAATAATATAATCATAATTACTGTACTAAGTACTCTGAGCTAGGTTTTTGAGGAATTTCAATGTACAAGGAACTTACAGCCCCCCTTGTTTCTGACCCTAGCAACAATTACAATAAAACAAACAGAATGAATGCTATACAGTTTGGACCAATCTGATGCTTTAAACTATTAACAATTTAAAATTCTCTACTGTATTTTTAAAGTCCAATTTAAAGTCCAATTTTTAAAGTTGGATTTCCTACCTTTATTTTGCGTGGGGGTCCATGAGTCAAGATGAGGTTCTACAGCTATAGCATACAGTATTTCTATGACCACAAAAGATGTTTTGCTAGTGGCATCCTGAACTGCATCAAAAGCAGCATGGCCAGCATGTGAGATCCCACCAGGAATGTTGCATCCAGCTCTGGGCTCCTCAACATAAGAAGACATGGAACCAATGGAGTAAGTCCAGAGAAGGGCTGTGAAGGTGATAAGAGCACTGGATCACCTCCACATCAAAGACAGGCTGAGAAGGCTCAACCTGGACAACAGAAGGCTGCATGGAGGCCTCATGCCTGTAGTTGCAAAGTAGTGAATGAATTACTACTTTTATTTTATTTCCACGTGCAGCTTTTGCTCCACCTACTAAACTGTCTTTATCTGCACACAGGAGTTCTCACTTTTACCTTTCTGATTCTCTCCCCTGCTCCCACTGCAGGGGAGTGAGCAACTATGGGAGATTGATTTGCCATCTGGGATTAGCCCACAACAAAAGTCAGTTCATTTGTGATGGATGCATATTCCACAAATGGAGTTGGGATTTTTTTTTCTTTTCATGGGTTAAATTCCATCGCACTTTTCAGTACAGAGCTCGTATAAGAACATCATAGTTCTGCAGAAGTAGGATTCTTAGTTAATCCTTAGCTATTTGAAGAAGTACCAGATT